>NC_140178.1:14024508-14267081 GCF_963971535.1 Notolepis coatsorum
AATCCTCTTTCAGTGCCTCTGTGCCTGTTTTCTGTTCTTCTTCTTCTTCTTCTTTATTTTTTCCGGCAGGGTAAACGCAACATGGCGTATTACTGCCCTCCTCAGTTCTATACTCCGCCCCCAAATTGAGAAAAACTTAAATACGCATAGGCCTACAAAAAAATAAAAATAATAATAATAATAAATAAAATAACATTATATCCTCTGGTACAACTCTGCCTCGTGCAGAAATGTCAGCACTGCCCCTGTGATCAGCTGGTGGTTCTCATTATTCAGGCCAAAGAAAGATTTTAGAGAGAAAGAAGAAACTCCCAATTCTGATAACCTTTTAGAAAAGATTTCCCTTTCTTTCCTATACCGGCGGTCACATTCTAGAAAAACATGCTTGACAGTTTCAGGCTCTCCACATTCACACCGCCCATCTGGATGTTTTCCCACAATGCTTAAGGTACTGTTCAACCCACAATGTCCTTGTCCCAGCCTCAATCTACACATCTTGACCCTATCGCTCCTAGACCCATATCCAGCCACGTTGATTTTGACCCCGAGGCTGCAGAGAGAAATAGTGCCTCCCCTTGGTCCCCTTTTCCCACTCAGCCTGCCACTCAGCCTCAACTCCTTTCTTAATCTTCTCTCTGAGTTCAACTCTTCCCATTGAAATGCTTATCTCTTCTTCCCTTCCCAGGCTCTGTTTGCCAAGGGAATCAGCTCTCATTTCCCTCAATCCCAGCATGCCCCGGAACCCAGCAAAGCTCCACTGAACAGCCTGCCTTCTCAATCCTATATAAAACTAATATCATTTCCTAAATGAGATCAGGGCGAGCTTTAGACCTACCTGCACTCACAGCCATCAGTGCAGCAGCCGAGTCTGTTTTTTCTTCTTCTTCTTCTTGTGAATTTCCGGCAGTCTAGACACCTTTCGGCGTATTGCTGCCTAACTACAATCTAGTTTACACTCTTCTTCTTCTCATCTTCAAAACACATTAATATCATCTGTCTCCTTCTTCTCTGCTCCTATTGTCTGTGTGCTTCTTCTCTGCTCCTCTTGTCATTGTTTTTTACCATACATATTATTATTTATAGTATAATAGAACATTCTAGAACATTTGTGATGTCACAGTATGATGTCATAATAGAACATTCTAGAACATTTGTGATGTCACAGTATGATGTCATAATAGAACATTTGTGATGTCACAGTATGATGTCATAATAGAATAGGCAGTTAGCCTGGTATGCATGCCATTAGCGTTAGCCACGCTTCTAGGCCTATTTTCTTTTGGAAAGAATGATATATATTTTTTTTTAATAAAAACTTATAATCTTTTTTTTATTTTATATATTTTTTTGCATTCGACTAAGAGGTTGGCAGTCAACTACGGCTCCTTTCAATTGATTAGTCGACTATTCGACTAATTCTCGAAGTCAACTTCCTGTCTGTTGTTGCTAGGCAACTGCAGCGTGGGGGGAGCCTGTTCAGTCTGGTACATTGTGTACGCTTCATTTAGTGGAGAAACGGATGTTAAAGCGGCAAATTAAAGACTTTCAAGCGGAATTTTCTTCAGTCCTTCACAATGCCAAAGAGCTGCTGTGTTACGCGTTGTACTAATGACAAAAACAGAAATCCAAATCGGAAGTTTTATACCATCACAGAGGAAAAAGTGGCTGGTGGCTAACGTTCGGCTAACTCGCTCTGATGTTGTGGTCGTGGTAATCAGGGGGAATCACCAGAAAGGCTTTCGAAATAGTGAAATGCCTTGTTGGCCTCAATATTTTCAAAACAAATCGTATGAAAATGTTATGAAATGAACAAGAATGTGATAAAACATGTAATAAAAACGGAGCTCAATGCATGGATTTGATGGTAGAAATCCGTATGGTCCCCCTATACCAAGATGGCGGCGCTCTCGTGACATCAGAGTGTCTTCGAGAATAGGGGTCAGCCCTAGTTGCAATACAGACGCACAGTTAGTTAATGCACGTTCTAGTCTCCTCTCTTGTTATTTCACACAAACAGCTACCCCTAGTAGCTGCCTGGCTTCTTATGTTGCCGACATATCCTACAGAACATTCCTTAAAATAGAAAGAATTGATTTGCTTGTTAGCCATGTTGATCACAGCGAAACCACAGCTCCGATGCATAATGGCATTAGCTAAACAAAACTTGTTTGAAGGTAAATTGGCTTTCAGTGTGTCAGAGCGAGCGCACTCAAGTTGTGCAGACTGGACGCTGACTGAAGAGTCAGTTTATCAGAGCGTAGCAGTGAATTTATTAACTCACCTTAACACTTTCAGTGCCACGCCTCCGGTGCCCCGGAACCCTGTTGCGTGCCACCACCCACTTCAATGACAGAGCTCTCATATTTGCGAATGCATAAACTATATCTTAAATTATGGCTATGTGTCTAATATGGCCGTCGCTTATCAATAACTTGTTTGCAGTCAACATTGTCGAAACAGATTTTTTTTTTTAATCGGTTCATTTCCGTTTTATACCATTTTGAAAAACGCTTGTTTTTTGAAAGTTCCAGAAAAAAATTAAGATTCTGTGATAAACGCCCTTTACTGGAATACACTGGAATACACAAAACACGTTGTAATTTTTCGGCCTATTTATGAATAGTTTTCAAATAAACGCTAGATTATCGATAGTATGTGTACTTATGCACGCTATAGAAGCGGGCTCTTATTTCCTGAACGAACACACACACACACATATGGCACACGCTGATATATAGGTGAAAATAGCTCTGATTATCCCAAGACTGGTAAAATAGATTCCTTACCTCAGATCAGATGTTCTCCAAAAAGATTATTCCAATTCCTGATCGCCATTCCAAATATCGATCGCGTTTATTGATCCAATGCTGGGTACTGGAAACACACATTCTCCGCTGTTCTGGTGGTGGGCAATGACTTGGATCGTCTCCGGTTACTTGTCTGACAAGTAAAATGTGGAAGCAGGTCTTTTTTTTCTCCATGCGTTTCATTCAATCCAATCCAAAGGGGTGCAGTACCATCCGGAGAGACGATAGGGCGCGGTATTTTCCCTGTTCGAGTTCAGACAGATCCCTACTGGTGCAGTACCATCCGGAGAGACGATAGGGGGCGGTATTTTCCCTGTTCGAGTTCAGACAGATCCCTACTGGTAACGTGAGGCTAGATTGATGAAAAATGAAGAAATCGCTAATAAATAAAAAAAACTATTAAAAACGAGATCTTTCATCGGCTGGCACTCAACGGTTGGCATGAACTAACGAGATTTCCCGTTGTTGGCACTGAAAGTGTTAATATACGGTGTCGCTTGTCATTGTCAACATGAACAATAAACATAGCCGTCTGTGGCAACGCTAGCTCACTAGCTCGCTAACGTCTTAAATTCAATAAGAAGCTTGCTAACGTTAGCTCGCTTTAAAAGCAAGCTTTCAGGAGGGGCGGGGGTGCCGTTGGCGGGGCGGGCACGTGAGTGGCAAGGCTCGAGAGAGAGGACTCCTTCATTTTGTGTGAAAGGCGATCTCCGAAATTTTATTTCTTTATCTAAAAACCGAACTATTCAGTCAGATATCGATTTATTATGAAAGTATATACAGTCCAATTACAATTTCAATAACTTTCCAGCACTTTATACACAATTCAAGCACTTTTCAAACCTTGAAAACATCACATTGAAATACAAGCATTTTCAAGGATTTCCAGTACCCGTACGAACCCATATATCCACATCTGCCTGTACATACCTGCACATAATCCTTTTTACATATCTGAAGATACTATATCCATATCTGTACATATCCCTTACCAACTCTTACTAGTTACGCTGCTGGCCAGTATGACTTACTACCATAGTGTCTTTATACCTGTATCTCTGTACATTAATACTACAACTCTGTACATACATCTGATTAGCACTATTACTCGGTAGTACTAATTTTATACCTAGTTTAATCACCTGTACATTGTATATCACTGTTGCACTTTACTGTTACATTTGCACTCTGGTTGGATGCCAAACCTTCGTTGTGCTGTATAATGACAAATTGACAATACATTTGAGATTGAATCTAATCGAATCTAATCTAATGACAATACATTTAAATCTAATCGAATCTAAATCTAATTTATTTTTGTTGTACTGTACTTGTGCCATACTGTACTAATCTAATCATTTGTCATAATTACAATATAATCATGACATTTGAGACAAATGCACAATTGATCAGTTGGTGTCTCTCTCTCTCTCTCTCTCTCTCTCTCTCTCTCTCTCTCTCTCCAACGAAACCTCCCCCTGCTGCAGTACCACCTGCCCCCCCCCCCACCCATCCATCCACCCAACCCTCCAATGTACAGTTTCTTCCCCTTCGAATGTGTATATATATATATAAAACAGTACTGTATATTTGTAGTCATGTATGTCATAAATGTCTTGATGAATTGAAAATGGAGGACCCTGATGTAAACAAGACAAAAGTATTTTTCTGGTCTGCATCCTCTTAGCAGTTGTTTGTATTAATTTCAATCTGTTAAGTCTGTCTGCCTCTCGATCTCTCGTCCTCTTGTTTCTCACACACACACACACACACACACACACACACACACACACACACACACACACACACACACACACACACACACACACACACACACACACACACACACACACACACACACACACACACACACACACACACACACACACACACACACACACACACACACACACACACACACACACACACACACACACACACACACACACACACACACACACACACACACACACACACACACACACACACACACACACACACACACACACACACACACACACACACACACACACACACACACACACACACACACTCCATTTAGGTCAACCACATCCTGTTTGCAATTTGTGTCACAGAAGGTCCTAGTTTTTCACACCAACAGCCAACGTTCCAGTCATACAGTAGAGTGAATTGAGATGCGAGACAGCGAGGCTAATTCCACCACTCAGTTCTGTCAAGAAGGATCCTGCTTGATGTTTGGAATACTGTGATTCTCTACACTTTAAAATGTTTAAGGATATAGGACTGTGTTTCAAATGATCGATTTTCCCTGGTTTTGGATTGATCTTCATTTGAATCGATAAAAAAATTCCAAAAATCCCCCCCCTTTTTTTTTTATATGCTATATTGTGTTGACTGCTGCAGTGTGTTGGTCATGTTGAATAAAAAGTATATTAATGTAACTGCTTTGTGGTCAGTTCTTAATGTAAACATTGTTATTTCTAATAACGCTCCTTGAACAATTTACAGCATTGGTTCTCTGAGAGTCTCTTTCATATCCTAGGGAAATTGGTATTGTAACTGAAATATCCCTTGTGAATAACCTTGTGAATCGGAAATCAGATCGCTTCGGTGTCAGGATTGGGGTGGGGGGGGGGGGGGGGGGGTAGGACACACACAAAAAGGGGAATCTTAACTTCACTGGCAACAGCCCGTTGAGGAAGATTTGCCCACCGGCGCGATGCGCCACTTTGCCAACCTCTAGCGGCTCGGGTGTGCATATCTTTTTATTTTTTTTATCCACTTTTTCTCCTCTTTTTCTATTTTTCTCCCATCCCAATTCCACTGTGCCAATTCTTCCCTCCCCTGTCTTGAACGTTGCTCGCATATGCCCCCCACTGGCCGGTTGTAGGGAGGATAGAAGCCTTGCATCACGTGTCCCCTCCGATACACGAGGAGGCAGCCCGTCACATCTTTTCACCTGCCAGCGCGGACTCTCATTGGCGAGGTGTAACGTGTGGGAGGCTCACACTACCCCCGCCATTTCCTGTCTCTGCTGTGCAGGCGTCCCCAACGTAATCTGTCCACAACGTCCAGATTACCACACATCGACTTCCACCCGCTAACTCTGCCAATTGAGTTAGTATGACGGCTGGCCCAAGCCGGAGGCAACGCAGACAGCCGGATTCAAACCCGGTGTCTCTTGCGTTGGTGACGAGCGCAATGTCCGCTCCGCTACCCAGCCGCCCTGGGTGTGCATATCTTTTGATACAATATATATTTAATTAAAGCCATATTTGTTGCCTGTCGATTGCCGTTCCATGCCGATATGTAAGGGGTGCGCCGAAGTACACAGCAGACTTTTTTTTTTTTCGAATACCACCCGCGACTCCCGAGGCTCTACCTCCGTCAATCATTTGGCGATCTTGAGAATTATTGGACAGGGTTGTAACCAATGAGTCTGGCTTTCCAATGATACCCCACGTGGGAATGAGCAAATCAGGGATCTAGGTAAAAAGTCACAAGCGCAAACAGGAAGAGAAATCTCCGCGGAATGCATTGGAGTCAATGAGGAAATCGTTTTCTGCAGCCTTTTCTTTTTCTCACTTTTGACCAAAATCGCTCCTAATCACTCATTTCTGAACGGATTTTTAAGAAATTTGGACATGTACTACACAAGACTTCAGGCTATGGACCCAGGGTGTTCCAACTTTTTTGGAAATACTACTTCTGGACTACTAACTACTACAGAACTTGTAAGTCGCTTTGGATAAAAGCGTCAGCTAAATGACTAAAGGTAAATGTAATTTAAATGTACAGAAGAACGTGAGTAACAAGTTTTTCTACAACTCAAGTTCAGACCTATGTTACTCTATTTCATTAGCACTAAAAGTGAATTTTCTTTATTGTATCAGAAACCGCAGAATGTCATCTTTCAAATGGGACCAGGCTCATGCATGTGCTATAAGTATAACATATAGTATTTTGGTTTGGAAAAGAAGTATGCAGTCCTCAAGTTCAAGTAAAAAAATTGCCACTTTTGGGGGCGCCAGTTAAGAGGTTAAAGTTATCCCAGAGGGGTAACCACTAGAATCGCTGAGCGATGAGAGAGGGTGGGGGGGAACATAAGAATACACATTTTAAACTACCAGTATAAAATAAGTGGGTAAAAATCCCCAAATAGCCACCACTGCCTAGCAGTCAAAAACAACAAGAAAAACAACAGCACTAGAGACAGAGAAAACCCTAGAAGCATGAGCTTGGGACACTCCTCTACTGTTGAGGGAAAAACATGAAATGGACAAGCATCCGAACAGTCAATCAAACCTACTTAAAGGCACTGCACACCTGACACCAATCAGGTGGCAATCAAGCCCACACACCTGCCATGCCGCATGGCAATTAACTGCAGAGGCCAGTGATTGACAGCTGTCCCTCACAGAAAGACGAAATAGACAGCCTTCCCTCACACAGAAAGACGAAATAAAGCCAAAGCACCTTAGAATAAACTGGATCAGAAGCACACATTTCCTAATAGGTTATATATTACATTAAACTAGAGCATACTCTGTTAGTAATACTTCTATTTTACTAATATGTTACTACTGACACCAAATAAAAAAAATTATGTTAAGATTAGATCAAATGTATGGTCATCATACAAGTACAGTACAACAAAAATAAGACTGGAAATGTAAGAGTAAAGTGCAACAGTAATATACAATGTACAGGTGAATAAACTGGATCTAAAAATATATAAATGAGTACTACTGACTGAGTAATAGTGCTAATCAGATGTATGTACAGAGTTGTAGTATTAATATGTACAGTGATACAGGTATAAAGACACTATGGTAGTAAGTCATACTGGCCAGCAGTGTAACTAGTAAGAGTAAGGGATATGTACAGATATAGATATAGTATCAGATATGTAAAAAGGATTATATGCAGGTATGTACAGACAGATGTGTGTGTATATATATGGTAAGAATATATATACATATTCTACTCTAGCTAATGTTTAAAAGACAAAAGAGTTCTGTTGAATGAAAATACTGAAGTGATACAGAGCACTGGGTTGAACAGTTGGCCACTGAACGTGACAAGATGGAGGAAGAGATTAGGGGGTCCGGCGATGACCCTGCACTGACTAGGAGGATGTAACAAAACCACAAATGCCCTGGCAGACACACACATGCGTTAAAAAGCTAAATCCGCCACACACGCTAGGACACACACCATACTGTACCTCATAATACAGTCTACCCATATAACTCTGTATGATAGCATGTACAATAGTGCTGTATACACTGTATATATATTAATATTTACAGCATATATATATATATCCATATCTGTCTGAATATACCTGCATATATACCTACTTATACACCTGCATATAACTCTGTATGATAGCATGCACAATAATGCGGTATATACCGTGTATATATATATATATATTTATTCTTACCGTATAATATATCTATCCACATCTGTCTGTACATACCTCCATATAACCCTTTTTACATATCTGTAGATAGTAGATACTATATCTATATCTGTACATATCCCTTACCTACTCTTTATAGTTACGCTGCTGGACAGTAGGAGGTAGGATGAAGAAATAATGAATGTGATAATAATCACAGGTCTTAATCTACCTTTTTTTACTGTTACATTTGCACTCTGGTTGGATGCCAAACTTCTTTTCTGTTGTACTGTACTTGTGCTGTGCTGTATGATGACAACACATTTGAATCTAATCTAATGCGTTCACGTGAACATACACTCACAAAAGGAGAACCGTGTCCTAAATCCTCCATTAGCAGAGTTCAGTAACCTGAGGAACAAACCCACTCCGTTGGCAAAAAGGAGAAAACACTCAAACCCCACAGAGAGCCGGGCGGCGGGGCTTTTGAAAAGGTGCCACTTCTTAAAAAAAAACGTAAACTGTCTCACTTCAAAAAAAAATATTAAACTGTCTCACTTCAAAAAAAATTATTAAACTGTCTCACTTCTAAAAAACCCTTAAACTGTCTCACTTCTAAAAAAAAACCTTAAACTGTCTCACTTCTAAAAAAAAAACTTAAACTGTCTCGCTTCAAAAAAAAAAAAAACTGAAACTGTCTCACTCCTCAGCGCCGCTCACCTGTGGGTCTGGAGGACGAGTCTTTGTCGGGCAGTTGAGATTCTTCCATTTCCACACTCTCTCCACTACACACCACCAAGGCCCCTACAGACACCACCGCCACGCCACCTCCACAGAGGTCACCGGACCGCAGGCGTATAGGGAGTAAAAGGAACACAAGGCCGCCCCCCCCCCCCACCCAGAAAGCAGGAAATCGGTGCTGAAATAACGCACACAGACTGGAGACACACTTCTGGTATACACTGTGTGCAGCAGTCTTGAGCTCTCTACCCCTGGTCTTTGGTTCTCAAAATGATCTTCCTCTCACGGAGGGGGGAGGTTGGCCAACAGGGGTTTGTCACGGCGAGAAGGGGAAGTGTGTCTCGGTGTCACGGTTATATAGGCCACGCCTCTCCGGTGTCATCGCCGTAGTGTTTATGTCGCCCCTGTGTTGGCAAAATACGAGTGACTTCACTGTTTTGGTGTTGTCACGGTATACACGCTGTACTTTGGATGCCGGTTACCGGTGTGATCCTGGCCCGCTTGGCACTTAAAGGGGCACTCCGCTGGATAAGCAACACTGGTTTATTTTGCATGTAATCTCGCACGTGATCTCAAAACGACAAAATGACATATCACGCCAGTTCGGGTACCTTGTGCATACTGCACCTGTTGTGTATACGGTTTACTTTTACTCTTACCCTGATAGCATATATATATTCAGATTCAAATTCTTTCATTGCCTATATTTAGAAATATTATGATAAAAACCGATACATACAACCGGGCATACAAAAACATAGTTCTATATTCAGAGTTAATTCTATTGTTTACACTGTTTATTTTCTCATGTTTTTATATTCAGAGTTAATTATATTGTTTACATTGACTGTATATTTATTCTCATATTTCTATATTCAGATCTAAACAACACTGTTTTATTTTGCATGTAATCTCTCGCACGTTATCTGAAAACGCCGAACACGTTTTGCACACGTTAATTTGGTCTGGCGCTTATTGAGGGTTAAGAGTTTGAATATTACCTCCGGGGGGACGACACTGTACTTGTGTCGTATTAATTACAGCTCAATGACATGATTTAGATTGAAAAAAATGCAACAGGGATTGCTATTTTTCCATGTCCATAATTTCATTCAGCTGTGATTAATAAATGAATGCAACACGAGGATTAGGTGTCCTCCGATGACATCGCTGGAGGACATATTGAAACTCGCAATAACTGTCAAGACTAAATGTATGTGTGTGAAAGTGTTTTAGGATGTGTGCGAGATTTTACAAGCATTGTTTTGCGGTGAAGTGCCCCTTTTAATATTGGGTGGGGGAAGAAGAAAAAAGGGTGTCGCTAGAACAATGATGTGCTTAGCTCAGCTAAAATAGACTGGTGTCAATATGGAACATTTCAAAAGACATTGTTTAATATACATACATTTTGTCAGGATACATAACTTTGCCCAAAATATAGTTTTAGAAACCCACAGGGGTGTAAAAGGTACCCAGAAATTATAAAGTATGGGTACCGTAACAAAATCGTACTCAAGTAAAAGTCAGAGTATCTGGCTAAAAACACACTTGAGTAAAAGTAAAAAAGTTTCTACTTTTAAATGTACTTAAGTACTAAAAAGAAAAGAAAAGTAAAAACTTTTTTTATTCCAGGGCAATGGAATGTTCCGTTTCGTCCTCTTCATCACTCGTACTATCGTTTGTGGCCATCTTCTGTAGCTTGTCACTCTGACTGTCTATTCTTCTGATAGCAGGTGTTTAATCAAAGATCCCCGCTTTCTAGTCTTGCACAAGGACCAATCAGCATGGGTATGGGCGGGTTCATTTTCCATTGATGGGGATTTGATTGGCTGTTTTTAAATAAAGTGCGGCCGCAGGGTTAATAACGTTAACGTTAACGTTAGTTCGGCCAGAGAAACAAATATAGTAGTAGTTGTAGTTTGTAGGTTTGTAGGAGTAAAAAGTTTTTTTTCTCTGAAATGTAATGGAGTAAAAGTACAAGTATACAAACCTAATAATACTCGAGTAAAGTACAAATCCGAAGTACATTTAATAATAATAATAATAATAATAATTATTAATAATAATAATAATAATAATAATAATAATAATAATAATAATAATAATAATAATAATAATAATAATAATAATAATAATAATAATAATGGATTGGATTTATATAGCGCTTTTCTCTGACTAAGGCCCCGTTTAGACGGAAACGCTAGCAGGTGAATCCGCAAAAATATTTTTTCGGATGTGCCTTTCGTTTATACGGAAACGGCGTTTTTACGGGGTGAAACCGCAAAAAAGTGAGACTACCTTCCAGGGTGGAATTCCTAGAAACGCAAAAGCTTTGCGCTCTCGTCTAAACTGTAAAACCGTATAAATCTGTTAAAACGATGACGAAAGGGTTGTCACGGCTCTGGTCGCGCGTACTGCTTACGTCACAGGTAGCAGGTATGCGCCAGTAGCCGAGACGTAAACAAAGCAAGTATGTCTGACTATTATCAACGGAGATCACCTGAAGGCTACATTGGCAGTACTTTTAACCCTTTCACTGCCACACGACAGAAGGTTAACCCTTTACTATCACACAACCGGCTGTTGTGTGGCAGTGAAAGGGTTAAATACACAAGAATCTGTCCCGCGGCGTGAGTGGACCCACTGTCTGTGAGTAACTCTGCTTTGGTACAATCACATTCCCCATCCACAGTCTGCGAATCAGAGGCAGAGTAGGGCGGGTCTTCACAGCACGTCATGTGACATATGCGCCAATCGTGTGACAGCGGGGCTCCGTCGTTATAGCGTCGTCTGCACGGAGAATTCCACCCCAAAACGCTCGTCTAAACGTAAAATTAAAAGTGAAACCGCAAGATGACTTTTGCGGTTTCTGTTCACAAAACGCTCGTCTAAACGTAGCCTCAGAGCGCTTCACAGAGTCCATTATTCGTTCATACACAGTCATACCGGTGGTGGTAAGCTACAATTGCAGCCAGAGCTGCCCTGAAACCCATTGTTTAATTCAGGGGTCTCCAAAGGACACAGCTGACAATTAAATAAGATTTGTCTCAAGGAACACCTTTCTGGGGAGACTTCTATTCTCTTACATGTCACTTAGTACAGAACGGCACAGTACACACTACTCAGTGGTGAATGCGTGTGTGGAGACTCAACAAGGGAGGACGATTCTGCACCTCTTAGGAGGCCGATGGATGTGCTGACGATTAAATTCATACAATTAAAACCAAGGCATTTTGGCAACATGTCTTCATCGTTCAAGTTCAATCCACACCCACCCACACACACGCAGACAGACAGACAGACAGACATACAGACAGACAGACAGACAGACAGACAGACAGACAGACAGACAGACAGACAGACAGACAGACAGACAGACAGACAGACAGACAGACAGACGCACACGCACACACACACACACACACACACACACACACACACGCACACACACACACACACACAAATTTGGTCTCACAGCAGTTGGTCTCTATTCCTCTATTATAACCGAGCCTATCAAACTATAACTGGCTGGGGGTTTAACAATGGCACCAGACAACTTATTTTCGGCAATGAATGTGTCGCCGATCTACAGACAGAAGCCGATCACGTTACACTGTCTGCAGCCACGCCACTGTAGAATATAACCGGGGTTAGGAGAAACTACAGTATTATTCACACTGTCTGCAGCCACCCTACTGTAGAATATAACCGGGGTTAGAAGAAACTACAGTATTCACAGGTCACAGGTTACACCCCTTGATGATTTTGTAAACATTGCAAAATCACATTATGAGTCACACCTTTGATAATGACAACTGTTATTTAACGTTGCAACCGCCTGACTCTTAACCCACATAACCTGCATGGACTATACAATGTATTTCATGCCAGTTAGGGTACCTTGTGTGTGTATACTGTTTACTTTTACTCTTACCCATAGTATATTCAGATTCAAATTCTTTATTGCCTATATTTAGAAATATGATAAAAAAAACGATACATACAACTGTGTTTTTAATCATATTTTTGTATTCAGATCTAATTCTATTGCCTATACTTATGTCTTTCTACTATTACCCTGCCCATACCTGTACCTCCCCTCCCCCATGCTGCTATGACGCCCAGATTTCCCCCAAGGGGCTCAATAAAGGAATATCTTATCTCATCGTATCTTAACTGAGACCATCTGTTTTGACGGACGGCCCGGAGTACCTCTGACTCTGTCAGTGGTACATAGTGACACTGCAGCTTATTTTCACCTGCGATTGCATGTGGAGAGAGAGCAGCGCTGAGAGTGAAACCGCCGATGAGAGTAGAGATTAGATTAGATTAAAATGTATCGTCATCAGCCAGCACAAGTACAGTACAATGAAAAGAAGTTTGGCATCCAACCATGCAGAGTGCAAATGTAACAGTAAAGTGCAGTAGTATTATAGGCCTACAATGTACAGGTGATTAAACTGGGTATATATTAATATTAATATGTACAGTGATACATTTTACATTTTACATTTTGTCATTTAGCGGACGCTTTTATCCAAAGCGACTTACAAGTTCTGTACGACAAGTCAGCAGGAAGGGTACAACTCTTTCAGCTGAGTAACAATGTTGAAACAGTGCTGAAACTTGGGTGCTGCACTGCTGCAGTATTGAGTGCATAGACAATAAGACATATTAGTATAGTAGGAGGAGTGCATGGTAGTATAGGACAGTAAGAAGGTTAGTGTTTAGTGTCAGATATCGATTGAAGAAGTGTGTTTTAGGCGACAGCGAAAGATTGGTCGGGATTCGGCTGTCCTGATGCCTGATACAGGTATAAAGACACTATGGTAGTAACTCATACTGGCCAGTAGTATAGTTGTTTTATACATTCGCAGGACGCCTCAAGACCCACTAGAGATCCCTGTGAGGTCCATAGTTATTACCGCTAGTATATATATATTTTATATTTATATATAGTGGTATAACGCATGTATACCTTGATCTGACAAAACTGACTCATATATATTCTAATAGCCCAGGTTGTTCCGAAGAAAAAAAAAAGATGTACATCACTTCATTGTACAATACAGGGTTTAGGTTTTACAAGCAGTTTTATAAAAGTTGACCAGGTGAACTTAAAATATCACTAAAAATAGCTGTGACCTGTAAGTGTTTTAAATGATGAAGCCTGGGGGGTTGAATTGATAGACCACCACGACACTTCCGGTATTCTGAAATCATGGGAGAGAGCGCGGGGGGGGGGGGGGGAGAGAAAATGAATGAATGTGGATGAGAGCCTTGACATTAAGTGGTTGTAGCTACGGCTGTGGGGGTGCGGGAGACATGATCCAATAGACTTGTATATACGCCTGAGTCTCCTGAATACGGAGAGACCAATCCCAAATTGATAAACCTAGTGGGCAATCCTAGTGGGCAATCTGCACATGCACATTGGGGAGTATAGGTGCTGAAAAAGGGGTTGATAGTACTAACCTGAGAGAGAGGCCTGGAGCAGGGAGAGGGCATGGTTCACAGAGGATCCACCCAGGTTTGGGTATCGCTGGGTCAGAGTCTGCAGAGCCTCCTGGACGGCCTCTAGTCCCAGGGTGACCTTGGCCTGAGGAGGCCCCCCTGACTCTGGGGAGGACCGGCGACACACAAGGCTGAGCGTTAGGGGACAGAGAACAGACAGAGCATCTGGAACCATCTCCAGAAGCTGGAGCTCATCAGGCACGGAATGTATTAGATTAGATTATAATGTATTGTCGTCGTCATACAGCACAACTACAGTACAACGAGAAGAAGTTTGTCATCCAACCAGAGTGCTAATGTAACAGTAAAGTGCAATAGTAATGTACAGGTGATTATACTGGGTATAAAATATATAGATTAGTACTACCGAGTAACAGTGCTAATCAGATGTACAGAGTTGTAGTATTAATATGTACATTACATGTACATAAGCGTCTTTGAGCATCTGGAAAAGCGCTATATAAAATAGATGTATTATTATTATTATTATTATTATTATTATTATTATTATTATTACATTGATACAGGTATGAAGACAATACTGATAGTAAGTCATACTGGCCAGCAGTGTACATAACTAGTAACAGTGGGTAAGGGATATGTACAGATATAGATATATAGTATCTGTACTGTACAGACCTAAAGATGAGAAGAATAGCGACACCTGTTGAAAATGACCTGGGTACAGAAAATAACTGCGGGCTACTCACCTAAAGTGGGAAAACGGACCCTACACCCAGTAGTTGATTGATACACAAACAACCACAATTCAACATTCGGCTATATACTTGTAGGATACTATAATGAATACATTATAATATTTTCATGAGCCTAGTGAACCAGTAATAGGAGGGGGACGTGTTGCTCAAACTTACCGCGGCGATCCTCGTAAAGTAATCGGAGTCGCTTCAACCGTTCAGCCACGGAGCGCAGTTGAGACGCGACCCACGACAGGTCGTAGTCATCCATCATAATAATTATATAATAATATTTATCAACACATATACACGTGTAAATATATGTTAAATCGGCCTAATCCAGGTGTGCCTGCATCATGGTTTAGTAGACCGGAGAGTCTCCAGGTCTAATATTGTCTCTAGATGAAATACAACAAGTGCAGTCTTGCGTCTGTCTGTGTCTCCACTGCCAGGGACCTCGTTCAACTGCATTCCGATTTCGCAACAGCTCCGCCGTTTCACTGCGGTTAATTAATAAGGTATAGTTTAATAATATTTGATATTATTAGTCTCTCTCTCTCTCCGTCTCCATATGCGTAATTTAATCGCATTTTTTTGTGGGATATGTTGGGAGGGCTGACCTCCACTTTTGATGAACTCAAAACGACAGTTGAACCACGTCGGGCCGCCTGCAGGCTGCAGCTACTGGGAGATTTAGGGACCGTCGTGAAAGTGCAACATGGATGGATGGATGGATGAATGAATGAATGAATGAATGAATGAATGAATGAATGAATGAATGAATGAATGAATGAATGAATGAATGAATGAGTGGGTGGATGAATGAATGGATGGATGAATGAATGAATGAATGAATGAATGAATGAAAACTTTATTTAACAGATTGCAGAATGGGTACAATACAGTACGGCTCAATACACACAATTGTTAAGGGGATGCAGACTAGAGAAAGACGTTTGTCTTGTTTACATCAGGGTCCCCCATTTTCAATTCATAGTGAACATTCATGGAACATTTCGATCTTCAATAACTTGTTTTTTCCCCCTCCAACTTCTCAAACCCACTGCTAGTTAGTTAGTTGTAACACAAGCACCGGTGACCTAACGCCATATTTATGAGCGTTTCATGCTTCACACTTCAATGTCACTATGAATTGAAAATGGGGGACCCCTGATGTAAAAACAAGACAAAAGTCTTTCTCTGGTCTGCAGCTCCTTAACAATTGTGTGTATTGAGCTGTACTGTATTGTACCCATTCTGCAATCTGTTAATAAAGTTTTCATTCATTCATTAATCATAGCTTGCTCTTTATATAATATATTGACACCCACTTCGCATATATGGCATTGACCTCCTCAGACTCCTCTTACAATTTAGCAGCTATATGAGCCTATTTTTATCAAAGGACCCTTAGAAAAGCACTTAATACAGTTTATACGTGACCTAATGCCTTATTGTCATGAATTAAATTTCAATAGCTTGAATACATATTTTTAAATATGTTTTCAACTTCAATAGCTTACACAATCTTTTAAATATATTGACATCAAACCATGTCTCACATGTCACTGACATTTCCCAACGTACACAGCTGTTGACCCTTAGAAAAGCCTTAACACTGCTATCAGTGACCCAATGCCTTTTAATAATAGAATGCTGATGCTTTGAAGTTCAATAGCTTACTCATGTTTAAATATGCCATCGACATCCTCTTACAACAGCTGTTAGTTTATCAAAGGCCCCTTACAAAATAAAACCGTATACAGCTTTCAGTGTATTGCTTCATTACTGGGATGTTTATGCATTAAAGTTCAATAGCTTTACATATACCGACATCAAACCATGTTCTTGGTTCATGCCACTGACCTCCTCTCCCAACATGTATGTATGTTTGTATTAACACGAATCTTTTAATGTATTCTGGTATTTTATAATATGCATATTTTTGTATTTTTGTATGTTTGATTTTATAAAACGGGAGACGTTCTTGGTAAGCCTCTAGGCTTCTAACTTCTCCTTCACAATCGTTATAACTTATTATGTATTGTTTTTACTTCTGTTTAACTGTGTTAATAAACAAACAAACAAACAAACAATTAGATTTTCATGATTTAAAAAATAGTTTGCATTTATATAGCACTTGTATCCAAAGCGCTAGAGTGGTCGACGTCGTCTGGTAATGGGAAGGTTCCCGGTTCGATTCCCGCTCAGGCTCCCGGGCAGCGTGTCGAAGTGTCCTTGAGCAAGACACTGACTTAACCCCTAAACTGCTCCCGATGAGCAGGTTGGCACCTTGCACGGTTGCCTCCGCCATCGGTGTGTGAAAGTGTGAAAGTGAGCAAAGCGCTTTGGATAAAAGGCGTTATATAAAATGCACCATTTGCCATTTACAATTTATGCCTCACATTCACCAATTCATCCCGGGAATTGAACCGGGAACCTTCTACCAGATGACCGCTCTACCTACTGAGCCACTGTCGCCCAGCAACAGCTTGCTCAACTTTAAAATTAAATATGATATATTTGACATCAAACCTCTTATCATAATGCAATTGACTTCCTCTTCCAGCTCCCTGTACAGAACAGTAGTGTTAAATCATGATTTTTTTTTTTTACAAAATACTTTATTCTTAGGTTTCAAGGCACAATGCATCGCTCGTTGACAAGACCATTTCTTTCCTTGCATAATTTGGCTCAACTGAAGACACCCACAGAGACGAGATCTCCCACCTTGTGATTGCACCGTAGCGTTACTAAAGTGAACTTCTCAGGAGGTCTACACTCAAAACTGTCATACAATAAATAACCTGGGATAAATTAAAGCACGTATTTGATCGTGATCCTTTTCTTTTTTTATCCAGTCATGCACACAACCCGAAAATCCTCCAAAATCAAAAGCCCCGCCCTCCAGAGGAGAATGCGAGGGAGAGGTGAGAGCTGTGTCGTCTGTGGCAGGGGAGGGATATTGTGTGGGAACCTAATTGCCGTTTATAATCGTATATGCCTCAGAAAACCACAATGTTTGAGGCGTTCACAGCGGGCGGTCGCGCCTAGCCTGGAAGTAACCAGAAGCAGTGGCAGCAGACACACACACAGTAGGGCCGTGAATTAAAGGTGCTGTAAGTTATATATTTTTGTATAAATAAGTGTTACATAGCTCGTTCTGACAGCCATCACTGTTATAGTGTGTCTGGTCAGTAACATGGGTCTCCCGGGTCCCTCCGCTCTGCAGTAAACACAAAATAAATGTTTCTGGTATCCCGTTCCCACTTTATCCAATCAGGAGAGAGAACCCTGGATATTTTTCCTTGTTTCAAGAAATCTTACCAAGCCTAATTTTCTTACTCCACTGGTAGATTATTTTCCTTGTTTCAAGCACATATTTGCTTAAAACTAGTTCTCATTTCTCATAGTTTTGTCAGAGCATTTTGGCAGTGTGGAGTTATCTGTCCTGATTGGGTAAAGTGGGGCCAAGATACCAGGAAATGTATGCCGTGTTTACTGCAGAGTGGAGGGACTGGGAGAGACCCACGTTACTGACCAGACACTCTATATCAGTGATGACCGTCGGAATGTAGAGCTATTGTTTTAACATGTTAGACCACTTATTCTAACAAAAAAATACCACTTACACAACAGCACCTTTAAGGCTCGACACTCCAACAACTGAAGCTGTAATTACTAGGTTTGGTTTTAAAATCTCGGCACAGGGTGTTCTCGCCGGCTGTGTTTGGTCACGGTGCACACGAGAACAATAACATTTTCAGGGCTAAAAAAAACTCAAAAATGGGAGTGTTAAAAAAGAGAAAGTAAAAACGCATGCAGGTCTCTCCTGTGTTTCCACAACACACATGGGTACACTCGGAATAATAAACACGTACTTTCATCAAGTCCTTTCAGACTTAAAAGGGGGGTGGCGGGTATGTTAGTTCGGTCTCGATTTCGCTCTGTGAAATAAGGATATAGGGGAGGTCAGAGTCTAGAGCAGGGGTCGGCAACCTTTTTGATAATCAAAATCGAAATCTCCAACAGATCTGTACTTCTATTCCATCCATATAGGCAACGTGCATAGCAATAGTTTTAATAACCATTTTCCTCTCATAATTATATAAGAGCGCTATACGAGAATGCCGCCGTCTTTATGAGATGCTTGATTGCCATACCTGGACACATTCAGCCTTGTCTGCATCGTCCTTTAAAAGGTCTTCTCATGTTTGGTCTCAATGTTCAGCAAACAATAACAGACTCACCCTTCCAATTGGCTCTGACCCTGAAATATCCGAGATATATCAGTCAACCTACCATGAATAACAGGCAGTGAAAGAGGTTAACTCTGCATGGGGATGAGAGGACACTTCAACATTTCCAAAAAGGTTCCTCTCTTACACACTTGCTAGCGTGCCATTGGTTAAGATACCGCGTGCCAATGGTGGCACTCGTGCCTAAAAAGGTTGCCGACCCCTGGTCTAGAGACTAATGAGGGAGAGAGAGAGAGGGGAGAGGAAAAAAAGATTGCACTTTGCAGAGTATCGGCTAAATCATGACAATAAAATACAATTCTCCAGAGGAGTAATTGAAGTGTAACAGTCCAATCGTGTAAATTTCAATTCCGTACGCGAGTTCAATTCTGTATGACAGACAGAGGCTGGGTACTGCAAATGCCATTCTGAATGGCAAGTCTAGTGCCGTTATGAAGAAGTGTAATTTGACAAAAGGGTAAAACGATGATAACACTTAAGATGCAGCTGATCCCTTTTTTTTTGTTTTTCGTTCTTTTTCCCCCCACTTGTCACACCTGAATGAATTCAATCTCCCTCTGACATCAATCTCACATCCCTGCGATGATGCAAGAGAAGGATCTGATCTGAAAGATGATGAATAAATGAAAAAAATGAAAAATGAAAAAAAAGGTGGTCTGCCCAGCGGAATCTTCTGATGGGAATCTTCTGATTGGAATCTTCTGATTGGAATCTTCTGATCAGAATCTTCCACGAGGCTCCCACCGCGTCCCGCTCATAGCTCGTCCCGCGCCGTGCTGTCCAGGGGGGACTGGAGCACGTCAGAGTTCTGGGCCTCGCTGCTGATCTCGGCCTGCTCGCCCGTCTTGCCCGAGCGGCCCCGGTCCCAGTCCGTGCGGACCTTCTCGTTGTCCCAGACGGTGGAGGTCTCCGTGTCGCTGATGTAGCCGCTGTCGCCGGTGTAGTGGGTGGGGTAGACGAGGAGGGGCTCGGCCGAGAAGGCCTTCAGGTCCCGCGTCTCGAACTGGTCCATGTAGTCGGAGCTGTGGGGGGAGAGGAGAGGACGTCAAGACAGGGTAGAGCGAGAGAGAGAGAGAGAGAGAGAGAGAGAGAGAGAGAGAGAGAGTCAGTGTGTGAGAGAAAGACAGACAGTGAGATAGAGACAGTGAGAGAGTGAGTGAGAGGGAGAGAGAGCGAGAGAGAGACAGTGAGAGAGTGAGAGACCGTGAGAGAGAGAGAGAGAGATAGGGGGAGAGTCAGTGTGTGAGAGAAAGACAGACAGTGAGATAGAGACAGTGAGAGAGTGAGTGAGAGGGAGAGAGAGCGAGAGAGAGACAGTGAGAGAGTGAGAGACCGTGAGAGAGAGAGAGAGAGATAGGGGGAGAGTCAGTGAGAGAGAGTATCTGCAAGCTTCAACAAGTTACATTTAAGACTCGTTTTTAATACCACTTCGAGCAAAACTTTATAGAAATGTCACGACCATACTAGCAAAAAACAACAACAACATAGAGACACTGACCTGGCGGATGCACTTGTGCACCTATTTAAATAAGCGCACGTTCCATACAAGCTCTCGTCAGACGCACCAAGCCCTCACCAGACACACCGAGCTCTCACCAGACACACCAAGCTCTCACCAGACACACCAAGCTCTCACCAGACACACCGAGCTCTCGTCAGACACACCAAGCTCTCACCAGACACACAGAGCTCTCACCAGACACACCAAGCTCTCACCAGACAAGCTCTCACCAGACACACCAAGCTCTCACCAGACACACCAAGCTCTCACCAGACACACCAAGCTCTCACCAGACACACCAAGCTCTCACCAGACACACCAAGCTCCCAGCAGACACACCAAGCTCTCACCAGACACACCAAGCTCTCACCAGACGCACCAAGCTCTCACCAGACACACCAAGCTCTCACCAGACACACCAAGCTCTCACCAGACACACCAAGCTCTCACCAGACACACCAAGCTCTCACCAGACACACAGAGCTCTCACCAGACACACAGAGCTCTCACCAGACACACCGAGCTCTCACCAGACACACCGAGCTCTCACCAGACACACCAAGCCCTCACCAGACACACCGAGCTCTCACCAGACACACCAAGCTCTCACCAGACACACCGAGCTCTCACCAGACACACCAAGCTCTCACCAGACACACCAAGCTCTCACCAGACACACCAAGCTCTCACCAGACGCACCAAGCTCTCACCAGACACACCAAGCTCTCACCAGACACACAGAGCTCTCACCAGACACACAGAGCTCTCACCAGACACACCGAGCTCTCACCAGACACACCAAGCTCTCACCAGACACAGAGCTCTCACCAGACACACCAAGCTCTCACCAGACGCACCAAGCTCTCACCAGACACAGAGCTCTCACCAGACACACCAAGCTCTCGTCAGACACACCAAGCTCTCACCAGACACACCAAGCTCTCACCAGACACACCAAGCCCTCACCAGACGCACCAAGCTCTCACCAGACGCACCAAGCTCTCACCAGACACACCAAGCCCTCACCAGACGCACCAAGCTCTCACCAGACACACCGAGCTCTCACCAGACGCACCGAGCTCTCACCAGACACACCAAGCTCTCACCAGACACACCAAGCTCTCACCAGACACACCAAGCTCTCACCAGACACACAGAGCTCTCACCAGACACACCGAGCTCTCACCAGACACACCAAGCTCTCACCAGACACACCGAGCTCTCACCAGACGCACCAAGCTCTCACCAGACGCACCAAGCTCTCACCAGACGCACCAAGCTCTCACCAGACGCACCAAGCTCTCACCAGACACACCAAGCTCTCACCAGACACACCAAGCTCTCACCAGACACACCAAGCTCTCACCAGACACACCAAGCTCTCACCAGACACACAGAGCTCTCACCAGACACACCGAGCTCTCACCAGACACACAGAGCTCTCACCAGACACACAGAGCTCTCACCAGACACACCAAGCTCTCACCAGACACACCAAGCTCTCACCAGACACACCGAGCTCTCACCAGACACACCGAGCTCTCACCAGACACACAGAGCTCTTACCAGACACACCAAGCTCTCACCAGACACACCGAGCTCTCACCAGACACACCGAGCTCTCACCAGACACACCAAGCTCTCACCAGACACACCAAGCTCTCACCAGACACACCAAGCTCTCACCAGACACACCAAGCCCTCACCAGACACACCAAGCTCTCACCAGACACACCAAGCCCTCACCAGACACACCAAGCTCTCACCAGACACACCGAGCTCTCACCAGACAGACCAAGCTCTCACCAGACACACCGAGCTCTCACCAGACAGACCAAGCTCTCACCAGACACACCAAGCTCTCGTCAGACACACCGAGCTCTCACCAGACACACCAAGCTCTCACCAGACACACCGAGCTCTCACCAGACAGACCAAGCTCTCACCAGACACACCAAGCTCTCGTCAGACACACCGAGCTCTCACCAGACACACCAAGCTCTCACCAGACACACCGAGCTCTCACCAGACAGACCAAGCTCTCACCAGACGCACCAAGCTCTCGTCAGACACACCAAGCTCTCACCAGACACACCGAGCTCTCACCAGACAGACCAAGCTCTCACCAGACACACCGAGCTCTCACCAGACACACCGAGCTCTCACCAGACAGACCAAGCTCTCACCAGACGCACCAAGCTCTCGTCAGACACACCAAGCTCTCACCAGACACACCAAGCTCTCACCAGACACACAGAGCTCCCGGTAACCTCGCAAAAAAAAAAAAGAAAGAAAACTCGAATACAAAAACATTTCATATATTTGATATAATTTCATCTCCCAGACTTTTTTAACACCCAGCAGATACACAGAATAAGCAGTGGAAATGTATCGATTAATTATTGTTGTCGTCTTACTTTTTTTAAATGCTACCATCTTGGCCAGGTCTCCCTTACAAAAAAACAGACCCTTGATCTCACAGGGACTAAGACGGGTTAAATGACAGGTTGAATGACTAACTCTTCTAAACTCTAGGGGGCACACAGGGCCACTTACACGGGGGGTTTGTTGAACATGACAGGGAGGAGGAACTCTAGGGGGCACACGCGGCCACTTACACGGGGTGCTTGTTGAACATGACTGGGAGGAGGAACTCTAGGGGGCACACAGGGCCACTTACACTGGGTGCTTGTTGAACATGACGGGGAGGAGGAACTCTAGGGGGCACACAGGGCCACTTACACGGGGTGCTTGTTGAACATGACTGGGAGGAGGAACTCTGGGGGGCACACGCGGCCACTTACACAGGGTGCTTGTTGAACATGACTGGGAGGAGGAACTCTGGGGGGCACACGCGGCCACTTACACAGGGTGCTTGTTGAACATGACGGGGAGGAGGAACTCTGGGGGGCACACGCGGCCACTTACACGGGGTGTTTGTTGAACATGACGGGGAGGAGGAACTCTAGGGGGCACACAGGGCCACTTACACGGGGTGCTTGTTGAACATGACGGGGAGGAGGAACTCTAGGGGGCACACGCGGCCACTTACACGGGGTGTTTGTTGAACATGATGGGCAGGAACTCTAGGGGGCACACGCGGCCACTTACACAGGGTGTTTGTTGAACTCTAGGGGGCACACGCGGCCACTTACACAGGGTGCTTGTTGAACATGATGGGCAGGAACTCGTCCACGGGCAGCACCCTCTTCAGCGGCTCCGCAGCCAGGAGCTTCATGGCCCCTTGTAATGACATCATGTACCCCAGCGTCCAATAGGAGTAGTCCGCCTCCACTATGTTGTGGATTTTAGGCACCGCCTTCTCCGGGTGATCCACCTGCATTCGCTTCCGTCCGATGTAACTGCGGGGGGGGGGAAGAGAGAACAGTGGTCAGCACCGCTGCCTCACAGCACAAGGGTCCTGGGTTCGAACCCCCGGCGGGAGGCCCGTCTGTGTAGAGTTCGCATGTTCTCTCCCCGTGTGTTTGCGTGGGTTTCCTCCGGGGACTAAGACATGCATGTTGCACCGGTTCCTGACAGGCAGCGAGCGAGCGAGCGAACTGGAGACGAAATCGCACGCGACACTGTCCTGATATGAGGCGGCGGCGCGTGTCCGAGTGTGTCTGTGTGTGTTAACGGGGGGCGGGGGCAAAGCAGACTGCAATTCTTGACCAATAAAAAGTGTTTAGGGGCGGGACTCTGCCAAGTAATCGCTCAACTAGAGACACAGCGAGCGAATATTTGAGGGGGGGAACGACATCGCCGCTCAGTTCGCCGTCGCTCGCGGTAGGTCAGGATAGTCTGATTGAAACGAATACATTTTAATCATTTTCGCAATCACGCTCGCTCGCGTCGCGTCAGGAAGGGGTGTTAGGCAGGGACTACGGAATGAAAGCTAGCTCCATTTACATTGATGTGGAAACTGAACATGTTGATTGATGTGCATTGTCCCTGGGTAATAAATAAATTAAATAAATAAATACAATACAAATACATAATAATAATTCAGATGCATGAATGGAGTTCCTATTTTTTCTCTCTTTTCTTTTTAAATTTAAACTCGAGGGACACGGAGGATTCCCTCGTTCACAGTGACGTCGCCGGGTAGACAACTAAAAGAGATAGAATAACACAACGATAAAACAAAGATAGAAACAAGTAATCAGCGGCGCCATAAAAATCACGTTAAAATAAGATAAAAACAGGAAACAAGATGATACAGGAAAAGCAGACTAAAAGCAATTACAAAATGACATGCAATGGTTATTATTAATCAAAGCAATAAATTGTCCAAAGGTTGGACGAGTATCAAACGTTAAAGTGCATTGAAGGGGCGTTCAAAGAGTATTGGAGCACTACAAGAGAAGCACGCTCTGGGAACCGTAATCATAAGCAGATGAATTGAGCGAGTCCGATAGAATCCAGTTACCAGTGTGTCTGGGCAACAAAAGATGCTCTAATAAGATAAAGACCAATGGGATCAAAATCTAACAGTCCCCGTCTCCAAAGTGGGCGGGGCTTTCACACAGGCGCCATCGCTAATCAGAATCACAATCAGAAAGGTCTTTATTGCCAAGTAAGATTGCACATACAAGGAACTTGACTGTTGGTGCATCAACATTAACGGTTAACATTTAACACTTTGACATAACTCATTGGGTTAGTCTCAAAACAAACTTGTTAAACTAAACTAGCTGGATCTTACAGGTCAATTTAGTTGTCAGAATGTTCAGAGCACCTTCGACGTTTCCACCGTCAACTAAAAACACACTTCAATCAATATCTGAAATGAAGAAGAAAAAACTACAAAGTAATCTACCATGCCTATATTACTACCTGTACCTACTATACTAATTATGTCTTTACTACTATGCACTCATAAGACTGTAGCACTAAAGTTCAACACTGTTTGATGAACAATCTTACTGACCCTTATGACTAAATGTAAATGTAAGATACGGTCCAATATTTCCCTCAATTCGGTCAAAACCTCTACATCTCTCATTGGGGTGAATGTAGGGTGAATGTAGCTCTATTGACCGTATATGTATGTACAAAGCTCTATAACGAACCACCTTGGATTCTGAGGGTTAAGTCAATAACTCATCCTAACTAATTATTGCAAGTTCACATTGTGTTTTCGAAGGGATCAACAGAAAGCTCAAAGAGCCTCAACAAAGGCTGGTGGGGTAAAAACACAAGCCACTGCTAAAATACAGTAGAAAAAGTCTCCTCTCAAATCCTCCAGTGAAGCTGTTCATTTCTGCTAACGGCACCTTCTTCTGTGGTTTACTGGGAAAGTCATTAAGGCGCCGTTACCGGAAATTAACAGCCTGTGCCCACTCTAGTCTCAGGGCAGTAAGGAGCGACTCGGTTAGTCTCTGGCTTTACTCTCCTTCACTCCGACTTCTCCAGCTCAACACCTTAACCTCCAACGTACCTAGAACCATGAATGTAACCTTGCTGCAATAAAAAAAGAAGATATTAGAGACACTCACATGAGGTCCCAGTCCAGCCCCTCCGCGTCCACCTCGCTCATCAGGTTCATCAGCCGACGCTTGAAGAAGACCTCGAAGCGCAGGTCGTCCTCGATCACCAGGGACGTCTGCAGACCTCGATCCGCGATCTGGAAAGACGACACACAGATTGGTCCCTCTCACCACCACCACCCACCGTATACACATTCATATACTGTATTTATATATCCATCGGTCTGAATATACCTGCATATAATCCTCCTATATACCTACTTATACACCTGCATATTACCCATATAACTCGGTATGATAGCATGTACAATAATGCTGTATATACCATATATATATCCATATCCGTTTGAATATACCTGCATATAATCCTTCTATATTCCTACTTTAAACACCTGCATATAACTCTATTTACTCATGTATGTACAATAATGTTGTATATACCATATATATTTATTCTTACCATATATATATATCCACATCCGTCTGTACATACCTGCATATAATGCTTTTTACATGTCTGTAGATACTATATCTATATCTGTACATGTCCACATCTGTCTGTACATGCCTACATATAATGCTTTTTACATGTCTGTAGATACTATATCTATATCTGACTCTGTACATGTCCACATCAGTCTGTACATACCTACATATAATCCTTGTTACATAGCTATACTACTATACTGTACTACTGATACTATATCTATACATATCCATTACCTACTGCCTACTCTTACTAGTTACGCTGCTGGCCAGTATGACTTACTACCATATACCATAGTGTCTTTATACCTGTATCATTGTACATATTAATATTACAACTCTGTACATACATCTGATTAGCACTATTACTCAGTAGTACCATCTTATATATTTTATACCCAGTTTAATCACCTGTACATTGTATATTACTATTACACTTTACTGTTACATTTGTACTCTGGTTGGATGCCAGACTTCTTTTCGTTGTACTGTACTTTTGCTGTATGATGACAACACATTTGAATGTAATCTAACGTGATGTTCTCACTGACCTCTTTCCAGATGTTATAGTGGGACAGGAAGCAGCCCAGCTCTCCCTTGGTCAGCGGGCGCCCGTGGTACGGGTCGCTGTAGCCCGGCAGCATGTGGATGCCCAGTTTCTCCACATCACTGGCGTTCATCGCTCTGGAACGACACAAGATAACTCAGTTTCTGCACATCACTAGCGCTCATCGCTCTGGAACGACACTAGAGAACTACATTTATGCACAACACTAGCGCTCATCGCTCTGGAACGACACTAGAGAACTACATTTATGCACAACACTAGCGCTCATCGCTCTGGAACGACACTAGAGAACTACATTTATGCACAACACTAGCGCTCATCACTCTGGAACGACACTAGAGAACTACATTTATGCACAACACTAGCGCTCATCGCTCTGGAACGACACTAGAGAACTACATTTATGCACAACACTAGCGCTCATCGCTCTGGAACGACACTAGAGAACTACATTTATGCACAACACTAGCGCTCATCGCTCTGGAACGACACTAGAGAACTACATTTATGCACATCACTAGCGATCATCGCTCTGGAACGACACTAGAGAACTACATTTATGCACATCACTAGCGCTCATCGCTCTGGAACCCATATAACCTCTGTATGATCGCATGTACAATAATGCTGTATAAATATATATTTATCTGTCTGTACATACCTGCATAACTCTTTTTATATATCTGTAGCTACTATATCTATATCCGTACATATCCTACGCTTACTAGTTACGCTGCTGGCCAGTATGACTTACTACCATAGTGTCTTTATACCTGTATCTCTGTACATATTAATACTACAACTCTGTACATAAAATATGATTAGCACCATTACTCAGTAGTACTAATTTATATATGTTATACCCAGTTGTATATTACTATCGCACTTTACCGTTACATTTGCACTCTGGTTGGATGCCAAACTTCCTTTCGTTGTACTGTACTTGTGCTGTATGATGACAATACATTCAAATCTAATCTAATCTAAGAGAGTGAGAGGAGGGATAATAATATGCCAATAGCAAGTAGGTGTAATAATGTGCAGTAACACCACGCGTGCATGTTTTATTCTGGCCTGGTCTGACGTACTTCCCGTCCACAGCCGCGGTGACCTTGCAGTCGATCTCCTGGTCGTACAGCGTCTTCAACATGCGCTCCCTGCGGTCGGTCCGCCTCGGCAAGTTTATCATGAACACCTGCAACAATGGAGGCAGTCATCAGCGCAGTGACACATTTACGACAGCAGGGGGCGGCATTTAGCACAGAAAGAAGTAAGACACAAAAAAAGAAGGGGGAAAAAAGAGCAATTTTTTGCAGTTAACCCATCTTCAAAGCAAACCTCCCGTTACTCACCTCGTCAAAGCCCAGTTTGTCTGGGTGTTTGCTAGGGGCGGGTATGTGTTCGGAGGGCATCACTGGGGGATTTCGCACTACATAGTGAGAGGGAAGATGGACGAGTAAATGGTAAGAATGGTGAAACAAGAGCCCCCATGCTGAAAGCTTTACATTCCATAAGAGCGGACAGGAAGTCCAGTAGGAGCTTGAAGCCGGTGGGGGAACAGGGAGTCGTACAGGGTGTCTGCAGGTTTCAACAAGTTAAGACTTTTTTTAAAGACCATTTTAACACCATTTAGAGCGAGATTTAATACCAATTTCACGACCATACTAGCAAAACCCCCAAAGAAAGGCGGCGGCACTTGCAGAAGTTCCAAACAAGCTCTTGCCAGACGCACCAAGCTCCCGGTAACCCCGCAAAAAACAACTTGAATACAAAAACCTTTCATATATTTTTACATTATGTCATCTCCCGACAGCCTGTGCAAAT
This sequence comes from Notolepis coatsorum, assembly GCF_963971535.1. Classification (NCBI taxonomy): domain Eukaryota; kingdom Metazoa; phylum Chordata; class Actinopteri; order Aulopiformes; family Paralepididae; genus Notolepis; species Notolepis coatsorum. The sequence goes on from NC_140178.1 coordinate 14,053,785, forward strand.
AAAATTTAAGACTTTTTAATACCTTAACTTTAATGGAACACGCCAACATTTTTGGGGAAATTAGCTTACAGTCTTCTCCAGAGAGAGACAAGAAGATAGATACCAGTTTCCTCTCTGTGCGTTCAGTAGAACGCTATCTGGCTGCACGTTAGCCTAGCTTAGCACAATGAATGGAAGCGGACAGTGCCGGTTAGCCTAGGCATTGTCCAACTAACACATCTCCTGAAGGCTAACCGTCACTGTCCGCTTCCATTCATTGTGCTAAGCTAGGCTAACATGCAGCCAGATAGCTTTCTACTGAACGCACAGAGGAAACTGGTGTCTATATCTTCTTGTCTCTCTCTGGAGAAGACGGTAAGCTAATTTCCCAAAATGTTTGGCGTGTTTCTTTAAAGGCCTTAAATTGAGAACTATGAATGTGATGCTTCAGTGGCCTGCAGATACCCGGGTGTAAGGCAGACGGTAAAGGCTCTTGAACCCGCGCCGCTCACCGTTCACCTCCAGCAGCGAGTGCAGGAAGTTGTCCTCCTCGTCCTTCAGGGTGTTGTGGGACCGCAGAGGCACCGGGAAGGAGCCGTACGTCTCCTTGTTACACACAAACATCTGCACGTCTGTGGAACAAGGAAAATACAGTTAACTAAAACTATTCTGAATATTCACACTCTGTTTGAAGGCTTGGTGCTGAAATGGCTGCCATCAATCAAAACATTGTACTGCATAATGTCAATACACACTATAAACGTGTAGTATAAATTGAAAAGGGACAACTAGTCTGCTAGTTGTATACCCAGTTTAATCACCTGGACATTGTATATTACATTTAGGCGTTTAGCTGACGCTTTTAGCCAGAGCAACTTACAGATTGTGAACAACAAGTCAGCAGGAAGGGTACATCTCTGGCAGCTAAGGGTCAGTGGCGTTGTTGGTCAAATAGTGTCGAACTATTTGAAGTATAGTAGCATAGTAGTAGACATACTAGCATGATAAGTAGTAGTATAAGTATAGTAGCATAGTGGTATAGACATACTAGCATAACGCTGCTGTCGGGACAAAACCTCATAACTCCAAAAACCCAACTTTTCAGCAGATGAAAAAAACAAACACAGATTTGAGGGTGAATAGAGTTAGGAGGTTTAGACAGATGATCGGTTTAATGCTTTTCCATTGTTTAAACTTTGTAAAACCCACACACACATATGGAGGATGATCTACGGAGTTGATTTATATAATAAAAAATAAATAAAAAAAGTGGAGTTATGAGGTTGTCCCGACAGCAGCGATAAGTAGTATTATAAGTATAGTACTTTTTTTTTTTACGAGTATAGTTTTCTTTTTATTTCAGATATTGCACTTTATATTATATTATAGTCTGCAATATTGCACTACTGTTGCACTTTACTGTTACATTTGCACTCTGGTTGGATGCCAAACTTATTTGCGTTGTACTGTACTTGTGCTTAACTGTAATAATTGTATCTAATCTAATCTCATATTGACAACAACACACACAGAATCCAGTGCCTCGTCCAAATACCTGCCATCCGGGCGGAGAAGGCGAACACGATGATGTCATCGAAGGCCCAGCTGTAGTCGGGGTGCGGCGGGTGGAAAGCCAGCTGCCTGGACGCCTCCTTCCGCAGGTCGATGAGGAAGGTGGAGTGGACCATGGGCACCGCGAAGCAGCCCTGCCGCTGCTGCTTCCTGACCGGGATGTAGGCCGGCGTGCGCTTGTAGTAGCCCTGGCAGAGACGGCACGGTGTGTTACGGTTCAGCAAGGGCTCTAAAGCGATCCAGTCCACCATTACCAAGCCAATCCACCATTACCAAGCCAATCCACCATCACCAAGCCAATCCACCATTACCAATCCAATATTACCAATCCAATCCACCATTACCAATCCAATCCACCATTACCAATCCAATCCACTATTACCAATCCAATCCACTATTACCAATCCAATATTACCAATCCAATCCACCATTACCAATCCAATATTACCAATGCAATCCAATATTACCAATCCAATCCACTATTACCAATCCAATCCACTATTACCAATCCAATATTACCAATCCAATCCACCATTACCAATCCAATATTACCAATCCAATCCACCATTACCAATCAACCATTACCAATTCAATCCACTATTAACAAACAAATCCACTACCAATCCAATTCACTATTAGCAATCCACCATTACCAATCCAATCCACTATTACCAATCCAATCCACTATTACCAAACCAATCCACCATTAGCCATCCAGTCCATCATTACCAATCCAATCCAATACTACATCATTATTGGAATGGGATTTTGGAACCTATGGAACCCGTTCTAGTGACTGGCTGGTCCTTAAGGTCCCCCCGAGTTAGCTGGGAACAGGGTCAATCTTAATGTCGCTACGATGCCCATCTTGCTCATGGAATGAACTCCAACAGTCCTTAAGGCTTGAGATTCTCTACTCTGTTGCAGAGTTTAAAACATTGATCTCCAACCTTTGTCAATCCAAGTTGTACGTGTTTTAGTTGATTTGTTATCCTTGCCTCATCTTGTCGTCTCTGTGTTATGATTTTATATGCTGTGTAATTCTATACGCTTTTCTTTTTGCTTATTTATGCATGTACACTCGACGTGACTGTAAACGAGGGAAACCTCAGTTGCCTTTCGAGTTTAATTAAAGGTTTGAAATGAAATGAAATGCAAAAAAAAAAAACAGCTTGTCAAGTTTCCTTTCCAACCCACTTCACATTACGCACACAACAAAACACAACAAACACAGATCAGTACCTGGGAAGTCATCCCACACCAGAAGTTGGAATAGGCGGCGCGAGAGTCCAGCATCGGCGCGACGATGGTCTTGTTCTCGGCGATGAGCCTCCACAGCACGTCGGGGTTGGTGAGGAGGTTGTCACAGTCCACCACCTATAGGAGGGCAGGGCACACGAGAGGCGCGTCACGTGACGAGAGGAATCGTTACAGACGTTATGAATCCACTTAGCCCGTGTTGTATATACACTCAAAACTCTTCATACTTGTTCATCCTTCACCGTTCATCCTTTTTGCACATTACTGCGCACAGCCCTGTTAAATATTCCATCCCACTGTATTGTTGTTCTAGTTAGTGTATATAGTCGACTCAGCCTATTTTATAATTATATTGTACTTCTATTTTCGTTTATATTCCATTTTATTCTACCTTTTATTTTATTCTATCGTAATAGTCGGTCTGTTAATGTCACACCAAAAACAACCAAATCTAAATCCTTGTATGTGTAAACTACTTGGCAATAAAGACCTTTCTGATTCTGATTTGGCTGTGTGGATATGAGATAAAACATACAGTAATAGATAGAATGTAATCTTTCTGATTCTGATTCAGAACATGGAAGAGAAGTCACGCAGGTTCCCAACGGGACAAGAAGTGTGAACTTGAGTGGATTTCATGGTGTTTTTCCATCTTGATCTGTAATCGCCCATGGGGGCAATTATTTGTTGTGATTTCGGGCTATACAAATACATTTGATTTGATTTGATTTGAGACTAAAGTGTTGTCTCTTCACACGCGAGGAGGCTGCCAGCGCTGCAGAGGACAGTAGACTATAGAGAACCATCTCAGCCCTGAACGCACTTCACCCCAAAATTACAGCCTATCGAGCCGAGACACTGTGGGTTCGCACTGCGGGGCGACAGACAAACCTCTGCGCTTTATACCAAGATTTATGACGCAGGCTTTTTCAGCAGCACGGGGGGGGGAACAGAGCCAAACAAACTGGATTAATCCGGCCTTGACCAGACTGGGGGGGGGGGGGGGGGACGGTGAAACATAATTGGGTCAGTTTGTTTCTCACACCCTCCTGCTGCTTGTTTCATTTTGTTTTGTTTTGTTTTGTTTCCCCTTTCTTAGTCTCTTGTAGGGCGGAGATCACGGACAGGACACGCACCATGAAGTAGTCGGCCCACATCTCGCGGGCGGAGTCGAGCGCCGCCTGCCGCAGCTTCATCACGTGGGCGTAGCGCAGGTTGGACCACTGCTTGGGGCCCTCCTCGTCCGGGTACTGTCTGCGAGAGGTTATAGAGTACAGTCACATGTGCTGTCATCATCATACAGCACCAAGTACAGTACAACGAAAAGAGGTTTGGCATCCAACCAGAGTGCAAATGTAGCAGGAAAGTGCAACAGTGAGGTGATTAAACTGGGTATAACATAAATGAGTACTACTGAGTAATAGTAGTGCTAATCAGATGTATGTACATGGTTCAGTTTCAAAATGTTCAGTTTCAGTTCAATTCAGTTATTCTTTTTAATAGAATGGATCATTAAAATCCAAGGGTATTGCACATAAATAGGCACTTCAGTTCAAGTTCAGATATTCCTTCAGAACGTTGATCGGCTCGGCCGACCGACAATAAAGCAAAATGACACCATTCACCACCATTGGCCTATCAATTGGTTTTAATAAACAAACAGAAACAGTAGCATGTGCATCTTTTAAATCAATTAGGCTGCCTCTAAATATAAAAAGGAATTAAATAAGAATAGTTTGCTTCAATTAAAAAAAAAAAAAAAAAAAAAAAAATCATATAAAAAGAAATTGGAAATCGAATGTGGAGACTGTTATTCGACTATTCGAAAATTCGAATATTCTAACTCATCCCTAATGTATATATATATTATATACACATGGTAAGAATAAATATATATATACGGTATATACAGAATTATTGTACATGCTATCATACAGAGTTATAATGCAGGTGTATAAGTAGGTATATAGGAGGATTATATGCAGGTATATTGAGACAGATATGGATATATATATGCGTAAAAATTTATATATAAATGTATATATGGTATATATATACAGCATTATTGTACATGCTATCATACAGAGTTATATGCAGGTGTATAAGTAGGTATATAGGAGGATTATATGCAGGTATATTCACAGATATATATATATATATACATGTACAAATAAATATATAAATGTATATATATAAATAAAAACAAAACGTTAGGAACTTGTTACATTCACCCACACAAGGGCTGAGGACCCACACCCCCGCCCCCCCCCCTCTCTCACACACACACCCCCAGCTCTCTCTCTCTTGCCCCTTCCTCATCTCTCACCCCCCCTCTCCCTCTCCCTCTCACACACACACACTTTGAGTCAGAAACAAACATAGTATCAATGAGAGTATCAATAATACACCTGAGTGAAGTCTAGTAAAAACAAAAATATTCTGTTAAAAAAAAGTGTGGCGTTAACGCGTTAACACTTTCAGTGCCGTTCGCGTAGATTTACGGTTCTGTCATCCGATCGTTGAGTGCCGGAAACGTAGATCTACGTTTCTGTCACGGAATTTCTTTTATTATCTATATCCATTCATAATTCAGCGGGGCACCTTGTGCATACTGTTCCGAGTGTGTCTGAGCTGGCAGACGGTATTATACCGCCCTCTAACGCCTTCGGCCAGTAATGCAACCGGTTAGAAATGGGTTCGTTTATTTTCTATACCGAGCTGCGGCGTGGGGGCGGGTCCTAAACACTCCGGCAAAATACACGCTTGTAGGGATGGCTTGGACAACTGACCCCGCCTGCCCGTTGAAGAGCAATGCCCAATAACGTCGGAGGGACGATCGCTGTGGATAACTGGAATGGCGATGACATTATTGGATTATTTTTTTTCATTACTTCAGAGACCAGGTAAGGACACTATATATGAAGGCTTGCGTTGATCTGATATTTATTTCTACTGCGATTGAAGCTATATGTGTTTATGTGTCTGGCTGTCCTGACGTTGGGATGCAGGAGGGGGGGGGGGGGGGGGGGCGCGCCGGTCTAAACCACATTGCATGCGTGCACCACAAAGGATAATAGTGATGATCTAGCGTTGATTTCAGGAAGATCCGATAATCAGGCGAAAAATGACAACGTGTTTATTGAATTACACAAAAACGCTGTTTTCGTGTCTTTTCCCTGGAATTGCTCAGAAGCGGCCGGACTACTATGTTCATATTCAAAACGGAAATGTACGGATGAAAAAAGAATCCGTTTTTTTGCACGTTGACCAGAAGTAGCTCAATGAGACTCGAGGGTGTTATTAGACCCATAGCGATACTATAAAATATAGGTTTTACTTCTAGAAACTACAACTACGTTTACATGGGTTTAATGGGCGGCACGGAAGTGGTCACTTCCCGGGAAGGGGCGTGGCACTCAATGTGTTAATAACACAGCCTTAAAAGAAATATATATATATATATATATATATGTAATGTATAATACTAATGTATACAGAGAACATCCACTTGATGAACACCAGAGACACTGGAAGGTTACGGACCTGGGTTCCTCCTGCGGCCTCCACTCCACGTAGTGGTAGAGCGTCTGCACCTTCACCAGCCAGTCGCGCAGCATGACCGTGGTGTTGTCCTCGTTGTGGTCCGTCGCTACCCTGTCGGGAAACAGACCACTTCAGTGACCCCCACATTCTGTACCGCGCATCCAGATATTCACCACACAAACACCTATTATAATGGATGACATGAATACCACACTTGATCATGATACAATAATGCTGTATATATATCCACATCCGTCTGTACATACCTAGCACTATTACTCCGTAGTACAAATTTATATATTTTATAGCCAGTTTAATCACCTGCACCTGTTGTACTTTACTGTTACATTTGCACTCTGGTTGGATGCCAAACTTCTTTGTTGTACTGTACTTGTGCTGTATGATGATGACAATACATTTTAATCAAATCGAATGGGGAGTCGCCACGCCACTGGGAAATCGTATGCATAATTTGCTTACTGTATAAGGACAATACATTTGAATCGAATCTAATAATTTTATTTTTTTTATTAACATCAAATTTGGTGTCAGTACAACTTATTGGTAAAATAGAAGTATTACTAACACAGTATGGTCTAGTTTAATGTCTTCATATTTTAGAACATTTACTATCAAGTTACATTTGCACTCTGGTTGGACGCCAAACATCTTTTCGTGGTACTGTACTCAATTTTTTATTTTTTTATCTACTTTTTCTCCCATTTAAATTTTTTTTCTCCCATCCCAATTTCGTATTGTTTAATTCTACCCTCCCCTGTCTCGAACGTTGTTTGGCCATGCCTCCTACAAGCCAGCTGCAATGTGGACTAAGCCTTACATCACGTGTCCCCTCCGGTACTCAAGGAAGCAGCAGTCGGATCTTTTCACCTGCACAGCGCGATCTCTCAGCGTCGGGGGTCTGCGTTTGGAGGGCACGCCGCCCCCGTCGCTTCCTGATTCTGCTGCGCAGGCGCACCAACCGACCTGTAGGAGTCGCTGTCCACAACGTCCGATCCCCACCCATCAGCTTCCCACCCCCTAACACTGCCAATTGTATTAGTATGAACGACCAGCCAAGATGATAGCAATGCGGAGAGCTGGGCTCGAACCCTAGCGTCTGCCGCATTGGTGGTGAGCGCCTTGCCCACTGCACCACCTAGCCGCCACTTGTGCTAAATTCTAATATCTAATATAACACACTAGCCTGGTTCGAGGACGGGACAGTGGTGAAAGATTACACCGTGACTCGGATAACAATAGCCCAGCGCTCCCGTTCTGTACACTCATTGTCTCCAGGTGTGGGAAGTGGGAACCGACAGAGGTCTTGAACACCAACAACACAATACCAACATACTGGATATCCAGGTTACAAAATGTCAAGTTCAAGTTTCAAGTTTCAAGTTTGTTTATTAGTTGTCACAATAAATGTACACAATGTACTTTTTACAACGGTGAAATGCTTGGTTCTGTAAGCTTTCTAAAAGCTATACCGAGTATTAAAATGCAAACAAGAACATCAGAGAACAGAGACAGACAGACGACAACAAAGCAGGCTAGCCAACGCCGCCAGACCATGTGTGTGTGTGTGTGATATACGTCGTGCATGCGAACGTGACAGCTCTCACATTAGATTTTTTATTGCAGAGGTTTCTAAGTGGAGCCACATGTTAGGCCCTGTGTCATTCCATCGACCCATCTGTCAGCGAGGGGAAGAGGGGGATCCTGTTACAACATGACAGGCCCTCGAGCCGTCCTCCCCTCAGCCGCTCAGAGTCGGATTACTGGTTACCCCCTTTAACTCATTCTGCGCCAATGACGAAGAAAGTCGGGTTAACTCGCCATGCGATGAGCGTCAATCACGAGAAATCTCTGGTTTTAATCGTTAATTCTTTTATTAGCTATATCCATTAATTTGTCATCCGTCCAGCCTGATGTTATCATTGGGAATGGGTCTGAGCTCGCAAAGGGCAAATACCGCCGCCTACTCCTTCCAGCCGGTATTGCACTCCATTTGAAACGATGTAGTTTGTTTTCTGGGCCGAGCTGAGCCGTGCGGGCGGGGGTTTAAATACTCCGGCAGGACGAGCGTTTACAACGATACATCTACGAGGCTGCCCCCCCCCCCCCCCCCGCCCTCCTTCATATGCAATGCCGGACAACGTGGGACGGACCTCCGCGACCAGTATTTGGAATGGCGATCAGATAATTGGATAATTTCTTTTGCATTACATCAGAGACAAGGTAAGGACACTATATATCCAATCTTGCCTTGATCTGATATTTTTTTTCTTCCGCGATCGAAGCCGTCTGTGTGGACTGTGTTGTGCCGTTTACCGTTGGTGGCAGGGGGGGGGTGGGGGGGGGGGAGCGCCGCGCTCCAGGGCCAATTTCATTCTTGCATGAGGAAGGATAATAACGATAATCCAGCGTTGATTTCAGGAAGATTCGATAACCAGGCGAAAAATGACAACGTGATAACTGGATTTCACTAAAGGGCTATTATCGCGTCTTTTCCTGGGATTACCAAGAATCACCCAAACTATACTCATATTCAAAACGGTATAAAACGGAAATGTACGGATGAAAAAACAATCTGTTTTTTGCATGTTGACCAGAAGCAACTCACTGACAATCGACGGTGTTATTAGATCCATAGCTATAATATAAAATATATTTTAAGCACTCGCAAGTTTCGCAGTCTCCCCATTGACTTACAGCGATGGCTTTCTACCCAGAAGGTAGACAGCGACCCCTGGCGCTGAACGAGTTAAGGGTACCAACTAGGGTTGGGTACTGTTCACATTTGAACCAGTACCGGTACCTGGGAATCTATACCGGTACCTTTTTCGGTACTTTACTCTTTCTGTAATAACATTTTTATTTCAGTTGTAAAACTAAACTAAAGTCTAAACTTCTCAATTTCAACATTGTTATCACTCCACACAAACTAAAACCCCTCCCTCCCGAGGTCTGCGGTGGTCTGTGTCCATTATGAAATGGCAATTGCACGTCATTGGAATTCTGATTATTTTCTAACTGGGCGGGTCTTAGGTACAGGACCAAATTACATCGGTACTGCTGGGTACCTATTTGCGCTTGATCGATCTGTGCCGAATTTTGGTACCTCTATATGTTTAGTATAAGAGTGGAATGGACTAGACAAGAGAGAGCCTTTTCCACAAACGTTGGTTTAACGTTTGGGTGCAAAACCCTTGTTGTCGGCTCCTATTTAACACATTCAGCGCCAATCATGAGTATACTCGTTATTGGCCGACAAGCGTTGAGCACCAATAACGAGTAAACTTACGAGTTTTTAGATCCTTTGATATTTTTCCTCTGATCCCCGTTCTAAATCATCATCCGGATTATTCTAGCCATCCCTGGCTCATTTGTATAGATTGGAATTGCAATGCCGATCGAATATCACCAGGTGGCAGTATCGTCTGTGTCTGAACTGGAATTGCATTGGCGTGGATATACGTTTAACTTTTTTTTTTTTTGGTAAGGGCTCCTCCTCCTGCTTAAACAGAGATTCACATTGATCGCCTCGAAATTTCGTTGCCTAAGCGTATTTACCATTGAAACGTGTATAGACATATACACTGGTAATCGCGATGGTGATGCGATCACTTGGAATTATTCCTTTTGGAATACCTTCTGGCTAAGGTAAGGTATATTCTATGTCTATTTTACCGAACCTGAAATGTGTTTTTCTAACGATCACAGTTTTGTGTTTTACCGGATGTAAAAACATGCTCAGCAAACACGATCAGTTTTGAGTTAAAACGACCCCCGCCCCCCCCCAATGATGATTTTGTGGTAGTATTTGGGGTTTCGGGGATCAACCAGAACAATTCGGGCTTATTGCACATAACACGTCGGTTATGGAAAAAAACTGTATTATCTTGGAAATGTGCGATGTTTAGCGTGTAATGAACTACAAACTACAGTGTGTAGAAACAAACTATTTTTTCCATGTTGGACTACAAGTACTGTCTGTCAAATGAGCCACACCATTGTCTCCACAGCTATAAGCTATAATACAGAACACACACACAGCTCTGCAAACATTGCGAAACACCGCGGAAATTACCATTTTAAGCTGGCCTTCTAGCGGCAGAGATGGGGATTAAGCGTGGTGCTGAAAGTGTTCCGAGTAGCCATTCAGATGCCATTTTGACAGACATTTCTCCAACAGATCATCAACCGACAAACGGCATCGTGTGCGCACAGGGGTCGGCTACAATTTGAGTGGTTGTTTGTTCTACCAGTTGAAAGTATCGTCCGGGACTTCGGCTTCATGTGAAAGCGGGAAGTGGGGAGCCAAAACGGTGTTCTGAACAGCATTGTGGGCGGAGCTCCCGCTTTGCTTACATTACGGCAGAAGGTTTGACCTTCCGAACAGTAGCTGGCTCTCAGACGGTGGCATGCAGCCAGGCCAGGTTCTCTCCCTGCTGATGTCACACCCGTCTGTGAGAACACCGCAGTTTCCCGCTAAGCAATGTCTTCCCTCACTCCTGCCGTCCAGCCGTGCTGATCAAACGCTGGATTACACCCAGCTTCACTGCCTCTGGGTTTAGTTTTTCATCTGTGTTATCGTATTGTGTGCCCCCCCCCCCCCCCCTAAAATTATGCATGACTACATTTTGTCGTCCAATTTTATGATCAAAATGTGGGTCCATTAAATCGATTAATTGGTTGGTTTGGTCTTTTTGACCAAGACTTTGTTAGTTTTTTTTTAAGCTTTTTAAATGGTGCATTTATATAGCAGTGTTTATCCAAAGTGCTTTACAATTTGTTCCTCACATTCCGATGGCAGAGGCGAAAGTTGCCAACCTGCTCATCGGGAGCAATTAGGGGTTAAGTGTCTTGCTCAAGGACACTTCGACACACTGCCCGGGAGGAGTGGGAATCGAACCGGGAACCTGCGGATTACCAGACGACTGGTCTACCTCCTGAGCCACTGTCACTGTTTCCTAAAGAATGATAAGCACATATCTGGTAAGCACTACATTTACAAATCACATGACTAATAATTAGTCTGCTAAGATCGTCTTTTCTCAAGGACAGCCCTAATAAAAACCAAGCACTAAGTCAGATTTCCCAAATTTTGTTATAAAAATAATTTGAGGGGACGCCCCAGTTATTTGCCGAATGTCTTCCCCCCCACTCTGTCTCCCATTCCTCCTCTGTCTCTCTCTACTGGACTGCCCAGTAGCAATAAAGTGATAAAACGCCAAAAAAAAAATCTTTAAAAAAAAATTATAATAATTTGAGAATGTCAATTGAAGTTACATTTCCAGTCTGGTACTGTATCCAGTGATGCGTTGCTCATGGGACGGGGTTGCACAACGCTTTGCACTCCGTGCAACCAAAGTTTTGTGAGCAGAAGCGCGTGCATGCACACGCACGGATGTGCACGCGCGTGCACACAGGAATGCGCTGCACTCGACTGATGCGCCAACTCGCAGTACCCACCTGGCTACTTTGCATATCAATAGCGCCGGTCGTCAGGTGTTACATTCCATTCGTAGAGACAATTAGGCACTGTCTTTAGTCTGTCCTAATGCGAGGGAACATTTATGCACATGCGCGGGAGCGCGCGCATACACGTGGCGTCATTAGCGTGGGTGCAACCAGTGTTGATATGAGCAACGCAACACTGACTGTATCGCACTTTCAATTTACTGTCCATCTAAAATGATGAACATAAATGTGATTCTCCACATCTACGCATTACATCACAATATAAATATTGGGAAAAAAGTCCTTCCGAGTAAACCATCTGGTCCAGATATAGTTCAAACACCATCAGTTTTCAGGCCACACGAGAAAGCAGTTTTACGAGCAACACTAACAACTGCAAATTTACATTTAGTCATTTAGCTGAAACGCTTTTATCCAAAGCGACCGACAGTCGACAAGTCTGCAGGAAGGGTACAACTCTTTCAACCGAGTAACAATGTTTATCAAACAGTGTTGAAACGTGGGTGCTGCCGTGTTGAGTGCATAGCAGTAGAGACATATTAGTATAGTAGGTAGTAATATAGACAAGGAAGATCATTTAGTGGAAGAGTGCATGATAGTGCAAATTTTCAAATATACAGATGAAGGCCAGGGGGAGGGGGTTGGATACAGTTTGAGTGATGGTTTGTTCTACCAATTGAAAGTATCGTCTGGGACTTTGGCTTCATGTGAGGGAAGTGGCGCGAAAATGTAAGGAGCCGAAACTGCGTTCTGAACAGCTTTGTGGGCGGAGCTCCCGTTTGATTACATTAAACTGCGTTCTGAACAGCATTGTGGGCGGAGCTCCCGTTTGATTACATTAAACTGTTCTGAACAGCATTGTGGGCGGAGCTCCCGTTTGATTACATTAAACTGCATTCTGAACAGCATTGTGGGCGGAGCTCCCGTTTGAATACATTAAACTGCGTTCTGAACAGCATTGTGGGCGGAGCTCCTGTTTGATTACATTAAACTGCGTTCTGAACAGCATTGTGGGCGGAGCTCCCATTTGATTACATTAAACTGCGTTCTGAACAGCATTGTGGGCGGAGCTCCCGTTTGATTACATTACGGCTGAAGGCTTGACCTCCCTAACCAGAGACTTAGCTAAACACTTGGGGCCTTCCTCCCCAGACCCTCCGACAGCTGTGGGGCCTTGAGGAGTCTTGAGACGTCTGATGTTATGGTCTGCTGACATACTCCTGAGGCTGAAAACAGGCTTTAATATATGGACACCGTTGAGAAGTGTTTGCATTTTTGCCAGATGCTACTTTCAGGCGTTTACAAAACTTGTCCAAACTAAAATGTCCTCACCTGATACAATGTTTATTATTAGTTATTTTTAACAAGAATATATTCTGCATTTGTTTGAAGTGGGAAAGGAGTCGTCTGATTTATGTGCATTTGAGCTACAAAGTCGGAACAATTTGGATGATCTTCATTCTTGCATGAACTACAACTCACAAAGACCGTTTACATTATAGCCAATATACTTACAAAAGTACAAAAACAGCTAATAACGACATTAACGTTCATACAATGTGGGTGACCATGTTGAAGTGATGACGCTCAGATGACGCTGAGGCTTGAACTGGGGGGCTGAGAGATTATACTCAGAGTTGACACACTGTTTTAGTTCAGAGTTACAATCGAATGCAGCAAAATTAACAAATGAGGCTGCTGTTCACCACTTTACACTTAGACTCTATAGAGCATGAAACTAAATCATACGACTACACTCAGTAGTACTCATTTATATATTTGATACCCAGTTTAATCACCTGTACATTGTATATTACTTACTATTGCACTTTACTGTTACATTTGCACTCTGGTTGGATGACAAACTTCTTTTTGTGGTACTGTATGATGACAATACATTTTTATCGAATGGAATCTAAACACTCGTCCTACAGTGACCTTCAACATGCCACAGCCTAGGACAGGACAATAATATCATTATTATGCATCATATATCTTCCATCTGTGTTCATTTTCCATTTTAATTGTTGTAATCTTGAATCTTACTATTGTGTTGCCTAAAATAATACTAAATAACAAACATCTGGTCAAGATTTCCCACAAAGCGATTCATGAAATATTTGAGGTTATTTAAAAATGCCAGTGCATTTTCACTTCCCTTTACAATGCAGTCCAATATATGATGAACATCGATTGAATTATATAATATGGTTAGCATTATGAATATGATTTTCCATACCCAAGCAGATTTGAAAAAGTAAGTCCTTCTGAAATGCAATACTGTGATACCCCCTCCCCAAGTCCTACTGCGGTGGCTTCAGTGAGCTGGTGAGTGAAGAGAACATCCCCCTTCCTGTCAGGCATTCAGGCTAATTGTCCTTCTCTGACAGAGAGACGCAACAAACACTGGTATTTGTTCATTTTTAAGGCCCTCACTGGTAAGCAACCTCCTTATACTACATCCTTATTGGAATGGAATTTTGGAACCTATGGAACCCGTTCTAGTGACTGGCTGGTCCTTAAGGTCCTTAAGGTCCCCCGACTTTGCTGGGAACAGGGTAAATCTGCATTTTGCTATGATGCCCCTCTAGCTCATGGAATGAACTCCAACCGTCCTTAATGCTTGAGATTATCTTCTCTGTCGCAGAGTTTATGACCTTGATCTCCAACCTTTGTCAATAAAGTTCTATGTGTTTTAATTGATTCGTTATCCTTGCCCTTTGCCTCGTCTTCTTGTATGTACACTCGGCATGAGGTAAATAAAGGTTTGAAGGATGTAGCATACAGGCTACAAGACAGAGCTGTTGTTTGGTTGTCAATCATAAACCCCTCCCCTCGGAGTCCCCCACTGGGAATAGACCTTTAGCCCACCATGGTAGACAAGTGTTTATGTAACCTGAAATATAGGCTACCTCCCACTGCTGTCCGTGACTGCCTTCATGAGATCATGGTAAAGAGGCTTTTGAGAATAAGGATGGGAGTGGACGCAGTCCTGTTTACCATGTCTGATTATAACTCACAATTACTAGGTTCCATACATTTAGCTGACGCTTTTATCCAAAGCGACTTACAAGTTCTGTACGACAAGTCATCAGGAAGGGTACAAATCTATCAGCTGAGTAACAATGATCATCAAAGTGTTGAGTGCTACAGTGTAGGTTAGTATATTAGGACATGTGCATGACAATAAGGTTAGTTAGTTGGTTTTTTTTTTTTTCTTTACATCCTATAGGTCAGAGTAAACTCAGGGAAGGAAGCTTTCATGCATCTGCCATACTAAAAACTAAAACCATACTAACCTTCTTTTACTAGTATGCTGCACTCCCGTCTCCGATACTTCAGAATCTACCTTGCCTATATTACTGCCTCACTGAGCACAGTAACAATATAAATCCCTGAACATTTCACTGTACATTTTTAACTGTATATTTTAGAATGTATATACATATTTTAGAATGTATATCTCTGACTGTACTCTTATCTGAATGTTCATTGTGAGCGATCTGTGGTGCCGAATTTCCCTCGGGATCAATAAAGTACTTCTATTCTATTCTATTCTACTAGCTAAAATGCTATTATGTCTATACGACTATGCACTCAAGACTAACACCCAAGTTCGACACTGTTCGACGAACAATCTTACTGACCCTTAGCTGCCAGAGTTGTATCCTTCCTGCTGACTTGTTGTACAGAACTAGTAAGTCGCTTTGGATAAATGTAAAATGTGTAGCTGGTGGATTTGTTCATAGAAAGAGTCTGGTTGTTAATTGTTTTATTGCAGCTTTGCTCCTCAGAAAATATCCCTTTCTTCTCAAACTTTAAACAAACATTTACAATATCTCATCTGACCCGGGTTGATATACTGTCAACTCCAGGTAACCCGTCATCCAATAGCCTGCTACCAGTTGAATCAATGGGATACTGCTTCTTAGTGCCAGAGGATGCTTTTGGGGAAAGTGGCCCGTGTCCTCCTGAGGGCCTGTGTGCCCTCTGTGCCCTCTGTGACCCGTGTGCCCTGCCCACCACTGTGCTGTGTAATAACTACCCCAACAGTATTTCAAATCATAATACAGTCCCCCTGACTTTTCAATTCACTGCTCTGGTAACACAAAGTGGCAGATAATCCAAACCAGTAATCTTGAGAGATGGGGTGAGAATTGGTGGATTAGATTAGATTAAAAATGTATTGTCATTTGTCTCCCGTTTCTTGTCTCTCTGTCCGTCTCTTATGTCTGCATGATGGTGCAGCATTGTAGGCCTATTGGATTGGGTTACTTACTAATACCTTTAGCAGACTGTCATAGCTGTAACTTCTCAAGTTAACACGTTTGTTTCAATGTTTTTTTCAGATTACAGTATTTGTGGAGGATTAGATTAGATTCTAATTTATTGTCATCATACAGCACAACCTAAATAAGTTTGGCATCCAACCACAGTGCAAATATAACAGAAAAGTGTAACAGTAATATATACATGTATAGGTGTACAGGTGATTAAACTGGGTATAACATATATAAATTAGTACTACCGAGTATGAGTAATAGTGCTAATCAGATGTACAGTATGTACAGAGTTGTAGTATTAATATGTACAGTGATACAGGTAGAAGACACTATGGTAGTAAGTCATACTGGCCAGAAGCGTAACTAGTAACCACTAGTAGGCTAACTAGTAACCAGCCTAACCACTGTTATTGATGGACGAGTGTCTTGATCATGTCTTAAGAGAACCAGATGGATAAGATACAGATAAGTTAGGATATTCCTTTACTGAAATAAAATTTGATCAGAAAATAAATAGAAAAAACAAACGGTGTAAAAAATATAATTAACCGATTATAAAAATATGAGGAGAATAAGCAGTGTAAACAATATAATCAACTCTGAATATAAAAATAAACAGTGTAAACAAAAGGTACACATGAGGGTCTACTCTGTATGCCCCATCAGTTATATTATATGTTATAATAAATATAGGCAATAAATCATTTGAATCTAAACATAATACTATGAGTAAGAGTAACAGTAAACAGTATACACACAAAGTGCTGTATACACAAGGTACCCCAACCGGCAGTGGTGGAAAATAACTAAATAGTTGTACTCAATTACTGTACTTGAGCTACTTGTACTTTACGTGAGTATTTTTTATTTTAGGGACCTTTATAGTTTTACTCTACTACATTTATCTGAACCCATTAGGTACTAGTTAGTTACTGTACTTTGGAAAGGGATTTTGCATAGAAAACATGGCAGAAATGTATGAAGATTATATACTTTCACATTTGAAGCCTGTCAACATCAAGAGGACGTTCCCCCTCAAATGTATATACTCTCTTTTTAGACTCCTTTTGTACACATAAACAGTACTGTATATTTGTAGATCTGGTATGTCATAAATGTCTAGATGGAACAGTACCGTCTATGATTGTCATATATGTTATGGTAAATTGAAAATGGGGGACCCTGATGTAAACAAGACGAAAGTCTTTCTCTGGTCTGCATTCCCTTAACAATTGCGTGTATTGAGCTGTACTGTATTGTACTCATTCTGCAATCTGTTAATAAAATGTTCAATCAATCAATAATGGATCAAGGTTTGAACGCTCCCAAGCACTGGAATACACAAACGTCATGTAGAATGTGTACTTTTACTTTAGATACTTAAAGTACATTCGATAGAAAATACTTCTCTACTTTAGAATTTCAATGGCGGACTTTTCCTTTTACCAGTGTACTCGTTTATCTGGGTATTTCTACTTTTACTTAAGTAAAAGGAACTGTACTTCTTCCACCGCTGCCAACCTGCCACTTAGATAAACTAAGTTGTGCGTTGTAGTAGTCGTGCAGGTTTTGGTGGATGAATGAATGAAAACTTTATTTAACAGATTGCAGAATGGGTACAATACAGTACGGCTCAATACACACAATTGTTAAGGGGATGCAGACCAGAGAAAGACGTTTGTCTTGTTTACATCAGGGTCCACCAGTTTCAATTCATAGTGACATTTATGACATACACTACATATATGACATCATGACATTTATGGCATAGGGACATACATGTATTTAGTACTGTTACATTTGTGACATATACGATATGCAAATATACAGTACTGTTGTTACCCATAGATCCTGACAGAGTATAATATACATATGATGTGGAGGGGACTGTACATTAGGAGGGGGTGGGTGGGAGAGAAGTATACATACGGTGGGGGGAGAATATACATGGTTTAAAAGTCGAGAGACATTCCGAATGTCCTACTAGTATAGCAGACTGCTAGGGAGTCCGGCAAGGAAATGTTATTAGTCATGGTTCCCTCTCCGGCATGCCTGCAGAGATCCCCCTCCCTCTCCTCCAACTCCAAGCCTGCAGAGATCCCCCTCCCTCTCCTCCAACTCCAAGCCTGCAGAGATCCCCCTCCCTCTCCTCCAAGCCTGCAGAGATCCCCCTCCCTCTCCTCCACGTAAGCAATAATAGATGATGATGGCAACCGTGGTCTCAGACCTGATGACCACAGCTGCTCACCACTGTCCATGATAAACCCATAAACCCTAAAATAGGTAAAACACCGATTTGCAATGCTACCCATCCCCAATGTTAATCGACGCTTTCTGCTCGACCAAATGTGACATGTCGGTATTTTAACGTAATCCCTCCTCATACAGTAATGTACACAGAGTTGAAATACTTGAGCTGCATACCATCATGTCTCTCACTCAAGAGAGTCCACCCCCAACACACAACATAATGCAATTACCAATCGTGGCTATTAAACGAAGAGCTAGTTCAGTATTCTCGAAACTATATTTAGCCATGTTATCACTTTTGGATATGGACTTAAAAAAAAAAAAAAAAAGGTAAAAGTTAGTCGGCTAACTTATTAACCGTTGGCGAAAGAAGGAAGTTGCAACAGCGATGCGGGTTCTTCATACACTCATAATCATAATATCATAATAACGTACCAGACCGCGATGCGGTCCTTGGGGTAGTCGAGCCTCTCGATGGCCCCCAGCACGTAGGGCAGGGAGTGCTCGGCGTTCCTGCAGACCAGCGCCATGAGGAGCCGCGGGGCGAGCAGCGGAGACTCCGGGCTCCAGCGCTCCTCCGGGAAATACCCGCAGACCTGCCCGGGCAGCAGGGCCACCAGGGCGGCGCAGCAGAGGGAGAGCAAGCGGTGCATCGCGGAGGAGTGTGGTGGTGGATTAGGTTTAGGGAAGTGCTGGGGTGGGTGTGGGGGGGGGGGTGAAATGTCAGAAAAGCTGAGCTGACACAGGAAGGTCTTGTTGGTGGAGGAGTACGTGGATCACCCGAGAGGGAGGAATGCTCCTCTGCTGCTCCCGTCGATGCTGCGACGCGGCCGAGCTGGGCTTTTAAAGGGGAGGGGATGTTCCACTCCAGACGTTAAAGGGGACGGACCCCATGCTGTACATGAACCCGACAGGAATCATGATAATTTATTATTTATTATATATATATTTCTTAGCTTGAACCCTTTCACTGCCACTACAGAAGGTTAACCCTTTACTATCACACTACACAGACGGTTAACCTTCTGTAGTGTGGTAGTGAAAGGTTAACCTTCTGTAGTGTGGTAGTGAAAGGGTTAACCTTCTGTGGTGTGCTAGTGAAAGGGTTAACCCTTTGTCGTGTGGCAGTGTAAGGGTTAATGCACTTACATTGGTGAGATTTATTTTATTTGCATATTTTCCTTGTTTATACAGACCACACAAGCAAGTGCGTTACATAAAATGTGCATGAGGAAACACTTGGACCTCTGACCTCTCACCACACATTTACATCCAAAGCGACTTACAAGTTCTGTACGACAAGTAAGCAGGAAGGGTACAACTCTGGCAGCTAAGGGTCAGTAAGATTGTTCACCAAACAGTGTTGAACTTGAGTGCTACAGTCTTGAGTGCATAGTAGTAGTATAGACATACTAGCATAGTAGGTAGTAATATAGGTATGGTAGATTCCTTAGCAGCTGCAAGCCATGCTGAAGAAGGTGTGTTCACACCGAAACGTCATGATTACAGGCTGCCAATAAATTTGGAAAAACCTGGAGTGCGTGCCTGGACATTGTTTCCCTATTTTTTATGTATGATATCAGAGGTTACAGCACCCAGTGTCAAGTCTAGTGAGGTGAGCGCGTTCTACTACTTTTTTCACAGATTCCTTAGCAGCAAAATAGTAAAAGACAAAAGGTTAGTTTTTATTTTATTTTTAATTTAGTTCAGATATTGTTTGAAAACACACACACACACACACACACACACACAATATTACTTTGTTAAATTCACAGCAGTGCTAGTAAGACATAAGTCGGCATTTTCTCCAATATGTCCCCCATTGTTGACCCTTCTGATATTTATACATCATCCATAAACCAAAAACACTTCAAGTTGTAAAAGGAATGTTCCGTCTCTCGTAACTTCGTTCCGACGTTGAAACCGGTTAGATGTCCCCGATGTCTTTTCTCCTCGGTCCATGCGAATGGAAAGAGCTCACAGCTTTGCCCCAGAGCCCGGCCTCTCTACCTGGACGCTCAGGGCAGCAGCAGCCGGGGCATCGATGAGCCAGAACAGCTCTCCGTCAGTGGGGACCACGCGCGCCGCGGGGAACGCTGGGCCTTCTCTACCTTCTAGCACTTCCTGTGAGAGATATCAGTCAGATTAGATTCAAATGTATCGTCATCAAGGGTGTAACGGTACACCGAAACCACGGTACGGTACGCACCTCGGTTTTGAAGTCGAGGTTCGGTACGGGTTTTCGGTACAGTGGGGGAAAGTTTGGCTTTCCATGTTCCACTCAGGGGTGTAGTAGTGTGCAGTAACTAATTGTACTTGTAGGGCTGTCAACGAATATTCTATATTGAAATGAATAATCGACTTGTAATTATTTTTTTAAATTATAATAATAATAATAATTCATTTATTTTGTATAGCGCTTTTCAAGGACCCAAAGTCGCTGACAATAGGCAAAAAAAAAGAAAACAAAGAAACAAAACCAGAGGGAAACGGAAAACAATAAGAATACACAGGAAACATAAAACCACAAGTAACGGATAACAAATGCGGGAGTGAGTAGGGGAGACAGTCGGGAGGAGAGTAAGGGAAAAACCAAGGGGGGTGGGGGGGGCAGGAGAGGAGAGAACATGGGGCAGGGGAAAATGGTGGCGAGTTGGAGGAGGGTGGTTATGGGTAAGGAAGGTTGAATGCTTGGGAGAACAGGTAGGTTTTGAGTCTGGATTTGAAGGTGGAGAGTGAGGGAGAGTCTCTGATGGTCTGAGGGAGGGAGTTCCAGAGTCGGGGTGCAGCTCGTGAGAATGCCCGGTCACAGAAACTTTTGAGTTTGGATGACGGGACAGTGAGGGAAAGAGTGGAAGAGGACCGGAGGGAACGGGTGGGGCGGTAGGGGAGAAGGAGGTCAGTCAGGTAGGGGGGGGGCCAGGCTATGGAGGGCTTATTATTAGATTAGATTGTGAGAAAAAAACAGCCCACGGTGGGCGGTCGTTAGTGGTTAACATACCATTGTATTCGTTCTGTACACTACACAGCCGTTCGGTACGGTACGGTACACACTGAAACGGTACGGTTCGGTTTGGTACGGATACGTGTACCTTTACTCCCCTAGTCATCATGCAGCACAAGTACAGTACAACGGAAATAAGTTTGGCATCCAACCAGAGTGCAAATGTAGCAGTAAAGTGCAATTATACAATGTACAGGTGATTGAACTGGGTATAAAATATATAAATTACTACTACTGAGTAATAGTGCTAATCAGATGTATGTACATTTACATTTAGTCATTTAGCTGACTACAACCACGACTTACACGTTATGTACGACAAGTCAGCAGGAAGGGTACAATTGTTTCAGCTGAGTAACAATGTTCTTCAAAGTGTTGAAACTTGAGTGCTGCAGTGTTGAGTGCATGATAGTAGTAGAGACATATTAGTATATGTATATGTACAGAGTTGTAGTATTAATATGTACAGTGATACAGGTATAAAGACACTATGGTAGTAAGTCATACTGGCCAGCAGTGTAACTAGTAAGAGTAGGTAAGGGATGTGTACAGAATATAGATATAGTATCTACAGATATGTAAAAAGGATTATATACAGGTATGTACAGACAGATGTGGATATATATATATATACGGTAAGAAAAAAACAATAATAATAATAATAATAATAATAATAATAATAATAATAATAATAATAATAATAATAATAATAATAATAATAATAATAGGTATATACAGCATTATTGTACATGCTTTCATACAGTTATATGGGTTATATCTATGCAGGTGTATAAGTAGGTATATTCAGTGTACATACTTACTGTACTGTATGTACAAACAGATGTGGATATATATTAATGTACACGGTAAGAATGTAGTTATTGATGTCATATACAGTATATTCACTATGACACAGACAATCAGAAATACCATTAAAATTCAAAGTGATATATTTGGGGGAAATAAATGTCAATATATGGGCTGATGACGACAGGTATATATTTAACATATTAAGGGTGGCGACCAAAGGGCTCTCAGGAGGAAGTGGATGAGTCAAGCGGTGATGACGGAGGGAGAATGGATGGATGTGATCTATGAGATTTATGTGATGGAAAGGCTGACGTACTGAGACTACAGAGGGAGAGGTTTGAGGAGACGTGATCTATGTGATGGAGAGGTTTACGTATGTATTGAGACAACAGAGGGAGAGGTTTGAGGAGAGGTGGGGTAGATGGTGGGAGTTGGTGAGGCCTACAAAGCCAGTCTTTGTGTGAAATACGGAGTGGAAAGAATGGTGAAATGCCCCCTTTGGTTTTGTGTTATTTTCATCTCTTATTATTTCTTATTATTCTTTTTTTATTTCTTGAGTGTTATTTCTGTTCGTCTGTTTTGTGTTGAAAATATAAAAAATAAAAATGTAATTACAAAAAAAAAGCTCATCATTACCTTCAACACAGGCGCTTTGCTGCCCCCTGTTGACACAAAGGCCACACAGCGTGCCGAGTTCACCACAGGAAGAGTCATGGTCACGCGCTGCGGGGGGGGCTTGGGAGAGTCGCTGATGGGGGCCACAATCTTCTCCGTCTCCTAAAGTAGGGGTACACCCAAACCCAAACCAGGAGCCATAAATGTAAACCACCACCCCCCAAAAAAGCACCAATATGACAACCACAAACCCCCAAATAACACCTTGAAAACATTATCCACCAAACTCCTATGTAACACGAAGCAAAGTGGCTCACAAACATATAATGTACATCTGCGGGCCATAAGGAAAATCCCCAAATATATGCCGGAACGTCAACATATATATACGGACGATCCATACATAGTCAAGGGAGTGTCTTTAACCCTTTCACAACCACACTGCAGAAGGTTAACCCTTTCACTGCCACACTACAGACAGTTAACCGTGTAGTAGTCTATAGTGTGGTTGTAAAAGGGTTAACCATTTGTCGTGTGGCAGTGAGAGGGTTAGCCTGTGATATGAACTGTGATATTGTGCTAAACTGTGATATTGTGGTCTTTGTAATTATGTATTTAACTGCATGTAGTATGTATGTATTGTAAGTGATGTTATATGTTCTATGTTGGAACAATGCTGTAACTGCACTGAAAACAAATTCCACCAGCCTGGCTGGGTGGTCATTAAAGAATCTAATCTAATCTAATCTGCTGCATTGTCGAAGTGAAAGGGTTAACCGTTTGGTAGTGTGGTAGTGAAAGGGTTAAAAGTATAGGCACGAGTGACATTGTTTGTCTGAACTAGCGGGGGGGGGGGGGGGACTAAGAAGAACCACAGTGAAAAAGGACAAGCCGGCACGTCTCTGGAGCTTAATTAGAAGGCCTTTACAAATCAAACAGTGTAATAATGGCTTTCACATGTACTCCAGCGTGTACGATAAGCTCCATTTCCAAATAACCTTAAAGATTATATTTATGGAAGTAATTACAGATAAGGCCCGACGGCGTCGCATAGCTAGATTTGGCAGCATGCAGTCACAGACGTCCCCCGATGCTATTCATCTACATCCTTGAACCCCTTTAGTTAACTCAACAAAAGGAGGAGTTGTGCTTCGGTTACACAGTGTTACGAGATGCTGCTTGGGGCTGTTATACTGAGGTTGTATCTCCTTTTCATGCAGCAGATGGACTGCATTTATATTCTTGTATTTTATTTTTTTATTCTTTTTTAAAACAAACATATAAACAAACATGACAACACACGATAAGATATACAAGCATTAATTGTCAGGGCACATCCAATGAGATCACATTTTGGTTAGTTGTTTTATATAAGATATACCCATAATACCTGTTATCTAAAAAAAACCCTACATACATATGCTCAGCTCGAAACCCCCCCTCCCGGACCCCACCTTGAGAAGTACCTCCACTATCCCTCGCACCTAACCAGACACTACCATTATAAGCTAGCTTTTATTCTCTCCACCACTTCTAACCACATTGACATTTTGGATTCATTGAGACCCAGAATTCTTGCTGTAGATATTTCATGGTAAATTACATCGAGATATGTAAGAAACCAAACTTTACGGCACATTTTTTCCGGTTGAAACCAGCGTGATGCGATCAGCTTTTTGGCTACTGTGATACCCGATAAAACCAATCTCTTTAGCTGTGGATTCACTGCAAACTCAAAAACATCATTCAACAGCAATACCGAGGGGTGTACAGGTATATTCCAAGATACGAGTTTTGATATTTGTTGGGTCACATCTTTCCAGAATGCCTTAACTGGTGAGCAGTCCCAATACATGTGCATAAATGTCCCTTCGTCCCCATTTGTACATTGGGTGCATTTGGAATCTTGTTTGAGCCCCATTCGGCACAGTCTTATAGGAGTCAAGTATGTCCTGTGAATATAGTTAAGATTGATTTGTTGATGATCCGGGTTCCTTGATGTAAGTCGGACATTTGCCCAGGCTCCTTGCCAATCAAAGTCATTTTCCAGGTCTGGTATATCCCTCCTCCAGACAGAGTCAAGTTGGAGGGTTTCATACGAGGACGTTAGTAATTGATGATAAAATTCTGAAACAAAACCTCTCGATGTCTCTCTTGAGTAGAAGAATTTGTGGTATCTGTGGTGTTCAATTGGTCTGTCTAATGGAACACCGTGAGACTTCAAACATAGCTCTAACTGTTTGTGAAAAAGCCATGTGGACTTGGTGAGATTAAATTTTTTGCGTATTTCTTTATCACTACAAAAACCCTGTTTGTTAAAAATATCCCCTAATGAGTGTATGCCTTGCTTTTCCCATATAGGGAATCTTATAGGTCGTTTTCCAATTAAGAGAGCATTGTTATTGAATAAGGGAGTATGGTTGTGCCATTCTTGTGGGTTAGGATTTTTTTTTTGTGATTCACGCCATATCCGGATCGCATGAGTAATTATGGGGCCAAATTTTCGTTCACAGTGCTTGATTGGTAGTTTAGTGTGTGCTATGTCCTTCAGTCTATGTGGGGCTACTATGTTTTCTTCTATTTTCCTCCAAGATGCTAATGCTTGGGAGTCAAACCATGTTGTCAATGGACTTAATGAGTACGCCTTAAAATATAGGAAAAAATCTGGAAATGCCATGCCACCATCTGCTTTATTTCTCTGTGCGGTAGATCTTTTTATACGTGGTGGTTTGTTATTCCAAATAAATTTGTATGTGGAGGAGTGTAATCTTTTCCAGTAACCCTCTGGAGGGGGTAACGGTAGCATTGAACAGAAGAAGTTGATTTTAGGTAGTACATCCATCTTAACTATTGATATCCGTGCTTGTACTGTGTTCTTAAGTTTTGCCCATCTATCAAGGTCGTCTTTGATTTTGTTTTGGATTTTTGTGTAGTTGTGCTTCACCGTTTGTCTTATGGTAGGGAATATTTCCACTCCCAAGCATCTGAAATGTTTTACCATCGGTATCTGTCCTGGGAGGGTTGTATCTTTTTTTGCAGGGGTGTTAAGTGGAAGGAAAGCCGACTTCGGCCAATTTATCTTAAATCCCGATAAATCACCAAAGTCCTCAATCAACTTGAGCAGATGAGGCAATGTGGTGTTGGGGTTTTTCATGAACAATATTACATCGTCCGCATATAAACAAATTTGTTGTTGTGTGCCCTTGATTACGATAGGTTCTATGGATTGGGATTGTCTTATATATTGTGCTAACGGCTCTAATGATAGATTGAACAGACCGGGACTAAGAGGGCAACCTTGTCTGGCTGAGCGCGATACCGGAAAGATATCGGAGATGATTGTGCCTGTTATAATCATGGCCGATGGGTCTTTGTATAATACTTTAATCATATCGATGAATCCTTTTCCTAACCCCATCCTTTCTAGCACTGCCCACAGATACGACCATTCCAGCCTGTCAAAGGCCTTCATAGCATCCAGGGACAGTATCGCCTTAGGTATGGTATCCTCTTTGTCGGCATCAAGTACGTGCAGTATACGTCTTATGTTCTCAGTGATCAGGCGGCCTCCTATGAAGCCAGTTTGGTCCGGGTGAACTAAAGACGTCATATGCTTTTGTAATCTGATGGCTAATACCTTAGAGTACAGTTTGATATCTGTTCCGAGGAGGCTTACAGGTCTATAACTACCGCACTCGTTGGGGTCTTTGTCTTTTTTAAGGAGGACTGTTATGAGTGCAATATTGTCGGTTTTATGGAAGTTCCCCTCTTTGACTGAGTATAAGATCATATTTAGTAATAAGGGGCCAATTATGTCCCAACAAGAAAGGTACATTTCTGATGGGAAACCGTCTCTTCCTGGAGCCTTACCACTTTTCATTGCGGTTATGGCCATCTTGAGTTCCTCTAGTGTGATCGGTATTTCTAACTGTTTAGCGTCATCCTCTGAAAGTTTAGGGAGAATAATTTGATTAAGAAATGTGTCCATTTTGTTTTGATCGAAGGTCATTTCTGATTTATATAAATCGGAGTAGAATACTTTGAATGTATCGTTTATTTTTACCGGATCTGTTACAAGTACTTGTTGTGCTCTAATGGTAGTTATATCTGCAAATGTTGCATTAATTCTTAATCGCATGGCTAATAGGTGGCTGGGTTTGGAACCATGAGAGTACTGCTGTTGTCTTGTGCTGCGTATTTGTATTTCCGATTGTTGTCTGTATATGTCATTGATCTCTATTTTTAGTACGTTAACTTGATTTTCTAGTCGAGTTGAGTTGTTGTATTTCAGAGAATTAAATAACGTTGAGTAAAGCGTTTCCAGCTCATCCAGTTTTGTGTTTTGATTCTTGCGCATTTTGGAGGAAAAGCTATCCGTGAAGTCTTTGATCATTCCCTTTACCGACATCCATATTATTCTGGGGTCTTGCACCGAGTTTGCATTCTCCCGTTGGAATACTATAAGAGCTTCTTTGAGTTGTGTAATGAATTCCTTGTTGTTAAGCAGCAACGAGTTAAATCGCCATCTTGGGGCTCGGGAGGATAGTATACCAAATGTACCTTTAAGGAGTAAATAACAGTGATCTGATAGTGCGTTGGGTATCATTTCCACTTCATAATTATCAAATAGTTTCTGTGATGCAAAGACATAATCTATTCTGGATAGTGTCTTATGTCTCGCAGATCGACAAGAGTACTTTCGTGGGGTTAAGTAACCGCCATAAGTCCTTTACACCTGTAATCTTTGACCAATCCTTTAATGCCTTCGATGAATTCTTTTGTTCGCTGGAAAAGGCGAGGTAAGATTTGTCTATCCTTGGGTTCCAGATGGCATTAAAATCCGCTCCTATTATAAATGAGTAATCGGGAATGTCTAACATTGCATTGGTTAGTGTAGTGAAGAAATCTGCATTTATATTCTATGTTTCTATCCAAAGCGGTTTTACAACTTATACCTCTCATTCACCCATTCACTCACACACTGATGGCGGAGGCGACCGTGTAAGGTGCCAACCTGCTCATCAGGAGCATTTAGGGGTTAAGTGTCTTGCTCAAGGACACTATTAGACATGGAGCCGGGATCTAACCGGGAATCTTTCAGATTAACAGATGACCGCTCTACCTCCTGAGCCAACCGCATGCTTGGCTAAATCTGCCCTGGATGAATAAAAGTAAAATAAAATTGAAAAAAACATTATATATTTAAATACAAAACAAATGATTTAGTAAGGATAAGAAGGCCTCTCACCTCCAGGAGAGGATGGTCTGGGAACAGGGAGCAGGTGTGACCGTCAGGCCCCATGCCCAGGAGCAACACGTCAAACACGGGAACGGCATCGCTCGGGAAGGCCTGCAATGCATGCGAGACAACAACAACAACAACAACAACAACTGTTTGTGAGCTACTGACGGATAGACTGATTTATCACACAAACAAAAGCACCTTAAGTGACTAGTTTCAAGTTTCAAGTTCAAGTTTCTTTAATAGTTGTCATACAGAAGTACAGAATACTTTCATACAAAATGCTTCTTACTGTTACGCTCCAGAGACTGTGCTAGACAAGATAGTATCAAATAACATAGTATAGCATGTAATTTAGAAGAAGAAAATGAGGTCACAGTGTTCGGTATAGACATATGTACAATGTTCTGAGTTACCATATAATATACAATACTATGCAGTGTACTAATGTACAGTACTATATAGTGCAAAGCAGAAATGGGATGAGGTACAATTTAGGTACAATTTACAGTACGGTGTACGAGTTGTAGTGCAATCCTTCATCAATAAATATAAAGTGTGGGGAGTGGGTGCTACAGTGTGTTTGTTTAAAGTGGGTGTGTGCTATAAAGTGTGTGGAGTGGGTGCTACAGTGTGTCTGTTTAAAGTGAGTGTGTGCGTGTGGATGTGTGTTGTTGTGTAGTGTTCATTGTTCGTTTAGCAGTCTGATGGCCTGGGGATAGAAGCTTCTTCTGAGTCTTTCTGTGCTCGCCTTGAGACTCCGGTATCGCTTGCCTGACCGCAGCAGTTCAAAGAGGCAGTTGTTCGGGTGACTGGAGTCTTTAATGATTCTCTTAGCCTTGCCCTTGCAACGCTTGTTGTAAATGTTCTGGAGGGTGGGGAGCCCACCTCCAATTGTGCGTTCGGCTGAACGTGTCACTCTTTGTAGTCTGCTTCGGTCTTGTGCAGTGCTATTCCCAAACCAGGAGGTGATGTTGCCAGTCAAGATGCTCTCTATTGTACATGAGTAGAAGTTCTTAAGGATCTTCTGACTGACTTGGAACTTCCTTAGGCGCCTGAGGAAGTAGAGGCGTTGTCGTGCCTTCTTCACAACACTGTCAATGTGTGTGGTCCATGTCAAGTCCTCGGATATGTAGGCTCCGAGGTACTTAAAGCTGTTGACTCTCTCAACCGGTGCCCCGTCGATGCTGAGGGGGCTGTAGTCCTTGACCCCCGACCTCCTGAAGTCCACAATCATCTCCTTTGTTTTGCTGACGTTCAGGGAGAGGCTGTTTTCCTGGCACCATCCCGCCAGGACCTTGACCTCTTCCAGGTAGGCCCTCTCGTCGTTGGCAGAGATCAGGCCCACCACCACTGTGTCGTCAGCAAATTTGATGATTGTATTGCTACTCCGCTGAGCCACACAGTCGTGTGTGTACAGGGAGTAGAGGAGGGGACTCAGAACACAGCCCTGGGGGGCCCCTATGTTGAGGGTGATGGATGAGGAGGTGCAGTTGCTTGCTCTCACCACCTGGGGTCTGCCAGTCAGGAAGTCCAAGACCCACTGGCAGAGGTCATAGTTCAAGCCCAGGTCCCTGAGCTTGGCTATGAGTATGGAGGGGACTATGGTATTGAATGCCGAGCTGTAGTCGATGAATAGCATTCTCACATAGTTCCCCTGCCTCTTGTCCAGGTGTGATGCTGCTGTGTGCAGCACATGGGCTATGGCAGGGCTATTCAACTGGCGGCCCGCGGGATGATTCTGACCGACCCGCCAAAGATTACATGATAAAAAAAATCAAATAAAAAAAAATATTTTTTTATTTTTATATTTATATTTTTTTACTGTTTTTTTCTTCATGTCAACGTTAACACGCACAATTGAGCCAAAAGTCACTAAATTAATGACAGATTTCATTGATAAATTGAGGGAAAACTTTGCAAGTCGATTTGAATTGATGCATTTTGTGAGCAACCCATTTGCCAATGTAGCTGCTATTTCCACAAAAGGACAAGAGTTCCTTGCATCACTTCACATTGATGAAGGTCTCCTGCAACTTGAAATAATTGACATGCAAGCATCATCTGCTCTGAAGCAGGCACTTGAGAATGAATCCACCACAACATTTTGGATAAAGTGTATTCATGTCAAGACATTCCCCAAAATAAAAACGCTGGCAATATCTGTGCTAACAATGTTTGGCTCAACATACACCTGTGAATCCAGTTTCTCTCACATGAATGCCATTAAAACAAGCAACGTTCCTCCTTGACAAATGAGCATTTGCATCACTGTTTGCGGGTAGCCCTCACTTCCTATGAACCCTCTTTCTCTGCCATTGCCCAGTCAAAGAAGTGCAATCGCTCTCATTAGATGTGTGTATGTAGGCTAGGCCTGTCTGCCCCCCACCCCCCTGATGTTTGAGAGTTAAGAGTGGACAATAAGTGCTAATAAGGTGCTGTGATTTGCTGTTGTTGCACAGACATGAAGCACTTTTTCATAAGCTCAGCTGCACTATAAATGTATTTTTTTGTTCAAGTGTTGATGTTAGAATGTTCAGATGCACATCATGCACTTGTTTGTTTTTTATTATATTTTTATATTGAAATGTTGAACATAAATGAAGCACGTTTTTTTTTTAAAGTATACTACTTTTGCAATGTAGTTAAATAAAAGTTGTGAAAATGTGGTTGCGTGTTGTGTTAAGTGTACATATATTCATAGCACGGGGAGGCGCCGTGGCAGTCCGGCCCCTGGCCCCTTGGGTTTCTGACAATGTGGCCCCCTGAACAATTTAGTTGAATAGCCCTGGGCTATGGCGTCCTCCGTGGACCTGTTGGGGCAGTATGCAAATTGCAGGGGGTCCATGTTGATGGGGAGGGAGGAGCAGATGTAGCCCTTTACTAGCTTCTCAAAGCACTTCATGGCTATGGAGGTGAGAGCTACAGGGCGGTAGTCGTTGAGGCAAGCAGGCTTGGATTTTTTGGGTACAGGGATAATAGTGGACTTCTTCAGGCAGGTGGGGATGACAGCCTGTTCTAAGGACAGGTTAAATATGTCAGTGAATACCGGGGATAGTTGGTCGGCACAGACTTTTAGGACGCGGCCGGGGATGCCGTCCGGACCTGCTGCCTTCCTGATATTCACTTTTTTAAAGGTCCGCCTCACCTCATGCTCTGTTACCCCGAACACTGAGTCTCCATCAGCAGCAGACCCCCCCCCCCCCCCCATTGCCGTGGCTTGTGGGCTGGTGTTGTTATTACCAGCATCAAACCTCGCATAGAAGGTATTGAGGTCATTTGCTAAGGAGATGTCACTGTTCAGTTTGAGGGAGGCGCCTTTGTAGTCTGTCATCGTTTTGAGCCCCTGCCACATAGCTCTAGAGTCAGCTTGTTCAAACTTGAGTTCAATTTTATCCCTGTAGCGCCGTTTGGCCTCTGTCACTGTCCTCCTTACGTTGTATCGCGCCACCTTGTGGTCATTCATGTTGCCTGCCACTAGGCCGTCGTTGTATGCTTTGGTGCGCTCTCTCAGAGCTTCACGGACGGATTTGTCTACCCAGGGTTTTTGATTTGGGTAAACTCTCATTTTGGTAGTGGGGATTGTTTCTTCCACCAAAGTACAAACATAGTCCAGCACTGTCTCCGTGTAGATATTAATGTTATCTGTGTCGCGGAACACGTTCCAGTCTGTGCAGTCAAACGCAGCCTGGAGCGTCTCCTCTGACGTCAAATCCCATTTCTGCACCTCTCGCGAGACTACAGGAGTGCTTTTGATTCTCTGTTTGTACTTTGGTGAAAGCACACACTGCCGCTAACATATACCTTGTATTGTAGTTTGTATAGATAGAATAGACATTGTGTATTATGTTTAGTCTATAGTTTTTGTTTATTTATACAGTTAGTATAGAGCAGTGGTGCCCAACCAGTCGATCGCGATCGACAGGTAGATCGCGGGCTGATTTCAAGTAGATCTCGATTAATAAAATTTGATTATAATTTTTTTTTTTTTTTTGCAAAATCAACTCTGCCTCTTCTTGTTAACTACAACAAGCAATGCTGTTTGTTATTTAAGGTGAGGTCGGACTCGGCACTGACAGATTTGTGTTCATTATGCTGCTTTTATAAAGCCTCAAATGACGGCTTACAATACAATTTTGGCTGGTAGCTCTCGGCTAGGTGGTAAATTAAAAAGTAGATCTTGGTTCAAAAAAGGTTGGGGACCCCTGGTATAGAGTATAGTTTGTATAGATAGAATATACGTTGTGTATTATGTTTAGTTTATAGTTATAGTTTATAATTGATTTATAGCTTATTTCATTTATAGTTATAGTTTACATTTATAGTTATAGCTTATAGTTAGTATAGACAGAATATACATTGTGTACTATGTTTACAAAACTACTACGGTTGAGGAGCCGGGAAAAACAAGCATCTCACGTTTTTCTGAATGTATGTACATTTAAAAAAGGCTGTGACAATAAAATAATCTGAATCTGAACAACAACACCAATAAATCCTAAATTCATATGCCGTGTCATAAACACATTATCTACGGTCAGGTCCATAAATATTTGAACAACACAATTTTCACAATTTTGCCTTTGTACACCACCACAATGGAAAATACCCCAAGAACAAGCAGGCGCTGAAGACAGCTGCAGGAGAGGCCTGGCAGAGCATCGTCAGGGACTAAACCCAGCATCTGGTGACGTCTATGGGTTCCAGACTACAGGCTGTCATTGACTGCAAAGGATTTGCAACCAAGAATTAAAAGTGACAATTTTATTTATGGATTGTTAGTCTAATTACTTTTGGTCCCTTAAAAGGGGGGTGCACAACATGTAGAAACGGTTGTAATTCCTACATTGTTCACCCGATTTGAATGTAAATACCCTCAAATTAAAGCTGAAAGGCTGCACTTGATCACATCTTGATCGTTTTCATTTCAAGTCCATTGTGGTGGTGTACATAGGCACAATTGTGAAAATTGTGTCAATGTCCAAATATGTATGGACCTGACTGTATACAAGTATATACGTATGCTATATACATTAGCTTGCATATCAGTAACGCATATTGTCATAGTACAATATAAAACTGTGAAACTATACGATTCACACCGCGTACACAAGTGTTAAAGGAACACGCCTACGTTGTGCTAAGCTAGGCTAGTTTGCAGCCAGATATCTTTTTACCGAATGCACAGAGAGGACCTTGGTATCCATCTTCTTGATGAGCACATGTTTGTGTGTGCATCTATTGACTCAGATACAGATATCCTGGTATGGTAAAGAAGGAATCCTAGCATGCGTTTCAATCTCTCCCACCTCTATATTCTATAATATCATGTTTATTATATCCATGTTGCCATTTTCTTCTCTTCCAACCATCCCCAGGGGTGATGAGGTTCTCTTGTAGCTTAACGTAAACGTGTAGTTTTGGTGTCTGTACCTCTTTGAGTTTGCGGGTATAGTCCTCGGCACACTCGCTCACGGATAAAGACGAGTCTATGGCTAAGATCCCATCGTCAGGAATGTTGGTCTTGGAAAAGAAGTGATTCTGGGAGAGAGATTACATTAGATTAAATTTGATTAAAATGTATAATGTCATTATACAGCACAAGTACAGTACAACGAAAATAAGTTTGGCATCCAACCAGAGTGCAAATGTAACAGTAAATTGCAATAGTAATATACACAATGTACAGGTGATTAAACTGGGTATAAAATATATAAATTATTACTACTGATTATTAAATGAGTACAACCTGTCACTCTTACTTGCAATCATTACTCCCGACATGAAAAGAAGACAAGCGATTGAAGCGATGTCATCTTTAGCAAAATAGCACATTAGTCCTGTAACGTAATAGGGCTGGGCGATAATTCAGTGTCATAATCTTACTGTACGGTGATGTGAATTATGATCTCTTGAAACACAATTGTCCAAATTAATGATAATAAGCGATTAATTAAATAATTGAGGGGATTTTATTTGAACATTCGTTTTTGAAGTTACAACAAGGCAGTTAAATGTGATGAACACCACTTGGATAATTTAACATGTGATCTTTCATACACAAGCTGACATACATTAGTGATATACATTAGATTCAATTCAAATGTATCGTCATCATGCAGCACAAGTACAGTACAACAAAAATAAGTTTGGCATCCAACCAGAGTGCAAATGTAACAATAAAGTGCAATAGTAATATACAATTAAACTGGGTATAAAATATATAAATTAGTACTACTGAGTGTAGTGCTAATCAGATGTATGTACAGAGTTGTAATATTAATATGTACAGTGATACAGGACAGGTATGAAGACACTATGGTAGTAAGTCATACTGGCCAGAAGCGTAACTAGTAACCACTATAGTAGGCTAACTAGTAACCAGCCTAACCACTGTTATTGATGGACGGGTGTCTTGATCATGTCTTAAGAGAACCAGATGGCTAATAAGATAAAGATAAGTTAAGATATTCCTCACATATTGGCCAGCAGCGGAACTAGCATAATGTTATGGAAATGTTATCTATGTCCATCTGTGTTTAAATCTCTGTACAGCTTGACTAGTTTAATATAGGTCAACTAGCAGAGCTCAAAGACACTAGGGAGACAGTCTGGCTGATGTTCTTAAAACAGTTTGTCTCAGGGACGAGAAACCCTCAGACCCATCTTCTGTTTTTTATCTTATCTTCTATGTTAAATCTATGTTTACCTGTTTGGTCATCTTAACACTTTGAGTGCCAGCGACAAGATTTCTCGTTAGTTCATGCCAACCGTTGAGTGCCAGCCGACGAGAATTTTTTTTTTTTTTTTTAACTTTTATTTTTTAGCGTTTATCGCTTTTCTGGTCAAGCATGACCGACAGATACAGGGTGAAACGGGATATAGAACAGGGGAAGACATTCTGGCAAATGACGGCGGGTCCGGGAATCGAACTCGGAGTCCACCAGATCCGTGACGCAGCACGGTTTTCCCCGACGCAGAAATAGCGCAGAGATATGCGGTGAGCTACTGGAGCTCCCCGAGAAATCTCGTTTTTAAATCGTTATTTTTTTTATTATCGATTTCCATTCATTTTTCATCAATCTAGCCTCCCGTTACCAGTGGGGATGTGTCTGAGCTCAAACAGGGAAAATACCGCCCCCTATCGTCTCTCCGGATGGTACTGCACCCCATTGGATTGCACTGAATGAAACGCATGGGGAAAAAGAGAGTCCGGAATCCACATTTTACTTGTCAGGCAAGTAACTGGAGACGATCCCAGTCATCGCCCACCATCAGAACAGCGTGGAATATGTCTTTCGACCACCCAGCGTTGGATCAATAAACGCGATCGATATTTGGAATGGCGATCAGGAATTGGAATAATCTTTTTGGAGAACATCTGATCTGAGGTAAGGAATCTATTTGACCAGTATTGGGATAATCAGAGCTGTTTTCACCTATATATCAACGTGTCCCATATGTGTGTGTGTGGCTGTGAGTGTGTGTAGTAGCTGATCAGGAAATAAGAGAATTGATTTTTCAGCCCGCTTCTATAGCGTGCATAAGTACACATGTACTATCGATAATCTAGCGTTTATTTGAAAACTATTAATAAATAGGCAGAAAAATTACAACGTGTTTTGTGTATTACAGTAAAGTGCGATTCCTGTAGAATCTTTTTTTTTTCTGAAAGTTTAAAAAAAAATAGCGTTTTTCAAAATGGTATAAAACGGAAATGAACCAATTAAAAAACAATCCGTTTCGACAATGTTGACTGCAAACAAGTCATTGATAAGCGACAGTCGTATTAGACACATAGCCATAATTTAAGATATAGTTTATGCGTTCACAAATGTGAGCGCTCCGTCATTGAATAGAGCGGTGGCACTCAACGGGGTATATAGGACTGGCACGGCCGGCACGGTCAGAATTACTCAGTGAGAATTACTCAGCTCATCGTAGAGTCATGTCCACGACAATAACTATCACCCAGCCCTATGCGGTCCTACATCCATAGTAGTCCGGGAGGTGAACAGATATATTCTGAAAAGCATACCTTGTACAGCCCGTAGGTGCTATCTGGGTCATCAGCGGGGACTAGCCGCTCGTCGCAGAACCCGACGACCCACTTGCTGCAGTCCAGCTGCGGCAGAGCGAGCAGCTCCTTGCTGAGCATGGCGACCAGGCTGCCTCCAGACAGGCCCAGGGTGAACCGGCCGCGGGAGGAGATGGCCTTCTCAGCTCGAGAGACCACCAGCTGGGCCAGCACGGGACCCAGCTCTGCCGAGGAGGGGAACACCACAATTCTTCTGGGAGCCATTATTATCACACTACAGTCAGGAGGGAGAGAGAGAGAGAGATTATGGCAAGAACATTGGAACAAGCTGCAGCACATGGCATCCCCCTACTAGCAAACACAGAAGTACAATGCCTGCTGTTTGCAGATGACCAACAAAAGAAGGGCTACAGCAGCACCTCGATCTTCTACACAAATTCTCCCAGACCTGGGCATTGACAGTAAATCTAACCAAAACAAAAGTCATGATATTCCAAAAAAGGCCCAGCCTACACAACACAAACACAAATTCCTCCTCCTAGACACAATTGCCCTAGAACACACAAAAAACTACACCTATCTCAGCCTAAACATCAGTGCCACAGGGAACTTCAACCAAGCTGTGAACGACCTGAGGGACAAAGCAAGAAGGGCTTTTTATGCTATCAAAAGGAAAATCAAGCTAGACATTCCAATTCAAACCTGGCTCGAAATATTAGACTCCGTCATAGAACCCATTTCCCTGTATGGTTGCGAGGTCTGCGGCCCATTTGCAAACCAAGACTTCACAAAATGGGACAAACACCAAGAGACTCTGCATGCAGAATTTTGCAAATCCATTCTCCGCACCCAACGGAAAACACCAAATAATGCATGCAGAGCAGAACTAGGAAGATACCCACTAATGATCAAAATCCAAAAAAGAGCATTTTAATTATATATTCACCTAAAATAAAGTGACCCAGACACATAACAAAGGCCTCGCCTACAGAGAGACCCTGCCTAGAGAGATGTCCGCTCAGCCAGTTGGTCCTGGGACTCTGCTCACAAACACAAACAGAGCCACCAGACAGAAACCACACTGGACTAAACCAAATTATAAGAAAACTAAAATAAAACCATCTGACACATTGGAAAGAATAAACCCAAAATCAGAGCAAATTGGAATGCTATTTGGCCCTAAACAGAGAGTACACACAGTGGCAGAATACCCGAGCACTGTGACTGACCCAAAACTAAGAAGATCCTTGACTAGGTACAGACTCAGCGAGCACAGCCTAGCCATCGAGAAAGGCAGACCTGGCTCCCAAGAGAAGACAGACTATGCACCCACTGCACAGAAGAGGTGGAAACTCTCATACCTACTGGGTGAAAGTGAAATACAACAATGTGGAAACACAGCAGCAAGATTTGTGAGCTGCTGTAAAAACAAAAGGACATCCAACAGAATACCACCACCATAAAGACTGTCAATCACACAAAAAATGCATTCTAATCTGTACTGATTTCTCTGTTTTGCTTTGTTTTGTTTGTTAACACTGGCTTTGGCAATGTAAATGTATGTTTCCCATGTCAATAAAGCCCCTTTGAATTGAATAAATTGAATTGAGAGAGAGAGAGAGAGAGAGAGAGAGAGAGAGAGAGAGAGAGAGAGAGAGAGAGAGAGAGAGAGAACAAGCTTTGGCAGCACTATACAAGGAAATCACTTGCCACATAGTTTTTGCAAGTCACCATGTGTGTCTCAATAGATTAGCACTCACAATATTGCAAATAATGAAACACTAGTAGCCTAGAAGTACCATAATGTTAGCTAAAATAAAATAAAGGTGTCCATTAATTGATCAATTAATTTTTTTATTTAATAATTAATGATATTTTAAATGTAAGAATTATCTGACGGAATAAATGAAGGGAGTATTGTGCACTGGGGTGACCTGAAATGAATGTAGCTAAATATTATGAAGCTGATTTCAAGAGGGTGCCAAGTGGTGATGAATTGAAAATAGGGGACCCTGATGTAAACAAGACGAAAGTATTTCTCTGGTCTGCATCTCCCTAACAATTGTGTGTATTGAGCCGTACTGTATTGTACCCATTCTCCAATCTGTTAATAAAGTTTTCAATCAATCAATCAAAACCTGCATGGGACACTCTACTCCACATGGACACGATTCAGAAACAGAGACGAACAATTTATCTATTAAAGTCACGTTAGCCCTACAGGCTATTTCCACGACAACGTAACGTAAACACCTTCAAAACTATGGACACTATGCTGCATCTGACATAATCGTATTATATTAGTATACTCGCGTTTTGTTTTAGTTAATATAATTTAGTTTACCTGCCAATTATTTCAAGATGATTTCATGAGGAGGATTTTCTGTCGGCAATTTTAATCAGATGTCTACTTCCTGAAACGAATTATGATCATCAGCCAATCGCAGTCTGTTTGTGAGCAGATGGCATTCTGGTTAATGGAGTTCTAAATACACGGAGAGCGGAAAAACGTTTCTTCGGACAATAAATAACACGCAGCTGACAAACATATTTCATAGATATTTGCGGGTTCTATCTGTTATATAAATAGATGGCCAAATAATAAATAATAAAGGAAAAATAATTAAATAACAACAACAAAAAATAATAGGCGTGCGATACATCCCCCGAGCCTGTAGATGGAAACAGCGTTCCCGTTGGACCACTCTAGACACCACAGACCCACGCCTTCTGGGCATGATTATTTTCTATATTTTTTTTAGGCTACTGTCTGTATGAATATTTGACGGGCAACATACTCTGCAACGTCGCATTCGTTGGGCTCGTCGTCGTGTCCTGCTGTCACCGCCGAGAAGTGAACCATGGCGACGACAGTCTTCTCCTTCCAGCCACAGCTCGTCTCCATCATGGATGCATTATCAAACGCAGCTGTGCTGGAGATCAGCAAACTGGTGGAGATCGAATCCAAGGTGTTGAGGATAGAGATCACCCAGGGGAGGAACGAGATCGCATCCCTCACAGAGAAACTGCTGCTGATGGAGAACCTGCTCTGGATCGCACAAGGACACAGCGGCGGACAGGACACAGCAGCAGCAGGACCCCCCAGGACACCTGAAGTGAGCAACAACACTTTTTATGCGAGATTGGAGGCTGAAAGAATACCTGCAATAAAAAGGTAGGTCTGTTGACACTTGTAAATAACGTGTTTAGAGAGTAAGTATAACGTGTTTAGAGTCGCCTTTGTCCACTTTGACAAGTGCACTAACTCCTGATGAATTAAAATGGGGGACCCTGATGTAAACAAGACGAAAGTCTTTCTCTGGTCTGCATCCCCGTAACAATTGTATGTATTGAGCCGTACTGTACTGTGCCCATTCTGCAATCTGTTAATAAAGTTTTCAACCAATCAAATCAAATGATTTATGATTAATTGAAAATGGGGGACCCTGATGGAAACAAGACGAAAGTCTTTCTCAGGTCTGCATCCTCTTAACAATTGTATGTATTGAGCTGTACTGTACTGTACCCATTCTGCAATCTGTTAATAAAGTTTTCATTCATTCATTCATTCATTCACACCTAATCTTGAATCCATTGCATTTTCTAGTGAGAGTTCGTGTGAAAGTGTGTGTTCTGCCAATCGGACGAGGAGTTTGGAACAAGGTGAAGACTATTCCCCAGGCGTCGAAGTAAGTTCAATGTAATCAAAAAAAGTCAACCAACGAACTAGATTCTTGTACCGGATCTCCTCTCTGGTAAACAAGAATACCCTGAAGACTCTGGCAGGAGCACTCATTCAAGAGTATACTACGACTATGCTTGCACCTCATGGTACCAAAGCACCTCAAAGGCGCTAAAAACAAGATTACAAACATCACAAAACAAATTGGTCAGACTACTGCTTGACCTTACTCCTAAAGCCCACCTCACCCCTGCCCACTTTGACTACCTACTAGGATGGCTTAGAGTAGACGACAGAGTACAGCAACTTGCAATGGGCCTGGTCTACAAGATACACCACACAGGTACCCATGTACATGTTGGAATACTTCCCAAAGGTCAGTGAATACCACGCCCACAACACCAGAGGGAGTTCCACAAATCATGTGCAACCCAGATTCGGCTCAAACAAGGGACTAAACACGTTTTGCAATTATGCCACATCAATGTGGAACGCCCTACCCACAGCCGTAAAAAGAAATGTGAATCCCTACCCACATTCAAAACCGCTCTCAAAGAGCACCTACGGGAGGCTGCAATTCGAAACTGGCCACCGTAAATGTCCAAACCCCCCCACCCCCTCCTAATAGACAGTCTCCTCCCCTCTGTATGTATATATTTTCTCCCACCCACCACCCCCTCCTAATGTACAGTCTCCTCCCCATCATATGTATATATTTTCTGTTAGGATATCTGGGTAACAGTACTGTATATTTGCATATCGTATATGTCACAAATGTAACAGTACTATATACCTGTATGTCATGTATGTTGTGTATGTCATAAATATCACTATGAATTGAGAATGGAGGACCCTGATGTAAACAAGACAAACGTCTTTCTCTGGTCTGCATCCCCTTAAC
Organism: Notolepis coatsorum; assembly: GCF_963971535.1. NCBI lineage: Eukaryota > Metazoa > Chordata > Actinopteri > Aulopiformes > Paralepididae > Notolepis > Notolepis coatsorum. The sequence continues at coordinate 14,094,451 of NC_140178.1, forward strand.
AATTGTGTATTGAGCCGTACTGTATTGTTGTACCCATTCTGCAATCTGTTAAATAAAGTTTTCATTCATTCATTCATTCAAACTAATCACAATGTGCAAAAGGGGGAAAATAAATTCTACCATACTTGACTGTAACGGGTGTCAATCATATCCCTCTCTCTCGACAGCTCACAAATGCAGCGAGAGAACAGCCTGAACTGATACTCATAAAGGAGGAGCCGATAGAAGTGGACAGTGGGACGGAGAGAGAAAGGACTCGCAAGAAAAGTGACGGTCCTCACAAAAGTTGTGGAGTGCACCAAAACGGTAATTATGCAGAGGAAGTACATAACGAGCAAACCCCACAGTCTGTATATATATATTTTCTCCCACCCACCCACCCCCTCCTTATGTACAGTCTCCTCCCAATCATATGTATATATATTTTCTGTTAGGATCTCTGGGTAACAGTACTGTATATTTGCATATCGTATATGTCACAAATGTAACAGTACTATATACCTGTATGTCATGTATGTCATGTATGTCCCTATGTCATAAATGTCACTATGAATTGAAAATGGGGGACCCTGATGTAAACAAGACTAAAGTCTTTCTCTGGTCTGCATCCCCTTAACAATTGTGTGTATTGAGCCGTACTGTATTGTTGTTGTACCCATTCTGCAATCTGTTAAATAAAGTTTTCATTCATTCATTCACGGGCCCCTGATCCAAGGGTTTAGTTCTTAACATTGTGGAACCTTTGTTATCTCAATAAAGCTTAATCTAAATGTAACGTTATGTTCTCGAACAGGAGGCGACGCGCTCGCAGACACGCAGAAGAGGAAGAGCTCGGACGACGTGCACCGGCACCTCAAAGCCATCCTGGACAAACCGCACGCGTTCACCGCCGAGAGCTTCGCCGCGCCGAGCGCACGGCCGTCCGCGGCAGCAGAACCGGGGACGAGACGAGAGACTCAGTGGATCCACGGCGTGACGCAGCACTCGGGGAGCCACCACGGCACGCAGCTCCACCACCACCCTCCTCCTCCTCCTCCGCCGCCGCCCGCGCACGCCAACCCGGAGGCCGCCGGGAGGAGCTTCGCCCGGAGCGTCTCCTCCTCCTCTCAGGGGGGCTCGTTGGCGAAGGGCGTGAAGATCCACAGCCTGAGGAGCTCGGCGGTGAAGCGGTTCGGCTGCCTGCAGTGCGGCAAGACCTTCCGCTGCTTCAGCCAGCTGGAGATCCACCAGCGGAGTCACACGGGCGAGAAGCCGTTCCGGTGCACGCTGTGCGGCAAGCGGTACGCGCAGAAGGGCCACCTCTACACGCACCAGCGCACGCACACCGGCGAGAAGCCCTACCGCTGTCCCATCTGCGGCAAGGGCTTCATCCAGAAGTGCACCCTGGACATGCACCACCGCACGCACACCGGGGAGAAGCCGTTCGTCTGCGTGAAGTGCGGGAAGGGCTTCACGAAGAACTGTAATCTGAAGAAGCACCTGGCGGTGCACATAGACCCCAGCTCGCACTTGTATAGCGGCTCGTCCAGAGTTCCTATATACCTCGGGACGAACGGAGACGGGGCGTCTTCGGACTCCTCCGCCCGCCAGCTGTGATTTCCGCAGATAAATATTGTTTTCTCTTCTACTTCTTCTTTCGGCCACTCCTGTTGATCCGCCTATATTTGATTTGGCATCAGGTTTAAGCCAGGTTTAAGCCCTTCCCCCCCCCCGCCCCCCCCGGGCGGGGCCCGGTTCTTTTTTTGGGACGTGCATGTCTTTGGGGCGGTGAGGAATACCGGGAATATTTCGGGAGGAAACCCACACGGATATTCAAATATTGTTTCATGGATGACAAATAATAAAAGATATTTGAGTTCCGTGGTACTTTAGTGAATGTGTGTGTGTGTCTGGTTCTCTACGGTCAAAACGTGGTGCTTGTGGACCGCTTGCCGTGACACCTTCCCCTCTGCTGGTTCCCGAGAGTTCACTGATTCCCACCCACGCTGTGCAACACCGATATATCTCTCCTGGCTGTAACCACACAATACAGTAATGTGTGTATATTTAGCCCTAAACACAACTCTTCACTGATGGAAAGTTCAGTTGTTTTTTAGTGAGTCGACTCTTTCAAACATATTTCACTTTTGAGAGTGAATGTTTTTCGGTTGATCTCGTTCACTTTGTTCAGTTCCTAACGTGTGATATAACCTCATCTGCACCTTTCTTTACATTTTATATTTCTTGTATTTTTATATTCAGATCAAATTGTATTGCCTATATTTATGTCTTTCTTTCTACTATATTCTAGTTTTGCCAACAGGCCTGAACCAGAATTTAAACTCGACTAAAGTGATGTACTTCACCAAATCTAAGTCTACCACACACACATTGGCCCTTATAGGCAGTTACTTTTGATTGACAGCCATAAGTCCCTCCTTCATGTACCTTGGCTTCCTGCTAGAAGATAGCTTATCTTATCTCATATTTTATATTGGGAGTTAATATAGTATACACTGTTTATTTTTCCCCTCATATTTTTGTATTCAGATCTAATTATATTGCCTATATTTATGTCTTACTATTACCCTGCCCATACCTCCCTCCCCCATGCTGCTATGACGCCCAGATTTCCCCAAGGGGATCAATAAAGGAATATCTTATCTTAAAGGCGGGACAGAGCTGCCCGTCAGTGAGCGGTAATCAAGGAAGTCCATGTCAGTGATTTTGCTAAGCCGTGTGTAGATGGTGGTGGACAGTGTGACGGCCTGCGATAAAGAAACGGCTTACCATAGACTTTGATACTTACACTTTAGAAGAAGAATCGTACGATTGTATTTGTTAAATTCCATAAAAGACTATCAAGGGACCAAGTGGTAAAGAAACAGCAGTGTGGCCCGACATGGTTCTTATTGCCTTGAGGCTTCCTGGTTGAGCAGACGAGTCCAATCCCTAACTGACCTCACATCAGTACACTGTGGCCACTATGTGGGTCCTTTGCCACAGGTTGTCGCTTGGCAAGTCCCTCAAAATTCCATGAATACATGTTCAATTCTGTGGTGAACTTTTTAAAATTCAGCAATTGTAAAATAGCAATTCCTGTATATATGAAGAGATGAGATTATTTTATTGTCAAAGTACACAAGGCAATTGAAATGTGTCTTTTCGTATATACCTGCTAGCTACACATACACCCAGTCCTCATATCCCTCCTAGTTACACATACACACAGTCCTCATATCCCTCCTAGTTACACATACACACAGTCCTCGTATCCCTCCTAGTTACACATACACACAGTCCTCATATCCCTCCTAGTTACACATACACACAGTCCTCATATCCCTCCTAGTTACACATACACACAGTCCTCATATCCCTCCTAGTTACACATACACACAGTCCTCGTATCCCTCCTAGTTACACATACACACAGTCCTCATATCCCTCCTAGTTACACACACAGTCTTCATATCCCTCCTAGTTACACACACAGTCCTCATATCCCTCCTAGTTACACACACAGTCCTCATATCCCTCCTAGTTACACATACACACAGTCCTCATATCCCTCCTAGTTACACATACACACAGTCCTCATATCCCTCCTAGTTACACACACAGTCTTCATATCCCTCCTATAGTTACACACACAGTCCTCATATCCCTCCTAGTTACACACACAGTGCTCATATCCATCCTAGTTACACATACACACAAGTCTTCATATCCCTCCTAGTTACACATAGACACAGTCTTCATAACCCTCCTAGTTACACATACACACAGTCCTCGTATCCCTCCTAGTTACACATACACACAGTCCTCATATCCCTCCTAGTTACACACACAGTCCTCATATCCCTCCTAGTTACACATACACACAGTCCTCATATCCCTCCTAGTTACACATACACACAGTCCTCATATCCCTCCTAGTTACACACAGTCTTCATATCCCTCCTAGTTACACATACACAGTCCTCATATCCCTCCTAGTTACACATACACACAGTCCTCATATACCTCCTAGCTACACATACACACAGTCCTCATTTCCCTCCTAGTTACACATACACAGTCTTCATATCTCTCCTAATTACACATACACACAGTCCTCGTATCCCTCCTAGTTACACATACACACAGTCCTCATATCCCTCCTAGTTACACACACACAGTCCTCATATCCCTCCTAGTTACACATACACACAGTCCTCATATCCCTCCTAGTTACACACAGTCTTCATATCCCTCCTAGTTACACACAGTCTTCATATCCCTCCTACACACAGTCCTCATATCCCTCCTAGTTACACACAGTCTTCATATCCCTCCTAGTTACACACAGTCTTCATATCCCTCCTAGTTACACAGTCTTCATATCCCTCCTAGTTACACACAGTCCTCATATCCCTCCTAGTTACACACAGTCTTCATATCCCTCCTAGTTACACAGTCTTCATATCCCTCCTACACACAGTCCTCATATCCCTCCTAGTTACACACAGTCTTCATATCCCTCCTAGTTACACACAGTCCTCATATCCCTCCTAGTTACACACAGTCTTCATATCCCTCCTAGTTACACACAGTCCTCATATCCCTCCTAGTTACACACAGTCTTCATATCCCTCCTAGTTACACACAGTCCTCATTTCCCTACTAGTTACACATACACACAGTCTCCCACAGACATGCATTTAATCAGAGCACAGGGTCGCCCACAGTGCAGCACCCCTGGAGCAGTTTTTGGGGTTCCATGCCTTGCTCAAGGGCACTTAGGCAGGATGGCGGGCACCGTAGATGTAATACCAGCCACCGTTCAGTCGCCTCTTTTACCTTTAGGCCATCCTGCGTCAGGATTATAATATAACATTTAAGTATATTTAAGTTCCTAGTTAAATGATAACTATATTGCAAAAGAAAAAACAAAACTTTTTAGTCGTTTTACTATTATGTACCTTACTACTATGCTACTATACTAATATGTCTATATACTACCATGCACTCAGAATGTAACACTCAAGTTCAACACTATTTGACGAACAACGCCACTGACCCTTAGCTGCCAGAGTTGCACCCCTCCTGCTGACTTGTTGTTCACAATGTGTAAGTCGCTTTGGATAAAAGCATCAGACAAATGACTAAATATATAAATGGATGTGTAATTGCTTCTATGTAGCGGTTTGAGTTTTTCCAATTCAAGAACTTTATGTAAATCACGTTTTCAATACATTCCTGAAATTGCTAAATGGCTTTGAGGCAGACTGTGAGTGAGATGTTTACTGACAGCAAGTGATGGTGACGACACAGCCTTGCAAGGTAGAACAATTCTTTCCTCGGGGCTACAGATTCCTGGTCCACTGCCTGCAACGGAAACAGTCAGGATGAGGGATAACAGAAGACAGATGCGTGCGTTTGTTCTCTTGGAGAAGTAGCCTGTAGCTTTTTATTTTATTATATATCCAAGGACACGACTCAAACCCAAGATGTAACCATTCATTCACTTAAAGGTGCTGTAAGTGGCATTTTCTTTGTTCAAATAAGTGGTCTACATGTTAAAATATTAGTTCTACATTCCGACAGCCGTCACTGATGCAAACTGACGAGTGTTTGGTCAGTAACATGGTCTCCCAGTCTCTACGCTCTGCACTAAAACAGAAAATAAATGTTCTGGTATCCTATTCCCATGCTTATCCAACCAGGAGAGAGAACTCCTGCTTGAGACAAGTCAAATAATCTGGCAGAAAATTTGGCTTGGCAAGATTTGTTGAAATAGGGTTCTCTCTCCTGGTTGGATAATCATGGGGATAGGATACCAGAACATTTATTTTATGATTGGATAAAGTGGGAACGAGATACCAGCCCATTTATTTTGTGTTTACTGCACAGTCGAGGGACTGCAGACCCATGTTGAATGAATGAATGAAAACTTTATATAACAGATTGCAGAATGGGTACAATACAGTACGGCTCAATACACACAATTGTTAAGGGGATGCAGACCAGAGAAAGACGTTTGTCTTGTTTACATCAAGGGTCCCCCATTTTCAATTCATAGTGAAAATAGAGTGTCTGGTTACTGACCAGACACTCTACCAGTGATGGCTGTCAGAATGTAGAGCTATTTAACACTTATTTAAAACAAAAAAACAAATACCACTTATAGCGCTTTTAATCACCTGTAGGCTACATTGTAAATTACCGTTACACTTTATCATTACATTTGCACTAAAAAAAATAACCCACTTACAGCACCCCCAAAATCACCTTTTAGCTTTTTTTCGACGATATTGAGATTGTTATATTTTGCTTCCTAAACATGTCTACTATGAAACTGGTGACAATAGAACATCAATAACACAGATTTAGTTGTTTATTTGACTTCATTTTGCCTGATTGCATCAATAAATGTGCACATATTTAAGGGGGAAGTGCCTCATTTCATATATAAACATAAAATTCAGAAAACTTGCAATATATTTTTTCTTAGTTTATATGTACATAACAAACTGGGAAAGTTTCATATTGATATCTATTAAAGAAAATCCCTATTATTAGGGGGTACTGTCTCACCTTAAACACGAGTTCACATAGTAGTACTCGTCTGCGAACCGCACATCGAAATTTACCCACAAACCCTTGCGGCGGGGCGAGAGATTGATCTTTGATTAGAAACAACGTCGCTACGCAGAGAAACCAAACCAGTCATATTTTTTCAAAACAATTTTTCCCAGCAGCTCCTCTCTCTCTCTCTCCGCCAACAACAACACCACCATGTGTGACGCCGCCACGAACAGAAGGAGCTTCCGGGCGCAGCTGGCCGGCGTCCTGGAGAAACTCACCAAGGTATTCATGATGAATTGAAAATGGGGGACCCTGATGTAAACAAGACGAAAGTCTTTCTCTGGTCTCTGCATCCCCTTATTAACAATTGTGTGTATTGAGCTGTACTGTATTGTACCCATTCTGCAATCTGTTAATAACATAATCAATCATTCAATCCAAGGTGGCGGTGCTAGAGATCGGCGCCCTGGCGGAGGAGTGCTCCCTGGTCCTCCACACGGAGATCTCGCAGCGCAAGTCGGAGAACGAGGCGCTGAAGAAGAAGTGCTTCTACCTCGAGGTGCAGCTGAAGGCGGCGACGACGACCAGGGGCTCCTCTTCTGCCCAACACTACCCCCCCGTCAACACCGCCGCCGGCCGCCGGCAGCAGAGTCAGAGTCACGGTCACGGCGGTGCAATCCTCCACGTCCCCGAGAAATTAGTTTGTCGAGGTTTGTATGATGATGATGATGAATTGAAAATGGGGGACCCTGATGTAAACAAGACGAAAGTCTTTCTCTGGTCTGCATCCCCTTAACAATTGTGTGTATTGAGCCGTACTGTATTGTACCCATTCTGCAATCTGTTAAATAAAGTTTTCAATCAATCAATCAATCAATCAATCAGTGTGATAGTAAAAGGTTAACCGGCTGTCGTGTGTGGCAGTGAAAGGGTTAACTGTTTTGGTAGTGCGGCGGTGAAAGGGTTAACAATTGTGTGTATTGAGCGAGCCGTACTGTATATTGTCGTACCCATTCTGCAATCTGTTAATAACCATTTTCAATCAATCAATGATGATGGATGATGACTATAGGCTCGTTCACAACAACAACACCGTTGTTTGTCTGCCCCAGCCAGGCTCCCCCAAAGCGGAGGTTACACACACTCGTCGTTAAACTGCGACCTCTTCCCCCCCTCCTCTACAGAACCACAGCAGCCTGATCCTGCCATCGAGGGTGTTTTTGGGAAAGACTGGTGCATGGATTTATGGAGAGGAGAGAAGCCGGACCCCCCCCAGAGCAAAGAGCGGGTGGGATGTTCGAACATAGCAGACGTGGTGGTCCCGCAGGTCAGTGAGCCCAGGGGCCTGATGTTTACATTCATACATTCGGCAGTAGCCGCCACTCAGTCCTGGAGTCCCGCCCCCCTCTGCTACAAGAATATAGCAACTGAGCACCCATTTTGAGCATTTACATAAGTTATTCCTTTGCTCCAGGGCAGTTCAGTCAATATTTATGAGCATGCTAAAATCTGAGAGAGAGGGAGAGAGAGAGAGCGAACCCTTGCATTTGTGATTAGATTCGATTAGATTCAACTGTATTGTCATCATACAGCATTAGTACAGTACAAGGAAAATAAGTTTGGCATCCAACCAGAGTGCAAATGTTACAGTGATGTGCAATATACAATGTACAGGTGATTAAACTAGGTATAAAATATATAAATTAGTACTACTGAGTAATAGTGCTAATCAGATGTATGTACAGAGTTGTAGTATAATATGTACTGTGATACAGGTATAAAGACACTATGGTAGTAAGTCATACTGGCCAGTAGCTTAACTAGTAAGTGTAGGTAAGGGATATGTATAGATATAAATATATTATCTACAGATATGTAAAAAGGATTATACAGACGGATGTGGATGTATATATACGGTAAGAATAAAATGTAATATATATATATGGTATACAGCATTATTGTACATGCTATCATGCAGAGTTGTATGCAGGTATATTCAGACAGAATTTCTATTGGACACAAAAAAAAAAAAAAAAAAATTCTATTGGACAATTGAACACCCATTTTGAGGATTTACATAAATTATTCAGTCAATATTTATGAGCATGCTAAAAATCAGAGAGCGAGAGTAAGAACCCTTGAATTTGTGATGTCGTCTGGAAGATCTGGTGCTACTCCTGACTTTTAACATGTTTAATTGAATTTCTAACCTTTATTTCAACTAAGACACTGAGGTTAGGGGAGCTCCAGTAGCTCACCACGTACCGCGAGTGCTATTTCAGCGCCGTGGACAACCGCGCTCGCGCGGATCTGGGGCTGAGCGCGTTCGAATCCCGGACGGCAGCCGTGCCTTTCCCAGAGTGTCTTTCCCCCCCATCTGAACCCTTTCAGCCTGCTTCTGTCGGTCGAACTTGACCAAGTATGAATGCGAAGAAAAAGCGATAACCGCTAAAAGAACCAGGTGATGACTGGTCAAAGTTTAAAAAAAAAAAAGACACTGAGGTTACCCTCATTTACAGTGACGACGGGCTTACAAATCAAAGACACAGTTGATCAACAATTTCATACTTAACGGCACAATAAATAAGAATAAACGATATAAAATCAGCTAAGATTTAGTTTAGTTTACACAGAAATCATTCAAATCACAATTACTGACACTATACGTTAAAACCGTTGCATTTGCCCAGATCAATATTAAAAAATGTTGACATAATTATTATTTAAATTTTTTTTTTGGATCCACTTTTTATCCCATTTTTCTATATTTTCTCCCATCCCAATTTCGTATCATCCAATTCAACCCTCCCCTGTCACGGACGCTGTTTCTTGCCTCCCACAAGCCGGCTGCAATGTGGACTAAGTCATACATAGCACAAGTCCCCTCTGGTACTTGAGGTAACAGCAGTCGCATCTTTTCACCTGCGCGGCTCAATCTTTCAGTGGCGAGGAGTAACACGTGGGAGGCTCACGCTGCCCCCGACACTTCCTGATTCTACTGCGCAGGCGCACCAACCGACCTGTAGGAGTCGCTGTCCACAACGCCCGATCCCCACCCATCAGTTTCCCACCCCCTAATACGGCCAATGTGTATTAGTACGGACGACCAGCTAAACTGAAAGCAAATGTGGAGCGCTGGGCTCGAACAGGCGAGCCCAGCGTCTCCAGCATTTAGTGGCGAGCGCCTTGCCCACTACGCCACGTAGCCGCCTATTATTTAACATTTTTAAGTGTTTTTCTTCAATGTCCTTTTGACTTTTATATGGAAGGAAGCCACGTTTTGTTGTCCTGGAAAATGATGCTTCACAATGAAAACATTTGAGAGTGAGACATAGGCCATGTCCAGACAAAACCGATTTCGGTCGTATCAGTCAGAGTATTTGATCGTATGCACCTTTCATCCACACGGAGCTGCGTTCTGGGAGCATGAAGACGCTATTTTCTGAGACCGGGTCCCAGAGTGGGAAAATCTGAAGACGCCCCCCTTGCGTCGCCGTCTTTACAAGCCTATACGCGCATTTTCCTGAACCGATGACGCGATAGCCCACCTCTCCCTTAAAGGGGAACTATCTTATAAATGGCCTTTTTCAGTGTTTAGCATTGTTTCCTAGCTATGTGGACTTATATTAATATGATCTATGTCTCTAATTATCATATTGGCGCATTCTTCCAATTCTCCTCTCACAATATTCACCCTCACTGAACTGAGTCATCTGAAAATGTGCTGATTTGTGATGTCAGAGAGACACCGCTGCATGATAATGTTCAGGCGGCGCAGTAACTTACCATTGTGGTTGGAGCCCAGCCTCAAAACGGCTTAGGATCTTGAGGTAGAAAAATGCTGTTTTTGAGGACTTGATTAGAAATACAAAACAATGAATTAAAAAAAATTAAAAAAAATTACAGAGGTGTTCCATAAACTCACAGGAATTGTGTAAAAGTGCCCAAATAGTGAAAGAAATAGTAAAATAGTTCCCCTTTAACCCGCATGTGCAAACTCAGCCAACATCACAACAACAATGGCACGCACTTATTTCTTGAGACGATTTCGTTTTTACGGAAACCCTTTTTTTTTCTTTTTTTTTTAAATGAAAACGAAATGAAAACGAAAAAGATCAAAATCGTTTTCGTCTGGACATGGCCATAGACCACTGCACTTCTGCGTTACATGGAGCTCATTGGAGAGCGCGGGGGGGGGACAAATTAATGAATGTTGATTAGAGCCTTTGACGTAAGTGGTTGTGTAGTAACCGCTGTGGGGGTGCTGGAGACATGATCCAAATATACTTTTTATACGCCCGAGTCTCCTGAACGAGGAGAGACCAACCCCAAGTCGATCGGCACTTGCTCGGCCGAGCTCTAGTCGCTTTTCCACACCTTACTCCCCAACCGGCGCATGCACAGATTGTCCAGAGAGACTCCCCGGGCAATATGCGCTAAACTACGATGGAAGTCGTAAATGAAGAAGTAGCGATGAATTAGTCTGGATTGTTAACGACGGCCAGCAGCACGTTGTCTCACTCGGCGATGGGTGTAAGTATCTAGTACCTTAAGGCTCCACGATGAGCAGAATGCAACATACACAGTGAAGTGACAGCAGTATTTACAGCTACTATCATGTCTTTATACTACTATGATGAGATAAGATATTCCTTTATTGATCCCCTTGGGGAAATGTGGGCGTCATAGCAGCATGGGGGAGGGGGGGGGGTACAGGTATGGGCAGGGTAATAAATAGTAGAAAGACATAAATATAGACAATAGAATTAGATCTGAATATACAAATAAATATAATGAACTCGGAATATAAATAACTCACTGAATATAAAAATATGAGAAAAATAATTGGTGTAAACAAGGGTGTAGATGAGGGTCTGTGTGCCCCATCGTCTGTTATATCATACGTTACTCTCAATAAATATAGGCAATTCAATTATTTTAATCTGAATATATATATATATATATATACTATGAGTAAAAGTAAACAGTATACACAAGGTGCAGTATACATGCGGTACCCTAACTGGCATGATCTACATCATACATTGCACTACTATGTACTAGGCCTATATACTACTATGCACTCAAGTTCAACACTGCTAGAGGAACAAGACCACGTACCCTTTCTGCCCACTTGTTGTACAGAACTTAAGATAAGATAAGATATCCCTTTATTGATCCCCCTGGGGGAAATTCAGGGCATCATAGCAGCATGGGGGAGGGGAGGTACAGGTATGGGCAGGGTAATAAAAGAAGTAAACATAGGCAATCAAATTTGATTTGAATATAAAAATATGAGGGTAAAATAAACCGTGTAAACGATATAATAACTCCTAATATGAGAACCCCCCCCCCCTCCCCAGAAATAAACAGTACAAACCCAGCTTTAGTATATTTGATAGACATTTTTCACACAACCCTTGTAAGATAAGCTATCTTCTAGCAGGAAGCCACGGTGCCTGAAGGAGTGACTTATTTCAATATGCCTGTCAATCAAAAGTAACCACCTATATAAGGGCCCAGGTGTGTGTGTGTGTGTGTGTGTGGTAGACTTAGATTTGGTAAAGTACATCACTTTAGTTGAGTTTAAATTCTGGTTCAGTTCTGTTGAAAATACTGAATACTGAATTTCCCCAAGGGGATCAATAAAGGAATATCTTTATCTTATCTTAGAATATAAACCTTGTTTTGGTGTGAGTGTAACCGCTCTCGTATTGCTCTGCGTTGTGTTTCAAATTCCTATTCGACCCCTGTTAAGGGATCGCCCTGAGTGGGAGTTGAACCCCGGTCTCCCGCACCGGGGCCGACATCACAAACCGCTGCGCCAAGAAAGGATATCCCCCCTAAGCGCTCAGTTTGGATGCCTCTGGGGAGTGAGTTTACTTGCAGTACCGCTTACCATCCACAGCCACCGAACTACTTGTACCACGTGACTGTGGATATACTGCGGTACCTCCGTTACATGAGCACTCAACATTCTATGGCTTCTAACAAAGTCGGTACCCCATTCATTAGGCTTGTTTGAGATTGGCGAGGCCTGCACAGTTTTTACTACCACCTTGCCAAGCGCGTTGCATGGCGGTTAGAATGTGTAGAATGGGAGTCGAACCCGGGTCGGCCGTGTTGCACCGTAGTGCTGTATGCGGTGCGCCACTCGGGCGCGCCCCGTGTTATAGTATTTCTACCCGTTCTCATTATACCCCCCCACATAAAATCCAAAGGATAATTAGCTGGCCAAACATTATCAGTGTGCTCTCGTAATTATAATTAGCCGAAATTATAATATATAGGCTATAACGCATCTTGCATGATAAAGGGTCTGCTGAATAATTCAGTTTTGCCTCAATATATAACTGTATATATAATTCTGTTTTGCCTCAATATATATATATATATTGATGCAATGCAAAACGGAATTATTCATTCCATGCGAGACTAGGCGAGCAGGCTATAAGGCTTGTTGTCAACTCTGAAGTGTTCGACTTTCCTCCTCCCCCGGCTGCAATCGTCTACTCTCGCTTGTTTTCGAGACGAGCCGAAAGTAATCTCAAACAAGCCTATTGTCTATGGAGCAGCTGACCAGACGTCACACCAGGAGACAGAGGACATTGGAGAGAGTGGAGCATGTTCATGAATATATATATATGTTTTTATCAAGTTTTTATTTTATTTAAAATGTTAACAACAACAGCAAACAACACAATATAAACATCAACAGTAACAACAATAATAATGACAAAAACAATAAGAAATAATAAATACAGATCTAAACCTTTTTTTTTTTTATCCACTTTTTCTCCTTTTTCTATTTTTCTCTCATCCCAATTTAGCCGTGCCAATTCTCCCCTCCCCTGTCTTGAACGTTGCTTGCATATGCCCCCCACTGGCCGGTTGTAGGGAGGATAGAAGCCTTGCATCACATGTCCCCTCCGATACATGTGGAGGCAGCCTGTCACATCTTTTCACCTGCCAGCGCGGACTCTCATTGGCGAGGTGTAACGTGTGGGAGGCTCACACTACCCCCGCCATTTTCCTGTCTCTGCTGTGCAGGCGTCCCCCAACCGACCATACAGATCTAAACTTAACTAATAAATACAAAATACAAATATACCAAATAATTTTTTTAACAAAAAACACACCACAAAGGTCATTAGACATTAGACAGACATTCCTCCCCCTGTGTTCATGAATATTGACTGAACCGTCCTGGGGCACAGGAAGTAGAACACGTCGATTCTCAAAACGGGTGTCACTTTTAGCCTTTTTGCTCGCCCCAAAACAAACAGAAAACCTGATTACTGTACAACGAGGTAGGATAAATAATACTGTATCATGACTACTTCCTGTAAAGATGGGCGGGAACCTGCTAGAACTATCCCATCATGTCACTACATTCACTCAACCCGCTGAAGGCCAAAGTAAACACTATTATAAATTAGGAGATGGAAGAAATAATGATTGCATTGATGTGCACTTTTATTTAGGCTAATCCAGGATTTATAACCATAATGTTAGGAGCTGTAGTTTAAGCCTGTCACATTAGGGATGTGCCCAACGCAAAACAATACCTCAACACTACCTCAATAACAACACCTCACAACGCAACAATACCTCAACACTACCTCAATAACAACACCTCACAATGCAACAATACCTCAACACTACCTCAATAACAACACCTCACAATGCAACAATACCTCAACACTGCCTCAATAACAACACCTCACAATGCAACAATACCTCAACACTACCTCAATAACAATACCTCACAATGCAACAATACCTCAACACTACCTCAATAACAATACCTCACAACGCAGCAATACCTCAACACTACCTCAATAACAACACCTCACAATGCAACAATACCTCAACACTACCTCAATAACAATACCTCACAACGCAACAATACCTCAACACTACCTCAATAACAATACCTCACAATGCAACAATACCTCAACACTACCTCAATAACAATACCTCACAACGCAGCAATACCTCAACACTACCTCAATAACAATACCTCACAATGCAACAATACCTCAACACTACCTCAATAACAATACCTCACAACGCAGCAATACCTCAACACTACCTCAATAACAACACCTCACAATGCAACAATACCTCAACACTACCTCAATAACAATACCTCACAATGCAACAATACCTCAACACTACCTCAATAACAATACCTCACAATGCAACAATACCTCAATAACAATACCTCACAACGCAACAAATAATACCTCAATAACAATACCTCAATAACAATACCTCAGTCACAACGCAACAATAACTAATTCTTCTGGCACATTCATTTTCAGCGTGACGGGTATAGGGCGGTAGATAGGCTTTCTGAAAATACTCATGACTAAATGTTTTTCGAAGCATTCAAGATTTTGTTTAGCGTTCTTTTAGATTACCATGGTTTTAGATTAGATTAGATTAGATTAAAATGTATTGTCATTATACAGTACAACGAAAATAAGTTTGGCATCTAACCAGAGTGCAAATGTAACAGTAAAGCGCAATAGTAATATACAATGTACATGTGATTAAACTGGATATAAGATATATAAATACTGAGTAATAGTGCTAATCAGATGTAATACAGAGTGATGCAGGTATAAATACACTGGTAGAGTAAGTCGTACTGGCCAGCAGCGTAACTAATAAGAGTAGGTAAGGGATATACAGATATAGATATAGTGTCTACAGATAATGTAAAAAGGATTATATGCCTGTATGTAAGAATAAATATGTATGGTATATACTGGATATAATATCTATATATAATTTTTTTTTTACTAAATAGTACTAGCATTATTGTACATGCTATCATACAGAGTTAAATGGGTTATATGCATGTTTATAAGTAGGTAATGGTATATAGAAGGATTATATGCAGGTATATGGATATATATAATGTATATGCTGTAAATATACATAATATAAATGTATATATATACGGTATATACAGCACCATTGTAGATGCTATCATACAGAGTATATGGGTAGACTATTGAGGTAGGTAGTAGTATATAATTATTATGATTACTGTGATTACAGTGTAGGGCGGTTGTAGACTACTGATGTCAGCCCTGCGTATAGGGCTGGGCGATATGGCCTCTAAATGATATCTTTTTGCTCTATCACGATATACGATATATATTGCGATATTTTGACATTTCCTCTAAAGCACTTAAAAATGCTTGATTTAACCCTTTGATGGATACAGTCATGCCTATATGATGATTATATAAGCCTCTGTTGTCACGTCTCGTCAATATAACCCCCCCCCCCCCCCCCCGCACTAATGGAACTGGTGTCGTGGATCACTCCCCTGTGAGCGTTTCCAGGGTTAGCAGCTAATGTTAGTTAGCTTAGCTTAGTTAGCTAACTTAGTTACCGCCTCTCTGGGTGTGTGTATGTGACGTAAATTGGACGAGTGTGTCTGTGTGAGGGAGTGAGGAAAGTGCTGCGCTAAAGTAAGTCTCATCTCAGCCGCGGCGGCTTAGAAACTGACATGAGGTTTTGTGCAAAACATCACGAAGTCCACGATATGTTTAAAAAGTGTATCGTTAATGAACTGTACCCGATATTTATTTAATATCGTCATATTGCCCACCCCTACCTGCGTACGTTAAATCGTTGCCGTCAGTACTCATCATTACACATTTGAAAAGTGTTGAAATGGAATCGAGTGGAACCCACGCTACAATGGTAGGATTTTAAAATGCATGCATCACATTGTTGTCTAAAGAGAACAATCTCACTGAGTCTGTTGGATTGAATCGTTACGCCTCCAGGTCGTCTTCAGTCTATGAGGAGGTATTTCCTTCTTTTTTTGGATCCACTTTTTCTCCTATTTTTTATTTTTTTTCTCCCATCCCAATTTCGCCTCGCCAATTCTCCCTTCAATTCTCCCCTCCCGTCTCAAACGTTGCTAGACTATGCCTCCCACTGGTCGGCTGCAGTGAGGACCAAGCCTTGCATCATGTGTCCCCTCCGGTACACAAGGAGGCAACCTGTCGCATCTTTTCACCTGAACAGCGCAATCTCTCAGTGGCGAGGAGTAACGCGTGGGAGGCTCACGCTGCCCCCGTTGCTTCCTGATTCTGCTGTACAGGCGCACCAACCGACCTGTAGGAGTCGCTGTCCACAACGTCTAACACTGCCAATTGTGTTAGTATGAACGACCAGCCAAGCCGGTAGCAACGCCGAGAGCTGGGTTCGAACCCAGCATCTCCTGCGTTAGTGGCGAGTGCCTTGCCCACTGCGCCACTTAGCCGCCCGAGGTATTTCCTTCTTGATGGGAGAATGAAATCACTGTACATATTGATACTACAACTCTGTACCCAGTAGTACTAATTTAGATATCTTATATACCCAGTTCAATCACCTGTACATTGTATATTGCTGTTGCACTTTACTGTTACATTTGCTCTCTGGTTGGATGCCAAACCTCTTTTTGTTGTACTGTACTTGTGTTGTATGATGATGATGACAATACATTTGGAATCTAATCTAAAATATCCCACCGTCCTCCAGTGGTCCTTGCCACCCTGTTGCCACCTCAATGTGTGTGAAAATGGTGCAAACTAATCTTAGTCCATTTTGACATAAGTCACGTCTGTCGAGAGCTTGTGTGGAACGAGTGAGAATTTAAATTGGTGTGCAAGTTCAGCCTGCTAGTATGATGATGATGATGATGATGATGATGATGATGATGATGATGATGAAGAAGACTTTATTCCAGACTCAAGGTCCATATTACACATATACAAAACAATACAAAAAAATAAACAAGGACAACAACATAGATTCAAATAAAGGCATCGATTCCAAGCATCTTAGTTCCTGGTCTGGCGCTGATTTGAGTTAATAGTCGACACATCAATTTAAACATCAAGTTCCTCAGCAGAGCATGGAACGTGGGGACATTTTTAGTCACAAACATATAGCTTGCACTAGTCCATCTTGGGAGCTTAAGGAGGATCCTAAATTATGCATCATTATATGCTACCTGCAGTTTTTTCATTTGTGCTGTGCTATAATTACACCAGAGGTGGGCAGTATAAAGCAGAGTACAACAGGCTTATTTTCACATTGTCTGTACACGTATAACATTTTCGTGCCAGCAGATTGGCCTGTGGCACTGTGCATACAGTTTGCAGCACTGGCGCTGCACATCAACATCATCACACATCAGTGATATTGTGACCCAAATATCGCACACTCTTCACCACATCTAGGGCGCAGTCAGACAAGAAGGAGGCGGGAAACTTTTGCTTCTGGTCTGGTCCTCCTTTGTTTTCACTATCATAACAACACTCTTGTTAGGGTTGAATTTGATATCATGTTGTATACCATACACAGAGCAGACTTTAAGCAATTGCTGTAAACCAGCACTATGGTTGTGAAACTGTTCAAATAAAATGTAGCTCTTAAGTGGTATTAAAAGTAAAAAGGTCTTGAAACCTGTGTTTTATAGATTCCTTTAGCAACGTTAAGCTCGGGATATATGGTCGTCCCTCCCGTGCACTATACATTTTTCAAATCCTCATGCCTGCCTGTACCAGAGACTTCAGAATATAAATCTACATAGTTAGACCCCATCGCCCCCAAACCAAGATCGGAAGCGAGCATCGTGTTAAAACAATATAATATTAGCTTAAACCCCCGCCGTGTGCAGGAGAACCGGACAAACGCAGGCAGGGTGAGAAGACCAGACACTTGACACACTGCTGCCCGGGTCGTTCATGGTGGCATGAAAAAAGAAAATACTAACACACTATGTTGTCGGGTTTGTGTTGTGATTAATCAAATGAATATGGAACTGGGGTGAACTGTTTTCAGAACTCTGTACATGACTTTTTGTTCGGTAGGCAATAGACTTGATGGACGGTGAGCCTGACCTAATCTTTGTCAAAGAGGAGAGCTACGAAGATCAGCCCATCGCTCAAGAGACGGCGAGGCACACGGATAACCGGAAGAGTGAGTTGGGCTCGGTTTTATACCTTGAAAAACAAACAAACACAACTATTATGATTACAACTGTCAGTGATGGAGGTTCTGTTCATTTGACAGGTGGTGGAGGAGGAGGAGGTGGTGGATTTGAGGGTAGCTCATCTCAGAGAGGAGTCAATGAGCTTCAACTTTACCCGGGGGAGTTGAACAACTTCCCCATCATGACCACCGCCGGTCAGTCCCAGCAGGGGGGTGTGCAGCCCACCCTTATGGACAAATTAATAGAAGACTCGACACTGGGCACTCTCGTTGACGACGCAAACCCCCCGTCGTCGGCCACGGGGGAATACTCCGAATACGCCAACGATATCCACGGGAACCCCGCAAAAGACCTGGCGAGCCAGAGAGCCGGGAAGGCGGCGCCCAAGCAGTTCGAGTGCCTGTTCTGCGGGAAGGTGTTCAACTACCTGAGCAGTTTAAAGGTGCACATTAGACGCCACTCTGGAGAGAAACCGTTTAGCTGTACGGTGTGCGGGAAGCGTTTCGCCCAGAAGACGTATCTGAAGCTGCACCAGCGGGTGCACTCTGGAGAAAAGCCGTACACTTGTCAACAGTGCGGGAAGCGTTTCTCTCAGAAAAGCTCTCTGAATATTCATCTACGGACTCACACGGGGGAGAAGCCTTACAGCTGTGTGGATTGTGGGAAGAGTTATGCGTACAAGTATGGGTTTAATCAACACCAGTGTTTCAATTGAGGGTTTTCCACCTGATTTTAAGAGAAGGATTTTTTTTTCGTTTATTTAAGCCCGTCCCCATTTCTCACAAACTGGGTGTCCTTTCTGCCCGATCCCCAAAAGCACTTGGACTAGTATTCTGGTTTTTGAGATATTGGGAGTAGACATCGTTTAGCATTACCTGCTGCGACTTCCACTAGCATTGCTAACGAACGCCTACATTCTCCCCTCCTCGAAAACCTAAAAACATCGGTGCAAGCGCTTTTTTGGACGGACCGAACGGACTCTCTGGTCACGACGAACCGGACGGCCTTCTCAGAAATGTGGCCTGTCCCTTTTTAAGTTGGGCTGTTTGTTGATGGTTGATCCACGTGACTCCGATAAGGGAACAGTCGCTTTTCCACTCTTAAGTGCTTTCACTGCTCACTCACATTGTTATTACATCATTCTACCCAAAGAATACTTTTAATATCTTTGACTTTTAATATCCTAAAGTGAACCATGGTTTCTATATTATCACCTTGGAAGTGAACATAGGAGGCAGCTGTTTTTATAGAAGAGCACACATTTTATTGCCAAATATCCTTTTTCTTCTTTCAAAGATACGTAAAGGTATCCAACGGAGTTTTCCTGTAAACTGTTCGCTTTTGTTTATATTCATATTTCCAACCAAATAAGACAGGGTTTTCTGTTGTCGTCCTATAGTCTACAAACTGAATTCTATTTCCTACCTCAATTTTCGACGTTTTCTTTGGCATTGTGATGTTTATATTCTGTCACGTTTTAGTTTCACTTTCGGTTTTCGACAGGCGAGTGGCTCATTAGATTTTGAGGAAGGTCCCGTTGGCCAATCAAATCGAGGCACAGGGGCGGGCGCATTTCCCACGCCTCCAGTGCACTCTTTGTTCACAATTGTCCGGGGACGCCTTTCCTCCTACTGTGCGCTAATTGAGCCAATCTCGGCAACTAGTGGACAGGAACTCCATTGGATACCTTTTTAAATGTAGAAAAGTAGGCCAATAGGAAAATGACATCACAAAAGGGTTCAATTCACCCCCTACTGTGTGAAAGGCCTTGAACACTTTGGAAAAAGTGAAACATAATCTTCAAACACACTGGCTGTTCAGAATCGGAAAACATTTATTCACCAAATACCTTGAATATACAGGATGTGGTCCTGGTGACGAGGGTGCAGAGACTTCTACTTAAAGATCCCCTCCAGATGTATTCAAAACCCTTAAAAATCTTCTATATTGAATAACGATTTGTATAATACGTTTTTTTTTTACACCAAATTGTTCAATAAACAAGTGAAAATGGCTTAGCAGCAGCATCTCGACACCTTTATGGAAATGGCCAGCAAACTTGATAATTACCAGGAATTCCAAGTCGTCAGCTTGGAACATACTGGACTGCGATAGGTTCAACCCATTAGTGACATCACACATGCAACTCAGATTTCGGGGAAGTACAGAGAGGCTCTCCCTGTGAAAAAGGCACAAGTTCTGCACAAATTCCTGTATATAAATCTGGATAGGATTTGATCATCTGAGTGGAGGGGATCTTTTAAGAGTTCCGCAGCACAATAGAGACACGCGGTACAACGACGACCGGACCTAACCTAGTGCACACAGGGACTATAGCCTCTGTATACATATATTTGTACCATGTACATCAGTTTTAAACGGTAAGCGTACTGTATGGTTGCAGCGACGCGAGTGAGTGTAGCGAGTGTCCAAGGTAGTGTATTAGTCAAGTGTACCATGTGGTAGTTATACTATTATAGGAAGAGTAGCATGACGTAGGTTGTGAACATTAGTAGAGAACACTGACGTGGTTCCTGAGTTTTCAGCGGCAGAGGCTGTAGTGACGACGTCAAGTAGCGGCAGCGCGAACACTGCCAAGGTAACGGGAAGTAGTCACGGACTAGCAGAGTCGGAGCGCAGGGAGTTATGTAATGTAGTAATGAAAGGCAAGTCGAATGGATAATTTTGGTCATTTTCAACCTTCCATCATCGTGGACATCAAGTCCGGAGTTGAGCGAGTTGTTTTTTTTCTTTTCTGGGCGCACAAGTTGGTCGCTTCTCTCTCCTGGCTGCCTGCGAGCGACCACTAGGGGGCAGAGTGGCTAATTGTGAGCGAATTGACCGTAATGAATGAAAGAGGGAACGAGTTAAGTCGTGACATTGCGCCGGTCGTAGAGATGCTTTGCACAATATATTTATGGAGGTTTTCTTTAAATATTGTGCGGTTGCCCAGCACTTGTAAAAACAACTTGCTCCCTCACGGTCCAGTTGACCAGATTTAGGTAAAAATCAATCCAGATAATGGAAAAATAGGATTTAGGTTTGAAAATAACTAGGGATGTCCGATATTGCCATTAAAATGTAATATCGGAAATTATCTGCATTTTTTCAAAAAGAAAGAAACTTTTTTTCTTTTTACATTTATTTAACCTTTATTTACCCAGGCAAGCAAGTAAGAACAAATTCTTATTTTATTTATTGTCAAAAGTATGCATACTGTTGTGTTAATTCCACGACAAGAGATATGTAATGGTAATTACCTGAAATTATTCCATTTTTTGGGGGGGGAAACCCTGCATATATCGGTATCGGAAATTAAGAGTTGGACAATATCGATAAAAAAAAAGCCAATATCGAACATCCCTAAGAATAACCATAATTATCATTTTTATGTGGGGAAATAAGAAAGGGAATCGGGCAGTAATCATGTTTATTTCTGTTGGAGGAAGGAGGATGATCTGTATAGGAGGGTCAGTGAAGAGGGGTGAGGGCTTTAGTCTTCCAAGGACCAGTACCTATGTTGAAGCCAGCGGTCGCCTGGTTGGGTTGTTGCTGTTTGCCCTGCAGTTCCTTGAGCAGCTGGCAGCCAGTAGCCTGATGGGCAGTAATGCATAACGTGTTACTTTCTTTACGAATTAATAGTGTAACTAATTACTATACTAATTTGAATAATAATCGTACAGTTTCCAATCAAAAGTAGAATTTCTTTGTAGTCCTGTGATTCCTAGAATTTGATCCAAAGCTGTTATAAGGTTTTATTTAAAGGCGCCGTAAGTGGTATTTTATTAAGATCATTTTGTTAAAATAATAGCTCTACATTCTGTAGTCAGTGGGTCTCCCAGTCCCTCCGCTCTGTCTGCAGTAAACACAAAATACACATTCTGGTATCCTGAAGAGAGAACTCCACACTGCAAAAATAAGAAATATAAACTAGAAACAAATAATATGCTTGAAACAAGTAAAATAATCTACCAGTGCAGTAAGCAAATGTGGCTTGGCAAGATGTCTTTAAATAAGTAAAATGATCTGTTACTGACCAAACACTCTATATTAGTGATGGCTGTTGGTATGTAGAGCTATTTAACACTTATTTTGACAAAATAAAAACCGCTTACAGCTCCTTTAAAGCGCATCTGTTCTTGCATGTCGTTTTGCAGTCGTCGTCGTCACTTTGTTTGGTCCACTTTCGACCGATGCACACTTGAGCTAGAACATAATCTAGAGTTTCAAGCTTCTACGGTCGCATATAAAAGAGAAGCTTAGTTTAGATTAAAAATACTGGTTTATTTATTCATAAAATATGTATTAAAGGGATGATGAAATCCAGCATTGTTCTCCTCTCATTCTTGAAGGTGATTTCCCACGTGAGAATGTGGAAGGAGAGTAACGTGTGGAGGGTGTGTAGTTGTGCCTGAACGTTGACCATCTCACTGCTTCAAACTAACTTATAAACATAGAACATAGTTGGTCATGGTTGATGGCGGGCCTGTGAATGTCTGCTGTGTCAATACCGACATGCTCAGTAGTGTGTCATTACCGACATGTCCAGTAGTGTGTCATTACCGACATGTTAAGTAGTGTGTCATTACCGACATGTCCAGTAGTGTGTCATTACTGACATGTTAAGTAGTGTGTCATTACTGACATGCTCAGTAGTGTGTCATTACCGACATGTTCAGTAGTGTGTCATTACCGACATGTTCAGTAGTGTGTCATTACCGACATGTTTAGTGTGTCATTACAGACATGTTAAGTAGTGTGTCATTACAGACATGTTAAGTAGTGTGTCATTACCGACATGCTCAGTAGTGTGTCATTACCGACATGTTCAGTAGTGTGTCATTACAGACATGTTAAGTAGTGTGTCGTTACCGACATGTCCAGTAGTGCGTCATTACCGACATGTTCAGTAGTGTGTCATTACCGACATGTTCAGTAGTGTGTCATTACCGACATGTTAAGTAGTGTGTCGTTACCGACATGTCCAGTAGTGCGTCATTACCGACATGTTCAGTAGTGTGTCATTACCGACATGTTCAGTAGTGTGTCATTACCGACATGTTAAGTAGTGTGTCATTACAGACATGTTAAGTAGTGTGTCATTACAGATATGTTAAGTAGTGTGTCATTACCGACATGTTAAGTAGTGTGTCATTACTGACATGTTAAGTAGTGTGTCATTACAGACATGTTAAGTAGTGTGTCATTACCGACATGTTAAGTAGTGTGTCATTACCGACATGTTCAGTAGTGTGTCATTACTGACATGTTCAGTAGTGTGTCATTACAGACATGTCCAGTAGTGTGTCATTACCGACATGTTGAGTAGTGTGTCATTACCGACATGTTCAGTAGTGTGTCATTACCGACATGTCCAGTAGTGTGTCATTACCGACATGTTAAGTAGTGTGTCATTACAGACATGTTCAGTAGTGTGTCATTACCGACATGTTCAGTAGTGTGTCATTACAGACATGTCCAGTAGTGTCATTACCGACATGTTAAGTAGTGTGTCATTACCGACATGTTAAGTAGTGTGTCATTACCAACATGCTCAGTAGTGTGTCATTACCGACATGCTCAGTAGTGTGTCATTACCAACATGTTACGTAGTGTGTCATTACCGACATGTTCAGTAGTGTCACATTACGGCTGTAAGACTCCTGTGACCACAGCATTAAAACATGTGGAAATGTTGCCTTTCATGTTTATAGGCAGTTTTTATTTATTTTTTTATAAGAGGGGAAATGTGTTTATAGCCAAACTGCTTCGCTTTTACAGTTCTACGCAGGCAAAAAGCTGTTGGCAGTGGTTCTTCAATGTCAAAAACAATCACGTTTATTGTTAAGGGTGCCGTTCACCCCCGCCCCCTACCTGGAGTGCGATCTATCATCCAGATCATTTTGGAGATATCTGCTGTCACTCCCAATACAATGGCGCTGAATGCACTCCGTTTGTGGCGCTCAAAACGCATAACATTTTAAGACTCAAAAAGCAATGTCTTTTCAGAAATCATGACTGTTACTCAGGATAATCCACTGGCCTTGTTGTGAGCAGGTTCATGTAGGAACTATTTTCTACCGAACTACCCCCCCCCCCCCATTCATTATGGGGCTGTAGTCTCTAAAACGAAGTGAATCACACCAACGATCTGGATGGATAGAAATATTTTATTTTTTATTTTGTGTGAACTGCCCCATTTAAAGTCATTTCATTTTGGATTTTCCCATATCATGGCATGACCTCTGACCCAAAGGTTGGGAAAGTGTGCTTTAAGGAAAGGTCATGTGATGCGTGTGCGTGTGACCCGCCATAAAGCTGTAAGCGCCTTGAGAATAAAGTGTCCACTTCATTCACAAAACAATACCTTTACTTCACGCTTCGACTCGAATGCTACCTTTTGAGGAACCTACAAAAAAACAGCTATTTTCCTGCGAAGATTGGACACTGTTAAACACTAACGTCAGTGGGATATTTAATGGGAATTAAAATCAAATAAAAATGGGGATCTCATGAACAGTATTGCACATCTAATGAGGAATCATATTCCCTGAACTGTTACATATGGGTGAGAGAATACCAATTTATGAAAAGTTAATGTTTAAATTACTCAAATGGGGGGGGGGGGGGTGTGTTCCTTATTACTCTAGCCAGCCCACCTTAAAGCCATGCAATATATTGCGTTATTGTATATCATATATTGTATTATAATTCAATGGCTTTGGATGAACGTGTCCACCAGGTGGAAACGGCTCATTTGCATGAGGGTTTCTGTCAATTAGCCAAATCGTTCCCACTGATTGTAGTCTGCAGCGCTCCACTCCTGCACAAAGCTCACCATTAAAAAAAAAACTTGGCTAACCCTCTCCAAGAAAAACTGAAATGTGCTTTAGTTCATTATGCATCAAAACAAAATTATTACCAAACATCAGCCTAGAATGTCCGCAGCACAACTGACCTTTCTAGCTCCCGACGGCGTTCCAGGCACCGCTCATTAATTCAGACAAATAATACCATTTTCACTTTTCTCCCAAAGCTGCATAGCGTGCCTTTTTAAGATCTTATGTAGGAAAAGACTACATTGTCCGTCCAAGAACACAGAAACAAAGCCTTTTTTTAGTTTTTACACCGTTATTCTCACCCTGCCTGGACGGAGGAGTAAACTCATCGTACGGGTGTATAACGTACTCTTTAACGATCTACATAGACCCTACAAAGTAAACTATCCCTGCCTGGTTAGTGGCCACCACAAACGACTCTTTATGCTTTTCACACGACCGTTTTCCTTCACATACCTGTAACGGACCAGACTGGAGCCGTGTCTTGTTAAAAGTGATGGTTCCATTGTTAAAGGTAGAATCTGTAACGCCGTCAAACGGTGACCTACTGTATACTAGACGCCCCACTTAGTGTTGCACTTTACTTTTTTTTTCTTTTGGTGGGGATGAGTGGAGGGGTTGCTACTGTACTGCTGACCACACCTCGGGCTCGGCCAAGAGGAATTCACAGTATAAGAAGTGACTATATATATATATATATGACTACATAGTAACTTACACTGAATTTCTTCACACCCCTCTTGGCAGAACCAGCAACAGCAGCCCCTCCACTAAAGACCAAGAGGCGCACTTTAGTCTGCATTACAGCTTCTAGCTTTCAACGGACCCGGTAAAAGCCACAGGTTTTAATGGTGACAATTCCAAAGAATGATGTGAAATGTGACCTTGCAACTCGGGGTTTGCTGCAATTTAATTTACACGACGACAAAAAAACAACTACTTTATTTCATAGGGGGAAAAAAATAATGATGTATTAAGTGTAAAAGTATTAACGGTGAAGACGGTAAAGACTGCTTCCTCGTGAACAGAGGAGTCCTTCCTGGCATTCAGAATATCAATATATAGGTTGAAACACTTCCCAGGTGTGCCTTCCTGGGAAAATACCAATAAATAAGATTAAAAAAAAAAAAGAGACATTTCACACCAAATAACGTCAGAACTTCTGAGACAGAAAACGTGTCTGGAAAGCACTGAACCAAGGACCTTTTTTAAAATCGGGAGACTTAAATACGTCATTGTAAATACGCCGACATGTTTCTAGATGCATTTTTTTTTTTAAATACACATGCACTTTTCTTTTTGGGCACAGCTACTCATCCGTCTGTAACTAAACTATCAAAAAAATCTACCGCAGACCAGTGGGGGGGGGGGGGGGGGGGGGGGTGCGGCATCAACTCTTAGGGGGTTGTTTCCTAGTCCTGCGGCGGGGCGGCTCCGCCTTCCTCGCCCTGCTCGCCTGGCTGTTCCTGTGCGCCATCAGGTGGTGGTCGAGGTTCACCTTCTGCGTGAAGGTCTTGCCGCAGGCGGCGCAGCGGAAGGGCCTCTCCCCGGTGTGTATGCGGACGTGGCATTTCAGATTCCCTTTCTGCGTGAACCTTTTCCCGCACAGGTGACACACGTGCGGTTTCTCTCCAGTGTGCACCACGTAGTGGACCCTCACCGCCGACGGGTTGGCGAACACCTTGCCGCACAGGTCACACGAGTGGTGCGGCGGCGCCGCGCCCCCCTGCTGCGAGCGCACGACGGGGGGCACCGGGGGCACGCACGCGTGCGTCCGGGGCACGCCGCCCCGCGCCGGGAAGTGCTGCTTGCAGATCTGGCAGAAGTGGGCGGCGTGGCTCTTCATGTGGCGCGTGAGGCTGCCCTTGTGGAAGAACGCTCTGGCGCACACCGGACACGTGAACTGCTCCCGGCCGCCGGCGTCGCTGGTGGTCGGCGGCGGGTCGAACGCCTCGCCACCACCCGGCTCTTCGATGAACTGTACGTCGCCCTCCTCCTCCTCCTCCTCGTCCTCGCCGAGCGGAACGAGGTGCGCGTCGTACTCCTCCTCCATCCCGTCGAGGGATATGATCCGCAGGGGATGTTCCTCGAGACCTGCAGGCACGGACTCCTCCACCTCCTCCTCCTCTTCCGGGCGAAGCGACGGACCGCCAGCGTCCTCCTCCTCCTCCTCCTCGGCGTCGAGGGAGTACTCTATGGACGGCCCCCCGGCTTCCTCCTCTGACGCACAAAACATACAGACATACAAAGTAATAAACATGAGATCTGAACCCGTGACGAGTCTCTACTCGGCCTCTATCGGCCGTATGGTCTCTCTCTTGTCCCTGTTCTTCTCTAACCTCCTGTGTCCAGGTGGAGTGTTTCACGTTGGCAGCTGACGTCCTCCTCGTAAGCCTCCACCTTGATTTCAGTTACGTCCACCGGACCCGAAAACGGCGCCGTCGCCGCCTGCGATGGGAGAAAAACGAGAGTTAAATCACAGCCACGCGGATTAACTCACAGTCACAATGAACTCACACTGCCACACGGATTGCACTGTATATATTACACTGTATTATCACTGACGAATAAGGGGGCGGGGATGATGGGTTTACTCTACTGTAACCTTGCTAATCATAAATGCCTTTTTTTAAAACACGCATCAATATCCTGTTTTGAGTTAGGTATTTTAGGATGCCCGGGTATTGTGTTTGTGTAAATCATGTCTTCCCGACTGAACCAATATTGGGCGATAGGTTTGATGAAAGAAAACACTTTGCTTAATAACTCAAATGGGCGCACACACGAGCTATAACGTTGCCTGTATTTATACATTTTAGCGTCTAGGGATAAAAGATATCACATTGATTCATTTTTTTTTACCAGCTTTAAATAAAATGGCTTTTTGTCGACCCATCACGATGCAAAGTACAGGTGTGTTTCAATTCAATGTTGCAAACATTTCACAACGACCCCTTTTAAAGGCGACAGGCAGTACATTAGAGGTTAAGCTATCATACTGTACCCCATCTGTCCTTGTAGCAAGAACCTGGCAATTTGAATTTGGCATCGAAGAATTCCGACAATGCCACGTTTTGGTTTTCAGTGGTGGCGCTACAATTCTGTTTACACCTTTTATTGAGGATTGGGCCTTTAAGTCTATATGGACTTTTAAAGACCTTTGAAACACTTGAAGTAGCTGTACACTGGTAAGAGTGTGAGTGTCTCCCACTGGACAGTGCAACATGTATGCAACATATTCTCTTTTGTGATCTATAAGATATAAGATTGATCTTTATTGATCCCCTTGGTGAAATTCGGGCATCATAGCAGTATGGGGGAGGGGAGGTACAGGTATGGGCAGGGTAATAGTAGTAAAAAGACATAAATATAGGCAAGAAAATGAAACCTGAATATAAAAAATATGAGAAAAGTAAACAATAGAATTAACTCTGAATATAGAGGCGCCCAAGTGGCGAACCATGTAACGCGCTGCGTCGCGGCACGGCCGACTCGGGTTCGATTCCCGGACCCGGCGTCATTTGCCGAATGTCTTCCCCCCCCCACTCTGTCTCCCGCTCTTCCTCTCTACCTCTACTGGACTGCCCAGTAGAAAAAAGCGATAAACGCTAAAAAATAAATCTTTAACTCTGAATATAGAAATATGAGAAAAATGAACCGTATGCACAAGATGCAGGTGAGGGTTTGTGCCCTAACTGGCATGATATACGTCATCCATTATAGTCGGGAGCAGATTTTGGTGGTTAAAGAGTCAGACACACTTAGTGGTAAATAGTAAATGGCTGCATTTATATAGCAGCTTTTATCCAAAGCACTTTACAATTTGTTCCTCACATTCACTCACATATTATGCACCGACGGTGGAGGCAACCACGCAAGGTGCCAACCTGCTCATCAGGAGCAGTTAGGGGTTAAGTGTCTTGCTCAAGGACACTTTGACACGTTTCCCGGGAGGAACGCGGGAATCGAACCGGGAACCTCCAGATTACCAGACGACTGCTCCTACCTCCCGAGTCACAGTCGCCCCCCGTGGTCAGACATTCCTAATAGTTCTCGAGTTCTGCAGCCGTTAGTTCTGCTTGACAGCAGTCCATGCCCACCGTGGTGGAGCTGTGTAGTATATACACGAGTTTCAAGGTGATATTGCTGTTTTTGCCATCTGGCAACAACACTGCTTAAAACAGGGGTCGGGAACCTATGGCTCGCGAGCCATATATGGCTCTTCTGGTGACAGCATATGGCTCCCAGAATTTTTTTAGTAAAAAAAAATATATATATATATTTTTTTTTTTAATGTGATATTTCTTAATAATACTGTGTCATTTTAAAGTAAACAGAAATTAGTTTTGAAGATACAGCTAATAGTATCTGTAGCTGAAGATATAGCGAGCAGAGCTGGCGAGGGAACACAAGTGGACAGAAATTAAAAATCTTCAACCTGAAGACCAGCTGATTCTTAAAACTTGGAACGAGCTTCCTGTGACATACCACACAATGCAGCGTGAGTATTGCCGTATTGACCATGTTTGGCTCTACATATGCATGTGGGCAGTCATTCTCGCATATGAGGAACATTAAGACCAACCTACGCTCACGTTTAACTGATGGAAGCCTCAACGCCTGCATGAAGCTCAATCTCACCACGTATGAACCAGATTACAAGGCCATCAGCAAAACCATGCAGCACCAGAAGTCGCATTAAAAGTAAGACATATTTAATTTATTATATGTTAAAAATACTATATGGCTCTCAATTAAATATATTTAGAAATATTTGGCTTTTATGGCTCTCCCAGTCAAAAAGGTTCCTGACCCCTGGCTTAAAAGAACACGCCAATTTTGGGAAATTAACTTATCGTCTTCTTCAGAGAGAGACAAGAAGATAGATACCTAGGGCCTAGGCATTGTCCAGCTAACACCTCTACCGAAGGCTAACCGGCCAGTCGGCACGGTGGCGTAGTGGTAACACTGTCGCCTCACAGCAAGAAGGTCCAGGGCTCGATTCCCGCTTGGGGACAAGGTTTCCGCGATGCCAGGTACCCAGGTGGGTGATCTCCCAGGCCTTTCTGTGTGGAGTTTGCATGTTCTCCCCGTGCTCCCCCCCCCCCGATAAGAGAAACCCAATGGAAAAACATGCACAACAACAGAACGCTGACGCTGTCGCGTCCGTGACTGAACGCACAGAGAGGAAACTGGTATCTATCTTCTTGTCTCTCTCTGGAAAAGACTATGTTAATTTCCCCAAATGTTGGCGTGTTCCTTTAAGACTTCAGAGGGTGAGACGGAGACGGATACCAGCAATGATCTGCAGTGTAAATATTAATGTCAGCCCCATGAGTTATGGATACAAAACCACACGTTCTCACCTTATCGAAGCACTGTGTTGAATGTATGACTCTTTCCAGGCTATACGGGTCTCTGTCCTTCCACAGATTCATACACCACTCCTTACCGAAGATGCCGTCGATGGTGGGGTCCTCGATTACTGTGCAAGTAAGAAATACAGCATTCAACCATTAATGATAATAATAATACATTTCATTTGTATAGCACTTTTCATCCAAGAATTGCAGCCCAAAGTGCTTCACGGCAGTAAAAATGGACATAAAATGCACAGCAGTAAAATGGACATAAAAATAGACATAAAATGCACAGCAGTAAAAAATAGACATAAAATGACAGAATAAAAGCAGTGCAATAAAATAGCTCTCATTTACAATATAATAATTCATTACAGTGTGGATGTAATGAGTAAGTGGCAGAATGTATTAAAAGGCTACGGTGAAGAGGTACTTTTATTTTTGTTGCTTACTTTTGAAAATATTTAGTGATCTAGCCTCCCTAATGTCCATAGGCAGGGTGTTCCATAGCTTTATCTAGCCTCCCTAATGTCCATAGGCAGGGTGTTCCATAGCTTTATCTAGCCTCCCTAATGTCCATAGGCAGGGTGTTCCATAGCTTTATCTAGCCTCCCTATTCCCTAATGTCCATAGGCAGGGTGTTCCATAGCTTTATCTAGCCTCCCTGATGTCCACAGGCAGGGTGTTCCATAGCTTTATCTAGCCTCCATAATGTCCACAGGCAGGGTGTTCCATAGCTTTATCTAGCCTCCCTAATGTCCACAGGCAGGGTGTTCCATAGCTTTATCTAGCCTCCCTAATGTCCACAGGCAGGGTGTTCCATAGCTTTATCTAGCCTCCCTAATGTCCACAGCCAGGGTGTTCCATAGCGTTGGTACTTAATTGGCAACGGCTGCATCCCTGATGTTCTTCTGGCTGTTGCTGGGGAACCTTCAATAGACCAGTAGTAGATGCTCGTAATGTTCTTGAAGGCACATAGTTGGCAAATAGTTGACGAGAGAATTGGAAATGTAGCTTGGTCCTGTTCCCTTTAATGCTTTGTATATAAGGAGGACCTTGAAATAAATTCTAAATGTTACCGGAAGCCAACGCAGAGTAATGACCTAGCTAATAGCTATAGAGTTTTGAATGAGTCGTTCTGTGTTTTTATCCCCCTGGGAGGCCGGTAAGGAGTTCGTTACAGTAGTCAAGTCGGCTTGAGATAAAGGCATGGATCCGTTTTTCAACGTCCTTTTGATTTATAAATGGTCGTACTTTAGCTAGGAGGAAGAATGATGTTTTTGTCACCTTGTTGATGTGTGATTTGATTTAAAGCTTAGGTCTGAGAGTCTATGATATCACCAAGACTTAACTTCAGGTTTAATCCAAGGAGTAAGTTGCCCCATATTTCTCTAACATTTCTCTTTTTTGTTATAGGACCAACTAGTAGGATGAGGATCTAAGTTTTGTTCTCATTCAATGTATTGTCATTATACAGCACAAGTATACCGTGCTGTATACCGTAGACTAAAAACACACTTCTTCAATCAATATCTGAAATCGTTTTTTTTTTATAATAGCATTCTTACTGTCTTATACTAGCATGCACTCTTCCTACTATACTAATATGTCTTTACTACTATGCACTCATAACTGCAGAACCCAAGTTTCAGCACTGTTTGATGAACATTGTTACTCAGTTGTAAGAGTCGTACCCATCCTGGTGACTTATCGTACAGAACTTGTAAGTCGCTTTGGATAAAAGCATCAGCTAAATGACACACTGTAAAATGTAAACTACAGTACAAGAAAAATAGGATTGGCATCAAACCAGAGTGCAAATGTAACAACAGTAAAGTGCAATAGTAATAAACAATGTACAGGTGATTAAACTGGGTATGAGTACTACTACTGAGTAATAGTGCTAATCAGATGTACATAGTTGTAGTATTACCATTATGAATTGAAAATGGGGGACCCTGATGTAAACGAGACGAAAGTCTTTCTCTGGTCTGCATCCCATTAACAATTGTGTGTATTGAGCCGTACTGTATTGTACCCATTCTGCAATCTGTTAATAAAGTTTTCAATCAATTCAATCAATCAAAGCAGGCATAAAGACACTATGGTAGTAAATCATACTGGCCAGCAGCGTAACTAGTACGAGTAGGTAAGGGATATGTACACAGTACATATATATATAAGAAGTTGTTGCTCATCCATTTGTTTATTGCTAAGAGACAGGCAGACATATAGCTGCAGCATCATTTGGGTCAGCAGAATGAATGAAAACTTTATTTAACAGATTGCAGAATGGGTACAATACAGTACGGCTCAATACACACAATTGTTAAGGGGATGCAGACCAGAGAAAGACTTTCGTCTTGTTTACATCAGGGTCCCCCCCATTTTCAATTCATCATAATGAATGTCTGCATCAGCAGCAGAGATGTCCACGCAGCTATGGAAACATACATCATTATGATGAAACAATAACATACATTAGACAATAAAGTGCATTATTGCTGAACAAGGGCAACAAACACGTACCACAACACTCCCCCCTGTCTCCTCTGACGGGGGGGTCCCCGGCTTGGACCCCTATGGTGCGCCGGTGTGTGGAGGACAGCAGCTCTGGTGGGACTTCACTCCTGATCCCCGTCAGCTCGCACTCTAGACCCCGGAGCCGCTCCGCCAGCGCCGCGTTGTCCCCCAGCGCCCGGGACAACTCCGAGCGCAGCCCCGCGGAGTCCTCCTCCACCAGCTTACACACCTGGGTCAACGCGGTCCTCGCCATCATCTCCATGATCGAGGAGAGATGCGTGTAAATAGACAGACGGGGGGTCGACATGTTGGTTGGTTGCAAGAGAATAGAATAGCCGATCGGAGCTAAAGTTTATTATTATAAAACATAAATGATCCCGTTTTCTCAATGTTGAGTAAAACGGGTATGGCACGGGCACGGAAAACACTATAAGGTAAATAAACAACGCGGTTGTAGTTGAGCTAACAGTGAGCTAGTAGTAGCTAATACTAGCTATCATCAGGCTGGAGTTGTGTTTCTGATGATCGCGTGATTTTTTTCCCCGTAGCCTATGTTTGGGAAGACGCTCTCTGATTGGCTAGCCGCGTACAGCGAAGACCCTCTCTGATTGGTTTAGCGCCGAAGGGTCTCTTCCGCCTTGTACATAATAATAGAGAGCGTCTTCGCAAACATAGGCTACGGAAAAATATCACGCTTTCTGATCCCGTGTGATAGCGTGTGGGGGATACAGATTCTCTCGAAGACACTCTGACGTCACGAGGACGCCGCCATCTTGGTATTGGGGAAACAAACGGATTTCTACCATCAAATGTGTGCGTTGAGCTCAAGTTCAAGTTCTTTAA
Source organism: Notolepis coatsorum (assembly GCF_963971535.1). Lineage (NCBI taxonomy): Eukaryota > Metazoa > Chordata > Actinopteri > Aulopiformes > Paralepididae > Notolepis > Notolepis coatsorum. Next base: position 14,128,578 of record NC_140178.1, read on the forward strand.
TAGTTGTCATACAGAAGTACAGAATACTTTCATACAAAATGCTTCTTACTGTTACGCTCCAGAGACTGTGCTAGACAAGATAGTATCAAATAACATAATAACATAATATAGCATGAATTTAGAAGAAGAAAAATGAGGTCACAGTGTTCGGTATAGACATATGTACAATGTTCTGAGTTACCATATAATATACAATACACAATACTATGCAGTGTACTAATGTACAGTACTATCTAGTGCAAAGCAGAAATGGGATGAGGTACAATTTTAGGTACAATTTACAGTAAGGTGTACGAGTTGTAGTGCAATCCTTCATCCATAAATATAAAGTGTGGGGAGTGGGTGCTACAGTGTGTTTGTTTAAAGTGGGTGTGTGCTATAAAGTGTGTGGAGTGGGTGCTACAGTGTGTTTGTTTAAAGTGAGTGTGTGCGTGTGGATGTGTGTGCTATGTGCGTTTGGTGGTTGTTGTTGTGTAGTGTTCATTCATTGTTCGTTTAGCAGCCTGATGGCCTGGGGATAGAAGCTTCTTCTGAGTCTTTCTGTGCTCGCCTTGAGACTCCGGTATCGCTTGCCTGACCGCAGCAGTTCAAAGAGGCAGTTGTTCGGGTGACTGGAGTCTTTAATGATTCTCTTAGCCTTGCCCTTGCAACGCTTGTAGTAAATGTTCTGGAGGGTGGGGAGCCCCCCTCCAATTGTGCGTTCGGCTGAACGTGTCACTCTTTGTAGTCTGCTTCGGTCTTGTGCAGTGCTATTCCCAAACCAGGAGGTGATGTTGCCGGTCAAGATGCTCTCTATTGTACATGAGTAGAAGTTCTTAAGGATCTTCTGGCTGACTTGGAACTTCCTTAGGCGCCTGAGGAAGTAGAGGCGTTGTCGTGCCTTCTTCACAACACTGTCAATGTGTGTGGTCCATGTCAAGTCCTCGGATATGTAGGCTCCGAGGTACTTAAAGCTGTTGACTCTCTCAACCGGTGCCCCGTCGATGCTGAGGGGGCTGTAGTCCTTGACCCCCGACCTCCTGAAGTCCACAATCATCTCCTTTGTTTTGCTGACGTTCAGGGAGAGGCTGTTTTCCTGGCACCATCCCGCCAGGACCTTGACCTCTTCCAGGTAGGCCCTCTCGTCGTTGGCAGAGATCAGGCCCACCACCACTGTGTCGTCAGCAAATTTGATGATTGTATTGCTACTCCGCTGAGCCACACAGTCGTGTGTGTACAGGGAGTAGAGGAGGGGACTCAGAACACAGCCCTGGGGGGCCCCTATGTTGAGGGTGATGGATGAGGAGGTGCAGTTGCCTGCTCTCACCACCTGGGGTCTGCCAGTCAGGAAGTCCAAGACCCACTGGCAGAGGTCATAGCCCAAGCCCAGGTCCCTGAGCTTGGCTATGAGTATGGAGGGGACTATGGTATTGAATGCCGAGCTGTAGTCGATGAATAGCATTCTCACATAGTTCCCCTGCCTCTTGTCCAGGTGTGATGCTGCTGTGTGCAGCACATGGGATATGGCGTCCTCCGTGGACCTGTTGGGGCGGTATGCAAATTGCAGGGGGTCCATGTTGATGGGGAGGGAGGAGCAGATGTAGCCCTTTACTAGCTTCTCAAAGCACTTCATGGCTATGGAGGTGAGAGCTACAGGGCGGTAGTCGTTGAGGCAAGCAGGCTTGGATTTTTTGGGTACAGGGATAATAGTGGACTTCTTCAGGCAGGTGGGGATGACAGCCTGTTCTAAGGACAGGTTAAATATGTCAGTGAATACTGGGGCCAGTTGGTCGGCACAGACTTTTAGGACGCGGCCGGGGATGCCGTCCGGGCCTGCTGCCTTCCTGATATTCACTTTTTTAAAGGTCCGCCTCACCTCATGCTCTGTTACCCTGAACACTGCGCCTCCATCAGCAGCCGACCCCCCCCCCCCCCCATTGCCGAGGCTTGTGAGCTGGTGTTGTTATTACCAGCATCAAACCTCCGTTTTGATTACATATTTGATCACATTCTTGTTCATTCAAATAGAGGCCAACGTGGCATTTCACTATTTCGAAAGCCTTTCTGGTGATTCTAAAGGTGCATGTTTCCCCCCCAAGCCATAGACATGCACTTATAGACAGAAAGTTAAAAAGACAGGAAGTTGACTTCGAGAATGCCCATATAAGGAGTATCACGTGTCACGCCTCCGAACGAAGCTGTAATCATTAGTATAAAACATGTGTTATGATCTGTTTGATTAAACGTGTTTTATACCCATGGCTGTAATCACCTCTCCTCTAGCTATGCATAGGTACTGTCCATATATGTTGTTCTCGCCTTCTTTGAGAAACGAACGCGCGCGTTTTTTCAGCTGAATCCCCGAGAGATGCTGAATACTCCATGGTCCAGCTGCAGCTCCGGAGAATCCTCTCACGGGGCGCTGTGGCGAATAGACGCGTTATTATTTTACGTAGCCGCATTTTGCGGAGACGCTCTCTGATTGGCCACTTCATGTGACATATGTGCGCCCAATCGTGTGACGCCTGTTTCTACACCGGTTAAGCTTAGGCGCTTTTTCGAAGTTGGTTAAGGTTAGAGTTTGTCTTAGAGCATGGCGATAGAACACCAGCCCTGATTCCAAACTCTAACCATAACCAACTTCGAAAGAGTCGCCTAAGCTTAACCAGTGATAAACTAGGCGTTAGGTAGTTTGCTGCTGTTCGAGGCGGAAATGGGCAAAGACACAGCTCGTCACGCGATTGGGCGCACATGTCAGTGGCCAATCAGAGAGCGTCACCACAAAATGCGGCTACGAAAAAAAATAACGCCGAATAGACAGCAGCGAAGGACGAGCTGTGTCTTTGCCCATTTCCGCCTCGAACAGCAGCAAACTACCTAACGCCTAGTTTATCACTGGTCTCCTAGAATGACGTCACGTATCTTTATTTCTTCTTCTTATTATTATTATTATTATTATTATTATTATTATTATTATTATTATTATTATTATTATTATTATTATTATTATTATTATTATTTTGATTTAATTGAATTCAATTCGACACATTCTTATTTACAACGACGGCCTGGCGAGAGGACAAAAAAATTAAAACAGGCAAAGGGGACAGAAATGAAATAAAATAGAAAAGAGACAGACGATACATACACCGCATGTCATGATTATAATCTAATTTATTTCATTTAATTTATTTCATTTCTGTCCCCTTTGCCTGTTTTTATGATGATTTTCAATTCATCATAACATATGACATACAGATAGACAGTACTACATCTATACATTTATGACATACCAGATTTACAAATACAGTACTGTTTGTGATACAAAAAGAGTCTAAAAAAGATACAGTTCATCAGTTCATCTTTGCACAATATCACCAACATATTTTTTATTTCTTTTTTTGTACATGATACACCCATGGCCGAAAAGGAGCAGGATGAAGAAAACGTATGCTTCCTGCCCCCTTCCAAACTTTATTTTAACATAATGGTCAGCTCAAGTGCACCTTACAGCTTCATACCATATAATAATATGAATGAATGACTGGTAGGAACGAAGGGAAGTCGCTGGACAAGAGCAGAAATTCTGAAATTATAATTACGGAAGAGCAATTACATATGAATGGGATTTAAATTCTTTTTATGCATTGTGATTCATGCTATCAATTAATTAAACACCACAAATCTTGCTATTACAAAAATGTAAGCAAAGCATGACGAGTCGTTTAAATGAACAGCTCTTTGAAATCAACAGAGCCATATGATTCGGCTCCTTTAGGAGAGCCTTAATTCCCATTACTAATCTGTGGCCGGAAAATATATTTTGAGGCTCAAAAAGGATTTCTTTATGGTCATGCAGGTATTTGCCAACGGTGACAGAAAAAAATATATAAATACAATGTTATACGATTTATATATATAATATATATAAAATAAAAAAGTAAGTGGAATCAAAGGTGAGTTTCTTCACATCACCCTCCCCTCCGTCCAAATCCTAATCTAGAGTTCATTCCTTCCTCCTTTGTGGTGTGTCGTGGGGGGATGATGAGTCTATGGCTGAACTTAATGTTCATTTAAATCAAATGTTACAAAAGACCACAAAACAACAACTGAAATCTACTCCAGTCAGAAAGCCAGACTAGTAAAACGATTGGACTTAGAAAAAAGAAAGAAAAGAGACTAAACACAACGCTAACAGATACACTGCCTCTGACAGGGAGCTAGCGTTACCAATCCCAGTACAGTAGTACACCAACAACTTGGACAGGCTCTACAACCAGGCTGAGAGCTGTCTGCACATTTCAACACGTTCTTAACCACCAGGGCCTGATGAGTAATGAGACACCAGTGAGCCTAATTACTTAAGCACACTTAGACAGTAAGGGGGGGGGGGGGGTCATTTGGTCGTCCTCAGACGAGCGGCCGTCCATACATGCAGCAAGCTCCACAGAATTCTCCACTCCTGCATCTCTCCTAAGCATGTATGTCGGCATGGGACGTCCTCGTGATCGACGACCATGTGATGGATCCCACAGCACCATCCTGCTAGCTGGAAGCTCTCTATGCCTATATGCCTATGGCAATGGCTGGCCAGTTTCATCCTCCAGGCTCCTGGCCAGCATTCTGGTGTAGCACCTATCCAGAGACTTCTGCAGGGTGGGCTTCAGGGTCCAGCTTTCACAGCCATATATAGGAGGACTGACTCCACTGTCGCATGGAAAAGGTTCAACTTGATGTGTCGGGGGAGATTGGAGTTCCACACACTAGTCATGCCATTCAGGGCCCTCCATGCCAGCGCTTTCCTCACCTTGAGGCCCTGTTCCGATGTATTTACCCATGGTATTTAAATATGGGTTTTCTTACATTGAGGACAAAAGAGAGGGACTAAAACCTCAGTGTGTTGTGTGACGTGACGTGCTAGCACATGAAAGCATGAAGCCATCAAAAATGTATATTCTTCATAATACAATGCTGTTCAGTATCCCCTGATAGGGTAATCTTTGCTACAGTTCAATTTAGATTATTGAAACTTGATGAGCATCACCAGTTTAAACTTGTTTAAAAGGCATATATGCCTGTAATTCAAGATAAGTCTGCCTTTTTATTTAATACAATAAAAGTCTGCCTTTATTTAATATTTCATACAGTTCAATTTAGATTATTGAATCATGATGAGCATCACCAGTTTAAACTTGTTTAAAAAGCTATATGCCTGTAATTCAAGATAAATCTGCCTATAGTTCTCTGTAGCTCACTTGGCAAAGCATGGCACTAACAATGCTGATGTTGTGGGTTCGAGCCCATGGGGCTACATATACTGAAAATCTATGCACTCATGTACTGTACATGAATTTTATGGATAAAAGTGTCTGCTAAGAAGCATACGGTATATATATATTTTTTTCATTGGGTTTTTAGCCCTAGTTGCACTTTTGTTGCACTTTTAAAAAAAATTTATTTCATGTTTTTAACAATGCATGCAGGATTGTGTATTACTGCACAATTCTTTTGTGAATTAAATCAAAGTGGTTAAAAAATGTGGGTCGCGACTTTACTTTGACTCCCTCGACCTCTTGCGCCCACTCATCTCGTTTATGACCTTCCATGACTCCTTGTATTGCCGTTCGCCATGCACTGCCTCCACCTTTCTCTCTTCTCAAGAGGAAGAGAACAAGAGGAAACAGAGAAAAGGACACTACGTCCATATCATGATGAACACCTTGTTTCATTTATATTTGTTCAAGTCGAACAGGATTTATTCAAGCCTTGTCTTGATTATAATGGATTTCTATTTTATTATTATTATCATTATTTTATGTAATCTTTCACAAAAATCACATTTATCACAAAAAAGTGTATGAAGTCATAAATAAAATAAATATATGTAAAAATATGGCAGGAGAAATGCAGGTCAGTCTGTGTTCAAATATCATGGTACTTTATTATTCAGTCCAAAAATAAGAACTGTGGTTCCATATGGCCATGTTGGTGAATAAACTGTAGTTCCATATAGACATGTTATATTATTATTATTTTCTTTCTTTTACACAAATCACATTTGATCACAAAAAATTATCTACATAGAGATGTAACCCTTATCTCAATTACAAGAAATATAGACAGCATATATGGTTAATATGGCCATTTACCTCTGTTAGATCACATTTATCAATAAAAGTGGTATTTGTTTTTTGGTGATAAAATGTGATTTTTGTAAAGGGGTCTTCATCAGTCCTCCCTCTCTGGGAACATCACCAGGCTCCTGCTGCAGACATCACAGGTAGTAATGTGTAATCATCAATAACTTAATTTTTTTCTTGTAACATGGATGTTTCTCCCGATAAATGTCCTATTGAATTCTGTCCTGAACCAAGCATGGTCACAGCTGTCACCTCATGGAGATACAATATAATAATAACTAGACAATTCCGCGCGGGGGAAATTGTGAAAGTGTGGGTGACGCCTGTGCACCGCCGGCCAACTGGAGAGGGTCTCTCGCGAGTCTCTATGACAAACAAAAAAAACCTATTAAAAAACGTTTCAGAGTTTTTAAAAAATGTCTGACTTTTCCAAGTTTTGTAAATTTTTCGGACTTTTCCGAGTTTAAATAATTTTTTCTGACTTTTCCGAGTTTTGTAAATTTTTCTGACTTTTCAGAGTTTTTTTAAAAAATGTCTGACTTTTCTGAGTTTTTAGAATTTTTCTGACTTTTCCGACTTTTAAAAATGTTTCTGACTTTTCTGACTTTTTTGAAATTTTCTGACTTTTCTGACTTTTTGATTTTTTTTTGACTTTTCGGAGTTTAAAAAAAATCGGACTTTTCCGAGTTTAAAAAAATTCCTGACTTTTCCGACTTTTAGTTTTTTTTTACTTTTCAGACTTTTTGAATTTTTTCTGACTTTTCCGAGTTAAATTTTTTTTCCGACTTTTCAGAGTTTTTGATTTTTTTTTGACTTTTCATAGTTTTAAAAAAAATTCTGGACTAAGGGGGTGTGGCCTAAGGGGGCATGGTCTAAGGATCGGGGGAGTGGTCAACATCGACCAATGAAAGAGGATATCCCTAAAGAGTACAATGGGTCAACATAGACCAATGAAAGAGCACATCCCTACTGAGTACAAGACAGAGGGCGCTGTCAAGCAATTCAGTACTGCTACACAGAGGGCCGATTAAGGGTTAACTCCATGAGAGGTCAGCTGTACCCTTGAGCCATGAGCCACACACCTGTTAGGCTGATGCAATCATGCATCAGCTGATGCAATCACGAATGACTATGCACTTTCACTTTGAATGTATTTCAATGAGGGCAGACGCATGCCTGCATTGTCACGACGATTAAAAGCAAACGATAAGAGATGAAGCGTTGTGAAGCGCAGATGAGCACTTCAAGGAGTAGGTGAAGGGTTGTGTGCGATATTGTGGCATTCCGTCTACAATTGTGGCCACGGTGACGATCGGAACACAAGGGGGGAAAAGCGATAAAACCAGCCATTCCTAGATTGCGAACACATTGGTGTCTATGGGGAGGAGAACCTTCAAAGAAATGGTCATCAGTTGAGATAGAAATGTCCAATTCCTTTTGTGAGCGAGCCGACAGCCGTGTCATCGTTTTGATGTGTTTTCTTTTTTTCTATGTCCAAAATTGAGATCACTGTCGCAATTTACCCAAGGTGGTGGAAAAAAATTATTTCAACTCCTGCACTCTAACTTGCAATGCATTTCCAATGGGACAGACATTTTCCTGTTTAAAGTCGATTTGTAGCCAAACGGTGCGGTGAAACTTTCCGAAAAGCAATAGCGCTGTGACCTGGAGCAAGCCGGTCGTTTTGATACCTTTCACGTGTATGGGGCGCAAACGCTCTGGCAGGAGTTGTGTTTGCAAAATCGGTAGAATAAAGAAATAAAGAATAAAGAATAGTATAGATTACTATTAGTGTGGGTGGCAACCTGGCTTTGCCAGGTCAGCCACACTAATAATAAAAAAGTCAGAAAAGGGGCGGTCAGGTGGCGTAACGGAGATTGCGTTCGTCACCAAACCCCGGAGCGGCTAGATTCGCCTGTTCGAATCCAGCTCACAGCTCCGGGGTTGTCACCAGCTTGTATTCACACTAATACAATTGGCAGTATTAGAGGGTGGGAGAAGCTGGCGGGGTGGGTCCGGGTCGTTGTAAACAGCGACTCCTACAGTTCGGTCGGGGCGCCTGCTAAGCGCGGATAGGACTTGAGTGGGATAGTGTGATCCTTCCACACGCTACGCCCTCTCAATGAGAATCCGCGCTGCCAGGTGAAAAGAAGCGGTTGATTGGCTGGACGTGTGTCGGAGGAAGCACGTGATAGCCTCCACTCTCCCAGACCTACTGTGCAGGGTAAGTGCGCAGCGACCAGGAAGGGGATTGGGAATTGGCATAACGACTAACATTGGGATGGGAGAAAATCGGAGGAAAATGGAGGGGGGAAAAGATATAATAAAAAAATTAAAAAAAAATCAGAAAAGAAAACCTGACAAAATGATAGTCTGTTGATGTTTTCAAATTTGAACCAGAGACTATAACTTTTTCCCTAGAAAGGTTTTTCAGTTTAATGATATTCACCTTCAACCACACAGTGACTTTATTGAGTGTATTCCAAAGAGATAGGACAGGGGTGTCAAACTCATTTTCACAGAGGGCCACATCAGCATTATGGTTGCCCTCAAAGGGCCAAAGACCGTATAAATGTTAATGTAATGTAAAATAAATGTAGCTACTCATTTACATATTGTTAAACATGTTGTTTCTGTATTTATTACTTATTCAAGTTATACATATTGCATATGCATTTGCATAGATGTAAAAATATATGTTAGCTTATGTTATTTTAACAAATAATTTTAGTTTATCAGAACCCCATATTACTCCATTAATCAATGATCAAACCATTCAAGTAAATAACAAAGAAGAAGATCATCAAATACAAGCTATGACATTAAGTTTGTTCAAAACCTTTTTGTCACAGTCAAGAGGGGCAGAACTAACAACTGAGCTGCAAAGAACACGTGGGACAGATGTAGCAGATGTTACAAAAACAAATGGCTGCACACAACCTTGCAGAGGCCATACATCCAACTAATGGAAGATAGTTTAATTAACTTTAATTAACAGATTGCAGAATGGGTACAGTACAGTACAGCTCAATACACACAATTGTTAAGGGGATGCAGACCAGAGAAAGACTTTCGACTTGTTTACATCAGGGTCCACCATTTTCAATTCGTAATGAAATTGCTATTATGTGTCTGCATGAACACACAACTGTAACTGTACTCAAAAATAACAAAATAAGGGTTGTCTCAGTTCACAACTATATTGGTTAAGTTTTGGGTAGGACTTGTTTGCGTCCCTAAAGCTTCTTATTCAATTGAGCGAGATGCTCGGTTATGTCACACAGCCAGTTTGCATCTGACAGTTCAGACAATATTTCTTCAACCCTTTGTTACCTATTCCGCCTGGATCTTTTTTGTATTTTAGGCTCTAAAATTGTCAAAGAATGCCTGAGGAGTAAGTGCTTTTGGCTTTTTTCCTTTGTTACTTCATCAATACCTCAGATGTTCAACATACATGTATGTGTAAGAATGTGTAATAACTAAGGCTGTCAAAGTTAAAGCTTTATTAACGCATTAACCCACAATTATTTTAACGCCGCTATTTTTTAACCCAAGATTAATGTTTAAAAAAAAAGATTTTTTTTTCTTTTTTTTGAGCTCTTGGGGGGCCACATCAAATGACGTGGCGGGCCACATTTGGCCCGCGGGCCATGAGTTTGACACCTATGAGATAGGAGTAGCAATACAAGTTGTACACATAGCCAAAATGCCACCAAAATGTTTAGCTGAAAAAAACACATTTTGAAGCTCAATGTATAGTCAGAGTTAATTATATTGTTTTCACTGTTTACCTTTCTCATATTTGTATATTCAGATCAGATTATATTGTCTATATTTATGTCTTTCTACTATTACCCTGCCCATACCTGTACCTCTCCTCCCCTGCTATGACGCCCACATTTCCCCATGGGGATCAATAAAGGAATATCTTATCTTATAGGCTGTGAAATCAGGGCATCCTTTTAGCAAAGCACAATAATATACATTTTAATAGTAAAAACATTGAAAATGCCACACTTTTAATTATCATTATCAATCTTTTATGTGAAATATCAGCCTCGATATCGTGAGGCATTGCCAACTGGAACACAGCTAATAATAATAACAATAATAATAATCATTTTTATTTATATTGCATTTTACATTTGACAATCTCAAAGTGCTACAGGTTTAAAACATTTAATGCCACACATAAAAAAAAAAAAAAAAAATCATATCAGGATCTACAGAAAAGCTCCACTAGAATGGTGTTTTTTTAAGCCTCCATGGTCTGTCCACAGCCCATCCATCACCACTGTAATAAAATGATAACTCAGCATTTTTCTACGCGCCTCCCCCAGCTCTCCCATTGGCTAATTTGTGAGGTTGTGGGGGAAAATGTGTTTATAGTCCATGTCAGTACTATACATCTCAAGTGTTGTACTGTATACCTAGATAGATGACTGCAGGAACCAAAGGAGCTGGCTCTGAGCCAGTCCTTAGAGATGCACCCCCCCCTCCCTCCTCCTCGTCCTCCTCCTCCTCCTCCTCCTCCTCCTCCTCCTGGGACTATAACTGTCTGAAAGCACATGCTACATACATGCACATGAGAACCTATATATCCCACTGCCCCCGGGTCGAGACACCTCAGTCTTGCTGCCGGCTCTCTCTCCCGCAGGACAGAAACCATGGACAACATCATGTCTCTGGCGGCGGACGACTGCTCCTGCGCCGTGTGCGGGGAGATCTTCCTGGCGCCGGTGGTCCTCAGCTGTGTGGCCTGCAACTACAGCTTCTGCGGCGCCTGCCTGGAGCACTTCTGGGAGCAACACGGCACCAAGGAGTGTCCCCTGTGCTACGAGGAGAACCCGGGACCTCCGCTGAGGACGTGCGAGGAGCACGGGGAGAAGCTGTCCCTGTTCTGCGTCGGGGACCTGGTGCCCGTGTGCTCCGTGTGCTACAAGTCGGGCCTGCACGTGAACCACAGGGTGTATCCGATAAAGGAGGCTCTGGAGGATTGTAAGGTAAGCTAATGGAGCTAATCCTCGCACCATGCTCCAGGATTTACGTGACACTTGTGTGTTGATTGATTATCAGACAATGTTATTTTTGTCTTTCACGTGGATCCCCTTGCCCTCAGAGATATGACCCACCAGGCCATCAGGCTGCTCAACGAACAATAAACACTCACTTTAAACAAACAACACACTGCAGCACCCACTCTCCACACTTTAGATCACCTACTGTAAACACACTTTATATTTATTGGTAAAGGATTTGCACTACAACTCGTACACCTTACTGTAAATTGTACCTCATCCCATTTCTGCTTTGCACTATATAGTATTGTATATTAGTACATTGCATAGTATATTGTATATTGTACGGTAACTCAGTTACTTCTATTCTGCATCGAACATTGTACATATGTCTATACTGAACACTGTGACTTCTATTTTTACTTCTATTTTACATGCTATACTATTTTATTTCATACTTATCTTGTCTAGCACAGTCTCTGGAGCGTAACAGTAAGAAGAATTTTGTATAAAAGTATTCTGTACTTCTGTATGACAACTATTAAAGAAACCTGAAACTTGAAACACCCCCTGCCCTCAGAGATATGACCCTCCCACGCTCGTGTTTCATATGTTGGTGGCATCTCATGATCATCTGTCATCTCTCTGCGTGTGTGTGTGTGCACGCGCGCTTGCAATATAACCCATCTCACAGCAATATAACCCATCTCTCTTACCATACTTTGAAAGGGGTTCAACACAATTCACAATTAAAGAATTTCAAAATACTCTTGAGAAATGTATGTTCCATACATGCTGGTTCCATACGGACAGGTTTGTGAATAAACAGCGGTTTCATACGGTCAGGTTTGTGAATAAACAGTGGTTTCATACGGTCAGGTTTGTGAATAAACAGTGGTTCCATACGGTCAGGCTTGTGAATGAACAGTAGTTTCATACGGTCAGGTTTGTGAATAAACAGTGGTTCCATACGGTCAGGCTTGTGAATAAACAGTGGTTCCATACGGTCAGGCTTGTGAATGAACAGTGGTTTCATACGGTCAGGCTTGTGAATGAGTGAGGGTAGCAGCTGACATGGCCTGCTGCGTGCAGCTCTTGATTTACAGTAGTGGCCAGTTGAGACTTTTTGACCCTTTCTCTTTTTTAGGACTGCCGATACTATTAGTAGCTTTGTATTCCCCCCTGGGAGTGACACACATGGACACAAATCAAACCCTCCCCTGAGGTCATGTGCTCGAGGGCATCGGAGGGAACAGTAGCTATGGGGAGGTGCTGCCATTGAACAGGAGAGAACAGTCGTTATGGGGAGGTGCTGCCATTGAACAGGAGAGAACAGTCGTTATGGGGAGGTGCTACCATTGAACAGGAGGGAACAGTAGTTATGGGGAGGTGCTGCCATTGAACAGGAGAGAACAGTAGTTATGGGGAGGTGCTGCCATTGAACAGGAGAGAACAGTAGCTATGGGGAGGTGCTGCCATTGAACAGGAGAGAACAGTAGCTATGGGGAGGTGCTGCCATTGAACAGGAGAGAACAGTCGTTATGGGGAGGTGCTGCCATTGAACAGGAGAGAACAGTCGTTATGGGGAGGTGCTGCCATTGAACAGGAGAGAACAGTCGTTATGGGGAGGTGCTGCCATTGAACAGGAGAGAACAGTAGTTATGGGGAGGTGCTGCCATTGAACAGGAGAGAACAGTAGTTATGGGGAGGTGCTGCCATTGAACAGGAGAGAACAGTCGCTATGGGGAGGTGCTGCCATTGAACAGGAGAGAACAGTAGCTATGGGGAGGTGCTGCCATTGAACAGGAGAGAACAGTAGCTATGGGGAGGTGCTGCCATTGAACAGGAGAGAACAGTAGCTATGGGGAGGTGCTGCCATTGAACAGGAGAGAACAGTAGCTATGGGGAGGTGCTACCATTGAACAGGAGAGAACAGTAGCTATGGGGAGGTGCTACCATTGAACAAGAGAGAACAGTCATTATGGGGAGGTGCTGCCATTGAACAGGAGAGAACAGTAGTTATGGGGAGGTGCTGCCATTGAACAGGGGCTAATTGCTTTCTGGAAGGCATCTTAAACAATGAATATAGTATGTGGTCTTAGCATGAGAATTGGGCTACCAATGGTTTCTGAAATGGTCTCATTCGTTTACTGTAATCATGCCAAGTTATACAACAGGTAGGTCCGACCACACATTGTGATTCTGGCAGGGGGACTGCCAATGGAAATTTGCCTTTTGGCAAAAATTGGGTGCATTTACATTTGTAAAATGTTTTATTAATGTACGCTGTCCCCCTTGAACAAATAAAGTAAACCTAAACCTAATTGGTCGAGAGCGTTCTAAACGGTGAGTATATTCATGATACACATGGTTAAATCACCATGAATATACCACTGTGCTGGCTTTAGAATGTTGTAGAAAGTTTCAACTGCCATTCATCAAACGAGAAACTGTCAACATGACCTACTCCGCGGACAACATTACGTTTGATTTATGTACCCGTTAACTATAAACGAGTGGATAGATATAAAGGACGGGCCTATGTACATCTAATGGTATTCATAAAAACAGCATTATTAGACATGCCAATCCAACGAAAGATGAGCTGGGCATCGAACTGGCCCAACTCCTGGCACTGTCCAAGGTGCTGATGACTTTTTCTGACTTTTGCTTGCATTAGACTAATACTACGTTGCCAAGCTTGTTGATAGCCTACTCCATTTGAAGTTCCATAGCAACGAGACATCTTTAGGGAAAAAAAATCTACGCCAAGTTCACTGAAATCGACATAAAAGACCCTAGAATTGTCTGTATTCATCCTATATATTTTCCCGACGCAACCTGTTTTATAAAAGCAATAATACACGATGAGCTGTGGGATGTCATGAATATTGCCACGGCTGTGATACGCCCGCAGCCACGAGAGTGAAGCTTGATGCCTACGTCACTCGCGCTTCGCTCTTGTGGGTGCGGGCGCATCACAGCCGTGGCAATATTCATGACATCCCACGGCTCCTTGTGTATTATTGCTTAATTATCACAACTAATCTGACTGATATATGCCTATGATGCGATATATTCATGTTGAAAATTCTACACATATGGGCTATCTTTACTGCGAACAATGGATTACATTTTTCTTTTAACATTTTGTCACATAAAATACCCCATAATATGGAAATGATCATATCTATATTTCTTTTTTTTTATCTACTTTTTTCTCCCATTTTCTATTTTTCTCCCATCCCAATCTTGTATCGTCCAATTCTACCCTCCCCTGTCTCGAACGCTGTTAGGCCATGCCTCCCACAAGCCGGCTGCAATGTGGACGAAGCCTTACATCACGTGTCCCCTCCGGTACTCGAGGAAGCAGCCGTCGCATCTTTTCACCTGCACAGCGCGATCTCTCAGCGGCGTGGGTCTGCGTGGGAGGGACACGCCGCCCCCGTCGCTTCCTGATTCTGCTGCGCAGGCGCACCAACCGACCTGTAGGAGTCGCTGTCCACAACGTCCGATCCCCACCCATCAGCTTTCCCACCCCTAACACTGCCAATTGTGTTAGTATGAACGACCAGCCAAGCTGATAGCAATGCGGAGAGCTGGGCTCGAACCCAGCGTCTCCTGCATTGGTGGCGAGCGCCTTGCCCACTACACCACCTAGCCGCCCCCATCATATCTATATTTCTGTTAAGAAACACCACATGTCAGATTTGGTGGCAATATCTACAAAGTAGGGTGGGAAAAAACTGTTTAGCAAAAATGTAATTAGTAAATGTCCATTACCAGTGATGCCAGTAACTAGTTACTAAGTAACTAGTTACTATATCTGATAACTTTTTTCAGTAGTAATCTAACTTGTTACTTTTTACAAGCCAGTAATCTGATTACAGTTACTTTTCCAAGTGGCTGTGCGTTACTATTTAGTTACTACTATCTCATAATGCTGATGATAAGAGAGCCAGGGGTACAGTCAGCTAGACCGCAGATGTGACGTACGCTCGCGCACGCACACACACAGCCACACACACATGAGAATAACAAACTATAATACCATGTTTTATATTACACAACGGTTTTACAATTTTATTTTTAATTAAAATTATATTATATACATTTTCAATTTTATTTCGTTTGGGAACCACTGTCCTAGAGTGCCTGAGCAGTGGACAGCTGTGACCTTATATGGCCTGATGGCTGATGACGTCTCATGATGACCTGTCTGAGCAGCCAATCATGATTTATGACATTATGCACTTTTCAATAAAGCATTATTTAAAACTGTTGTCATTCTTATGTTGTGGCAGCAGCAGGGGGGACGACGACGAC
Organism: Notolepis coatsorum; assembly: GCF_963971535.1. Lineage (NCBI taxonomy): Eukaryota > Metazoa > Chordata > Actinopteri > Aulopiformes > Paralepididae > Notolepis > Notolepis coatsorum. The sequence goes on from NC_140178.1 coordinate 14,144,041, forward strand.
TTCGTAACCTAGTTACTTTCAAAGTAACTAAGTTACTTTGATAATCAAGTAATCAGTAAAGTAACTAGATTGCTTTTTAAAGGAGTAATCAGTAATCAGATAGTTTTTACAAGTAATCTGTGGCATCACTGTCCATTACATTATTTTCAGTCGCTTGGTGTACATGATGCAGCTCATACAAAAAAATAAGTAAAAATGTAGTATTTGTAGTTGCTTTTGATGATTGCTTTTTTCTTCTTCTTTTACCCTTTCTCCCATCCCCCAATTTAGTCATTATGCCAATTCCCTTCCTGGTAATTTTCCTGCCCTACAATCTGGGGAGGGTGTAGACCACCACATGCCTCCTCTGTCCTTCTGGGGAGGGTGTAGACTATCACATGCCTCCTCTGTCCTTCTGGGGAGGGTGTAGACTACCACATGCCTCCTCTGTCCTTCTGGGGATGGTGTAGACTACCACATGCCTCCGCTGTCCTTCTGGGGAGGGTGTAGACTATCACATGCCTCCTCTGTCCTTCTGGGGAGGGTGTAGACTATCACATGCCTCCTCTGTCCTTCTGTGGAGGGTATAGACCACCACATGCCTCCTCCGTCTGTCTGGGGAGGGTATAGACTACCACATGCCTCCTCCGTCTGTCTGGGGAGGGTATAGACTACCACATGCCTCCTCCGTCTGTCTGGGGAGGGTATAGACTACCACATGCCTCCTCTGTCCTTCTGGGGAGGGTGTAGACTATCACATGCCTCCTCTGTCCTTCTGGGGAGGGTGTAGACTATCACATGCCTCCTCTGTTGGTCTGTGGAGGGTATAGACCACCACATGCCTCCTCCGTCTGTCTGGGGAGGGTATAGACTACCACATGCCTCCTCCGTTTGTCTGGGGAGGGTATAGACTACCACATACCTCATATGTTGGTCTGGGGAGGGTGTAGACTACCACATACCTCCTCTGTTGGTCTGGGGAGGGTGTAGACTACCACATGCCTCCTCTGTAGGTCTGGGGAGGGTCTGCAGGCAATGGGTTACCAATTTCCAAAACGAAACAGCTAATAGGCCACGTCCAGCACATAGTAATACTCTGGCTTTTTTCTCGAATCAAAATAGTGCCAAGTGATAGCAGAATCTGAAATGCTGGAGGACCGTGGTTCTGTGTTGGAAATGGAAGCCCTTTTGCCTGCATGTTGTGGTGTGGATTAAAACCTCTTGGTTTCGAGAGCCCACTTGCTCTCTGGTTCACTCGGAACCCGGCCAGAACTCTGACCACCGGTAAGTAAGCAAATAGCTTATAAGTATTTCATAAAACTTTATGTCCAAAAATCTGAACAATGCCTTTAAGGTAGAGGAGAGGACGGGCAGCTGTTCCATGATTACTTGGGGGGATGGTGGTAAAATATATAATCTTTTTTTTGGCCCTGTAAAAAGTCGATATGCCCCCGCTACCCCCAGCCCAGAGTCGGCATCAGGAGAAATCTAATTGGGGCCATTGGAGAATTCCTTCTATGTAAACACTTGATAATGAGTTTGCCGTTAACAACCGACACACCAACCCAGCTCCAGTTTCAAAACATGCAGCACACCCACTACATAAAATACAGCCTAGCCCTAGCTCTCTCTCTCTCTCTCTCTCTCTCTCTCTCTCTCTCTCTCTCTCTCTCTCTCTCTCTCTCTCTCTCTCTCTCTCTCTCTCTCTCTCTCTCTCTCTCTCTCTCTCTCTCTCTCTCTCTCTCTCTCTCTCTCTCTCTCTCTCTCTCTCTGGCATCATTTGAAATAGACTATGTATGTACTCCCCTCGGATAAATTCAGACAGACCCAAAAATCAATTCAACATTTTGTGTAATAATCATGAAACCCAAGGCTGGCCAATGGCATCAATAAGTGAATTAAACATGGCTTACCTTTTAGAAGAGGTGAATATTGGCGCTGAACCTTCGCTCAAATGTTAACCCAGTGATTCCCGTCAGGCGGACCAACATGTTTTGCGCCCCCCCCCCCCCCCCCCCTTCAACAAAATAGTCATGAAATGGGCCAAGATTAAATAAATGTAAATAACATCAATATCACAAGATTTGAAATTGTGCGACCACTTAAAATAACATTCTACATTAGTAACAACTGACTAGAGAGAAATCTCTCCAAGAGCGAGATAAGCTTTGCCGTATTTTCTTGACTTGATTTTTGGTTTATTGTTACAGTCACACTTGTTTGTTTCCGAAGCATCACGATTAACCTTTTATCTATTGACTCATTATACTGTAGCCACTAGCCAGCTGGTGTAGGACTCGAGTCCTGGACTGATTTTCAGGACTTGTGACTCAACTTAGACTTGAGCACTGATGACTCAGACTTGTTGATTGATAAATATGGGCCGTCAGTTTATCGCGTTAATTAGATTAATTAATTACACAGCAAATTATCGCGTTATGAAAATTAACTCAAAATTAATTACAATATATATATATAATTTTTTAAATAACATTTCTTTTTCTCATTCATTCCATAAGAATGTAGAATACACATTTACAGACTTTTTATATGGTCCATTTGCATGTTCTTGGTATCTGATTCTAGGGACATCTATGGATCTCAGGGAATGTATTGCCAGTGTCAGAAATACTGTGTCTGTTACTAGGCTTGAGTAAATTGTAATGAACCAAATGAGAATATCAATACATTTTTTTTTATCTTTGACTGTGAATAACAATATGCTCAAATTGACCAGACCTGAAAAATCTAAGCAAATTAATAGATGGAAGATGATTAACACTTTAATCGCCGGAAACGCCGTAACTCGTCATTCCCCGCCATGCTCATTCTGCCGAAGACGCCGTAACACGTCTTTGATATCAATATTTCAAAAATCTGTGATCGAAATCATATTTCTCCCCCGGGGACCTGAGATATACTGCTGAGCTCCACTCAACTCTCTAACGGTTCAAGAGCGCCATCTGGTGGCCGATCGGCAGATCGCCCAACAGGAAGTCATGTGGATGAAGTGGTGCTCACCCATATTTCGTCGTCCGGGCACTCGCTATCATTAGCAGGACTCCATCTTGACACAATGGATGTCGATCGGTTGCAAATAACTCGACAAACAACATGATTTGGACGTATATACTATTATACAACCTGGAAATGGATCGGGTATTTAATATATAATATGAATATCTCTGCTCCACGCTCATCGCCCAACGGCGCGAGGAAGATACGGTAAGATCCAGCGTTATTTTCCAACGTGTTCTTTACTAACTGCTCTGATGATCATATCACCCACACTAGATGAATGATATAACGTTGCCCACGGAATTATAAACGACCCCCCGCCCATCCGGTCAACATCAGATCATACGTAGTAACTCCTAGAAGCACATCCAGTTGAAATTTTTTATCTCGCACAGATTCCTACCAAACTGTATTTGATAATCAATATAATGCATTTAGGGCTATAAATCAAGTTCTGGAGAAAGCTGCAGAAAACGATAAAAACATACTTATACTTTAGACCGTATTTTAGTATGAATATGTGAATGAAAAAGTATAACGTTACTACACCCTGAACAATAGATATAGGACATTGAATGGGCCATAATAATGTCAATTTAGCAATACAATTTAAAAAGTTATAGCCCTGCAAAGAAGGGGAACTTCTCCATAGACAAATAGAGATGGCGAGGGATGGTAAATTATGAATTTAACCATGGCGATCAAAGTGTTAAACAGATGGTTTTGTAGATACAGTACTGAATTCTGCCATCCGGACACATGCAATTTGATATATATATGATGAAATATGATTATAGAATATAGAATATCAGGCATAAAATGGTTATGCGATTAATTAGATTAATTAATTACAAATCCTGTAATTAATTAGATTAATTGTTTTAATCGCCTGACAGCACTTGTTATATATTATTTTTGTAATAGGCCCTAATCATTTGGCTATTGTGTCACAAAGTAAATAAACTCCCTTTGAAATGGTGACCGCTGTCATTTATGTTTAATGTAGACCTTTTTTTTTAAATTTGTATATCAGCTCTGACTCAACCTTGATGACTCGGACTAGGGTCATGGGGACTCGACTCTGGCTCTTCTTTGGTGACTCGGACTTGGACTCGGACTCGGACACTGGGGACTCGAGACTTAGTGACTCGACTACAACACTGACTGTATAGCTACTTTATTATCTTGAAATAATAAAACACCCACCAGTTAGTATGACATTATTTATCATTACATACAATGTACTAATCCATGTAAAAAAGAATAGAGAGGTGAGGGTAGGGATCAGTAGTTAAGGTAGAGGTGAGGGTAGGGGTCAGTAGTTAAGGTAGATTAGATTTGATTCTAATGACCACCCAGCCAGGCTGGTGGAATTTGTTTTCAGTGCAGTTACAGCATTGTTCCAACATAGAACATATAACATCACTTACCATACATACATACTACATGCAGTTAAATACATAGACACATAATTACAAAGACCACAATATCACAGGTTATCTCCATGTCCATAGCAACAACAGAGGTAGGGGGGTTGCTACAGGGAGTTCAGTGTCCTGGTATGGCAGTGGGGAAGAAGCTGTTTTTAAAGCGGGATGTTTTGGTGGTCAGGGATCTGACTGTAGCGCCTCCCGGAGGGCAGCAGCTGGAAGACGTGGTGTGCTGGGTGAGTGGGGTCAGACGTAAGCAGCTCCAGTCATCTATACCCTGCTACGCCTCGGCCTCACCCTGCTGGTATCACATTCACTGAGAGAGACACGTCGGTGGCAGCTGCATTTCTTTCAACCACCCTGCAATGTATCAAAATGAAGCTGAGCTAGTTTTTAACTGGATGTGTTCCTCCACTTAAGAAAACAAGTCGAAAGTTTAATTTAAGTACACATTATTGAAAAGTGATTCACTATATTTTGTGGTCAGTGCGCAGCAAGCTGTCACTCAGGGAAATTCACAGTCGCATCGAGGAGGAGAGAGGCAGTAGGAGGAGCCTGGCAGTAGGAGGAGCTAGACAGTAGGAGGAGCTAGGCAGTAGGAGGAGCTAGGCAGTAGGAGGACCTATGCAGTAAGAGGAGCCTGGCAGTAGGAGGAGTTAGTCAGTAAGAGGAGACTGGCAGTAGGAGGAGCTAGGCAGTAGGAGGAGCTAGGCAGTAGGAGGACCTATGCAGTAGGAGGAGCCTGGCAGTAGGAGGAGTTAGTCAGTAGGAGGAGCCTGGCAGTAGGAGGAGCTATTCAGTAGGCAGACAAAAGCCTTGTGTGGAAGCGGCTTATACCTTGTATCTCAGTCAATATTAATTTATTTAAGATGTAAAGCAAGTAGGGTGTCCCGATAAAAAATGTTTGCTCCCGATCCGGATCATGTGATTTTGAGTATCTACCGATACCGATCTTTCCCGATCCGATCAAAAAATAATAATAATAATAATACAAAAAATAATAAAATTCTCCCATCCCAATTTCTCACATTACATTCACCCTGAATGTTGACGTTATCCAGGTGAAAAGTTAACTTCATTCAAGCGAGGCATTGCAACCGGAGTAATCTAAAAACTCAGCCTCCAACCTGCTGCTTCATGAGAGCAATGGCGCCATCGTCTGTAAAAATCAGGTGACTGCAAGTTCTGCAACTAGTGGATGTCCCTCATCCTTGACATAAATCATTTGATGTATAATTAAATCAAAGGAAATGCGTTTGTTTTGGCAAAATTCTTCTGCTCTATGTGACAATAAATAAATTAATGATGATATGCAATTTAAAACCAAAACTAAGGCCTCAGTATGTTTGTTGAATTTTTGTATCCCGGTCCTGATCCAGCTCTTGGTAGCCCCACCGTGGCCTGTTCCTTGGTTGCCGCGGGCCCTCTCTCAGGCACACGGATCTCTGTGGCTGTTCCCTGTTCTGGGACAGCCACTGATGGTTTGGCTGTTGAGAGGGTGAGTCTGGAGGGGATGGGTCTTGACCCTTCTGTGGTCGACACCATCCGAAACGCGCGGGGTCCCTCCACTATCGCGTCTGCTCTGCCCCATATCTCATTATGGCGAAGAGCGAGACACGATTGGCCAGTATGAGATATAACGAAAGGTTATCCTATAACCTAGTTATATGAATACTGGCTGAGCTTCTCACTCTTAGCGCCCTGAGGTCCCTTGGTTGGGTTTTCAGTGTTGGAAACTTTTCTGAGGAAGGGGGAGTGTGACCAGGTCCGGCGTCATATAGTAGGATGCGGGGGCGTGGCCTGGTCACGTGCATGAGAGTGCAATTGTTTTGTTCATGAGTACAGTAGGTACTGGAGATGAGAGATATCTCATTATGGCGAAGAGCGAGACGCTCAGCCAGTATTCATATAACTAGGTTATAGGATAACCTTTCGTTAAAGTGGTATGTGGTCCAATTATGCTGCTCTGATTAAAGGTTATGTTAAAGTGGTATGTGGTCCAGTTATGCTGCTCTAATTAAAGGTTATGTTAAAGTGGTATATGGTCCAGTTATGCTACTCTGATTATGTCCTCTTGAAGTTGACAGGCTTCAAATGTGAAAGCACATAATCTTCCTACCTTTTTGCCATGTTTTCTATGCTAAATCTTTCTTCAAAATAACCAGTAATAACATGGGTTCAGATACATGTAGTGGAGTAAAAAGTAATATATTTTCTTTGAAATGTAGTGGAGTAAAAGTATAAAGTTCCCTAAAAATGAAAATACTCACGTAAAGTACAAGTAGCTTGAAATTGTACTTAAGTACAATACTTGAGTACTAAAAATACTTAGTTACTTTCCACCACTGGTGACTGATGTGAAGGAAGGTACACTGTGCTGCTGCGGACTCTGCTAGTCACACGGGCAGAAAGCCAAACGACACAGGTCCGCCCATGAAAACTCCCTGTGTGCCTAATTGGATGAATCCTCCGTTGGCTCTGGCCCCGTCCTGGCAGACCCACAGAGACAATACAGCTGTTGGGCCGTGTTGTTCACAGTTCATCATAATAATCATAACCACCTACCTCCTCCTCATACTATAGTCTACCCATATAACTCTGCATGATAGCATGTACAATAGTGTTGTATACCATATATACATTTATATATATATTTAAATGTATTTATATATACTGTATATTTACAGCATATATCCATATCTAAATATGTCTGAATATACCTGTATATAATCCTTCTATATACCAACTTACCAGTATACACTTACATATGACCCATATAACTCTGTATGATAGCATGTACAATAATGCTGTATATACCGTATACAGTACATATTTATTCTTACCATATATATATATCTATCCACAAAAAACTCCCTGTGTGCCTAATTGGATGAATCCTCCGTTGGCTCCGGCCACGTCCTGGCAGGCCCACAGAGACAATACTGCTGTTGTTCACAGTTCATCATAATAATCATAACCACCTAACTTACCTCACACTGTAGTCTACCCATATATATATATATCTACATCTGTACATAATAGGGATGTCCGATATTATCGGCCGATATTGGCATTAAAATGTAATATCGGAAAATATCGGTATCGGTTTTCAAATGTTTTATTTAATTTCTTTACATTTCTATAACCTTTATTTACCCAGGCAAGCAAGTAAGAACAAATTCTGATTTTATTTATTGTCAAAAGTATGCATAATGTTGTGTTAATTCCACAACAAGAGATATGTAATGTTAATGACCTGAAATTATTCCGTTTTTGGGGGGGGGGGGGGGGGGGGGGGGACCCTGCATATATCGGTATCGGTTGATATCGGTATCGGAAATTAAGAGTTGGACAATATCGGTATATCGGTAAAAAAGCCAATATCGAGCATCCCTAGTACATATCCCTTTACCTACTCTTACTAGTTACGCTGCTGGCCAGTATGACTTACTACCATAGTGTCTTTATACCTGTATCACTGTACATATTAATACTACAACTCTATACATACATCTGATCAGCACTATACTCCGTAGTAGATCTGAGGTTTTAGATGAAGAAAGGGCTATTCGCCATCATGAGACCTCCGCCCAGGTAATCAACCGACAGCTATGGCCATTCACTCACTAATCAGTTCGTTACAAGAAGTCTTTAGAAGTCTTTACAAGTCTTTATTTGTAGCACACATTGCCACATTGTCATGCAGCGAACACACACATGCATTATTTATTTTTGGGTCGCCGATAAAGTTTTCCTCTCTGCGCTTGACCCATCCCGTCGTCCTTCCCCCCCAAGGGCAGCCGGGGACCAATCCAAGTGCTCCTGTCCGTCTTCGTCAGGGACACGACAGCGTTAGCGATCTGTTCTGCATGTTTTTACATTGGGTTTATCTCTTTTTCTGGAGGGGAAACCCCTTGCGAGCACGGGGGGGGGGGGGAGAACATGCAAACTCCATACAGAAAGGCCCAGGAGATACCCCACCTGGGTACCTGGCGACCTGGCAACTTGGTCCCCAAGCGGGAATCAAACCCAGGACCTTCTTGCTGTGAGAGGCAGAGTATTCCAACAACATAGTTGTTACGTACCCCAGTAAGGGGACGCAACACAAGGCCACCAACAAGGCAGGGCATGTCAAAAGATTATAAAAACACACTCAAACAAAGGCCATGTATTCCTGTCAACCTGTGACACATAGCTGTTATCTTTTATATATATATAAAATATTTTATATATATATATAAATGTTAATTTACATAATTGTATTAAATTAAATATTTTGCTGTGGGGGCCCCACTAAATCTCAACAAATGCAAGGGGAACTGTTGTGCTGTGTAAACTACACCCTAACACTAGGGGGCACCATCCCAGAAGTGGCGCCCTGTATATCAAACCTGCAGGCTGCATCAACAGCCAAGAAAAAGCTGGACCAGACTGCAGTAACAGCGTTGACAGGCTATTAATACTGCTTTTATAGTGTGATTCAGGGACGTAGCTTGGGCGGGTGGGGGGCATAGCTTTGGGGGCGGGGGGCATTGCATGGAGGTCAGCAATACAATTATGTTTGATTTATGATATACTGCTGGCCAGTTTGACACATAGTGTCTTGATACCTGTATCACTGTACATATTAATTCATTCAAACCTTTATTTATTCTCGAAAAGGACAATTGAGGTCACCCTCATTTTCAATGTCGTCGAGATTTACAGACATTTCAATGCATACATTCTTTACAATATGTACATAGTGATACAATAAAGTATATAGATTTTTTTTAACATAGTAAACATATGTAACAGATGGTATTGTGAAGCGCAGTCAAGAAGGGCTGGGGTGAGTAGCAGTGATATGGGTTAAACTCACTCTCACATCCTCAAAAGACGCATAGACACGTTACAAAGAAGTGAAGTCACCTCTTGGTATAGCGGTCTGTGTTGTTGCACGCGGCGTGGGAGACCCGTGTTCGAATCTCCCTCAGGGCATCGAAGTTTAAGGTGACGTTGTCACAACCGTTACATATATACATAGATGAAGTTTTGCTTGCATTTAGTACAAGCCTAAAGCCTATAAACTTACTAGTACTAATACTACAACCCTGAACATACATCTGATTAGCACTATTACTCAGTAGTACTATATATTTTATACCCAGTTTAATCTCCTGTACATTGTATATTACTATTGCACTTTACTGTTACATTTGCACTATGTTTGGATGCCCAACACAATACATGTATGATGACAATACATTTGAATCTAATCTAATCTAATCTTCCACAAATACTGTAGTCTGAAAAGACATTGAAACAAACGCGTTAACTTGAAAAGCAGTTAACAGCTATGAGTATGACCGTCTGCTAAAGGCATTTGTATAGTAACCCAATAGGCCTATACTGTAAGGTGAGAAAGTCTTAAAGGATCAATGCTGCACCATGCAGAAATAGAGACAGACAGAGAGACAGAAACAAGAGACAGACAGAGGGGGAAAAAACTAAAGAAATGAGAAAAAAAACAAAGCTATTACATTTCTAAATACAGTCAGCCAGAAATTACTGTCTTGGCCTCTCTAGTGTTAAGTATATAGTCCATGTATATTATAATATAGTATAGTATACATATAGTCCATGTATACTATAATATAGTATACATATAGTCCATGTATATTATGATATAGTATACATATAGTCCATGTATACTATAATATAGTATACATATAGTCCATGTATATTATGATATAGTATAGTATACATATAGTCCATGTATACTATGATATAGTATTGTGACGTAGGTGGGTTGGTCATTATCATTATTATCGGATTTGTAACACCATGTAAACATCAGGTTCAATAATATTCTGTTATTTGTATATGGTGTGTGTCACCTTTATATTTATCCCCTTTTGTTTATCCTTTTCCCAGGTGACGCCCGTCCCTCTCTCTAGAGAGTGCTGGTTGCCTGACGAGTGGCAGCTGAGGGCAATTAGCCTCAAGGGACGGGTGGTTAAAACCTGGCATGCGACACACATTCCAGGTGCCTCATTCTGTCATTTCCACTGACCTGAGTGGAGTGTGGGTTGCCTCTTTTTGCCACTTTGTGTGGATTGACCATTGTGTGGTAATACATATATTGTTGCCCTCTATTGAGTGAGTATATTGTTAGCTTCTGTGCTTATTGCCACTGTGTGTGGATTGATACTCTGTGCTTATTGCCACTGTGTGTGGATTGATACTTCTGTGCCATTTGCCACTACTTGAGTGGAACTATATATATTGTATCGTCTTGTTGCTGGGTGGTTCCCAGTGCCAACCTCTGGCTGGTTGGCTGGTGTCCTGTGACACTGCTAATACTTGTGTTTACCTTATTGTATTTACCCTGTTTGTTCTCCCCTACCTTTCCCCTGATTGCCTATTGTTGTGGGTTTCATTCCCCTCCTCATTTAATAAATATAATTTACCTTTGGACAAACGTATTCTTTATTACCTGCTGGGACCTGTGCTTAAAGCACGCACTGGCTTCACAACAGGTATTTTGTTTGGTCATCAGACCTTTGTTTGTGAGAGTATAGTCCATGTATACCATAATATAGTATACATATAGTCCATGTATACCATAATATAGTATACATATAGTCCCATCACTCCCATGTATACAAATATAGGTGGGTTTTGTGTGACTTTGGTCATTGGTCAAAATTAGATTGTGGCCAAAACCAAACTGGCCTGAGAGGCTTCTGTATAGTCTCCCAACCCCAATCCACAAAAGCTATCTGTGGGAGCCATTCATTATGTCTGTGTATAATTCATAGCCTATATCTTCACCACTGGGTGGCAGTGTAGATTAATCTGGTAGGTGAAAACCTATATGGGCACAGGTGCAACAGAGGAACGGCAGTGGTGGAAAGTATTTTTACTCAAGTACTGTACTTAAGTACAACTTCAAGCTACTTGTACTTTTCATTTTAGGGAACTTTATACTTTTACTCCACTACATTTATCTGAACCCATTAGTTACTAGTTACTTTGAAGAGATATATACTTTGATTGATTGAACATTGTACCCAGATTGCAGAATGGGTACAATACAGTACCGCTCAATACACACAATTGTTAAGGGGATGCAGACCAGAGAAAGACTTTCGTCTTGTTTACATCAGGGTGCCCCATTTTCAATTCATCATGACATTTATGACATACACAACATACAGATATACAGATAAATATCATGACATTTATGACATACAAATATACAGTACTGTTTAACAGAGATCCTAAAAGAAAATATATACATTCGAGGGGGAAGAAACTGTACATTAGGAGGGGGTTGGTTGGTTCGGGGGGGGGGGGGGGGGGGGTTGGACATTTATGGGGGCCACGGGCCAGTTTCGAATTGCAGCCTCCCTTTCACATTTGAAGCCTGTCAACTTCAAGAGGATGTAATCAGAGCAGCATAACTGGACCACATATAATTTTAACTTAACTTTTAATCAGAGCAGCATAACTGGACCACATATCACTTTAACCGCTTGCACACGAGGAAGCCAGGCCGGCTGTCATATCACCACAGGTTCCGCTTGCAATAGGAGTATAATATCAGTATTATTCCACTAAGTAACTTTGCTGTAAGCTGTTTATCTTCATTAAATGGGAACCTCGCCCAACAGTGAATACCGCCTGGACACCTACTCACTGAAGCGCGTCACGAGCAAGGTCTTCTCCCACATCCAGCCGAGGGGCTAGTTGCTGGTTAGGATATTCCTGAAGAGAGACAAGTAGCTAATTGCTGGTTAGGAGAGTCACTACACAAGTAAAACCACAATCCTGAAGAGAGACAAGTTAGGAGAGTCACTACACACAATCTATTCATAGTTGTTATTCTTCTTAAAAATCTTGGATGGATCATTGCTTTCTACCGGGACCCACTAGTCGAAACACTGTTATGGCGCTGTGGTCATCGTCACACCACTGCTATCAATAGGTCATCTGTAACGGCCTATCTCAAGCCTCGCCCTCTTTTCCCCGGTACTCCAATCACAAGCGTCGCTACCCGTCCGAGGTAGGTCTATCTTGAGGTAGGTCCACTCCCTCTCACTTCATTCCTTGAGGTGAAAGTATTTAGAACCTCAGCAACATCCTCCGATTTCAAATTGGGTCCGTCACTGGCTCTGGTCCACGTGAGGTCACGTCACCACCAGAGGTCCTTTAGGGACAAAGTAAACGGTGCATTTAGATAGCGCCTTTATCCAAAGGACTTTACAATATTTTGTTCCTCACATTCACCCATTCACTTCATTTATGATGAATTGAAAATTCATCTTTCTCTGGTCTGCATCCCCTTAACAATTGTGTGTATTGAGCCGTACTGTATTGTACCCATTCTGCAATCTGTTGAGTTTCAATCAAACTCACACATTCACACACCGATGGCGGAGGCAACCATTCAAGGTGCCAACCTGCTCATCGGGAGCAGTTGGGGGTTAAGTGTCTTGCTCAAGGACACGTCGACATGCTGCCCGGGTGGAGCGGGAATCGAACCGGGAACCTTCCGATTGCCAGACGACTGCTCTACCTCCACTGCCATCGTATAATTTCATTCATCAGAAGTTGGAACGCTGATCCTGATCTGACCCCCCCCCCCCCCCCCCCTACAGTACGGATGGCTGTGTAATTCGATCTTATTATGTAATTCGCCTTTCGATCTTAGATCGGGCCCTTGGTCTATTTCGGGGTCCCTGCTGTGAAAAGGTTCAGGAACCCCCTGCTGTACTATACAACACACTAACTTGCATGTGAGCCTATTGTAAATTCTATTCTCAGCCAGGTATTTATTGGGAGTAGCTTCAGTGTGCCTTGCTCAACAGAACACAGCAGGGTATTCCTGGGCAGTGCGTAGATATTGACATCCTTCTATCCCAGGGCCGGCTTTAATGAGGAGAGCCTGGAGAGGCAGGGGAGGGGTGCCATCACCTCCGAGCCCCCCCCCCGTGTGTCATTGAAGCCCCTCGAGAGCGCGAGCATGGCCACCACCAGATTCACCCTCCGCGAAGATCACCTTTCTTGTCCGATCTGCGGGAATATCCTCAGTCAGCCGGTGGTTTTGACATGTAATCATCGTTTCTGCAAAGCCTGTCTTAAGGACAGCTGGGACGCGGAGGGCGGCGGCGGCGGCGGGGATTCGAACAGCTGTCCCCTGTGCGGCCGGTGTTCGAACGCGGAGCAACTGGTGGTGAGCGGCGTGCTGGAGAAGGCCTGCGAATCCTTCAGGACGGACAGGATCGGGAACGACCCGCTTTGCTGTCAGGAGCACGGGCAAACGCTGGCGCTGTTCTGTCTGGAAGATCTGGAGCCGGTCTGTGGCGTGTGCCAGACATCTGATGCCCACAGGGGCCACAGGATCTACCCCATTGGGGAAGGTGTGCATGACTGCAAGGTAGGCGAGTATAGGAGAGAGGCTGTTGAAGTCGCTTCGAATGGAGAATTCAAGTTCAAGTTTTGTTTTTGTTTGTCACGTTTAAAGTACATGACAGTGAAATGCGTGGTTCGGTATGGGCCCCCTGAGAATGTGCTTCATACAGTCAAATAAAAAGAATAAAGTCCAAACACTATATAAAACACTATACAAAATATACAATATACAAACTAAAGTACAAAATTTAAGTACAATTTGACCTTGTATGTCAGTTCCGCCAGCAGAAAATACTTTGTTAGCTTTTAGTGATAACTGCAAGCATGAAGAATTACATCTTATTACTAAGGCTGTCAAAGTGAACGCAATATTAACGCGTTAACGCACAATTCGTTTAACGCCACTATACTAATTGTATTAGTGTGAACGGCCAGCCAAGCTGGTGACAACCCCGGAGCTGTGAGCTGGATTCGAACAAGCGAATCCTAGCGTCTCCGGGGTTGGTGACGAACGCAATCTCCGCTACGCCACCTGACCGCCCCACTTTATTGTTTTTAATTATTATTTTCTTTAAAGTTATTTTGTGCATCACTCCGTTTTGAATTTGATGCAAATTTGCAATGCATGAGGGTCATCCTTTTGTGTTAAATGGCTGCATAAAGCAAGCATTTGTTGACTCTCATGTTGATAAGAGTATTAAAACTTGAAAAAGATCCGTTTAAGGTAGATTTAGAACAGATACAAAATATGCGATTAATTTGCGATTAATCACGAGTTAACTATGGAAAATCATGCGATTAATCAGATTAAATATTTTAATCGATTGACAGCCTTACTTATTACATCTTATTATCTGGGGTCACGCTGCTGTACTTTGTGTCAAGAGGAACTTCTGTGCAAGAGGTTTTAAAAATGTAAGCAAGTGGGTGACATTAATATGAACACCAATACATGACATATCATTACATATTTGTAATACATTTGTATGTATTACAAATGTTTTTTTTAAGCCACAGTATAACTTGTGAACAGTCAAGCTCCAACGTCAGCTGCCTCCAGAGTCTCGCCAGCAGATAATACTTTAAGCTTTTAGTGATAACTGCAAACATGAAGAATTACATATCTTGTTATCTGGGGTCACGCTGTCGAGAGGACTCTTTGTGGTAGGTTTTCAAAATGTAAGAAAAGTGGGTGACATTAATATGAACACCAATGGCAGTAGCTAATAACTGTGATCAGCTGTTTATAACCTCAATGCAATACTTGTACTAGTATTCATACTATGAAGAAAATGCTATGTCCTTGCTGTTCAGAATTAGTGATAAACCTAAAAGAAAATACACTGTGTGCATTGTTTTCATGATTGCCTTGCGCCTCTCCGAGCCGGATACGGTATATACCCTGAAATTGTAATTATATTTCTAATAATAGACTTAGTATTTTTAGTGGGTGGTTGCTTGGGCCCCTCGGGGCAGCATGAAACCAGACCCCGAAGGTTTCCCAGGAACTTGGCCCCCTGAGTACTCTGCTCCCCGGACCTCCTCGACCTCAGGCGACAGGAAAACACAGAGTTAATAATCAAGATTAATGTGACATGAGTCCACGACTGACGTCGTTTCCCCCGACTGACGTCGTTTCCCCCGACTGACCTAATTGCCCACGACTGACTTCGTTCAACGTTGTTGTTTCCCGCGACTGACCTCGTGGAAACTATGGACGCCTCCGATCCGGTCGTCTACAGAAGATGCATCTCTCCCCATCAGTGGCGTGCACAGATAGGGCCCGAAGTGGGGCTTGAGCCCCTGCCCATTTGCCCCATGTGCCCATCCCCCAAAAAAAGGGGTTATGGGCCCTCTTTGTAGCTTGAGCCCCTGCCCCCCAAATGGTCTGTGCAGAGGACTGCTGCAGTGGAGCAGTGCATGGCAACTGAAAGGCCCATATTGAGCGTTGTCCGATTTGACCCTATGTCTTAAAGGAACACGGCAACATTTTGGCAAATTAGCGTATCGTCTTCTCCAGAGAGAGACAAGACGATAGATACCAGTCTCCTCTCTGTGTGCGTTCAGTAGAAAGCTACCTGGCTGCACGTTAGCCTATAGCTTAGCACAATGAATGGAAGCAGACACGGCCGGTTCTCGTCTCTCTCTCTGGAGAAGACGATAAGCTAATTTCCCGAAATGTTGGCGTGTTCCTTTAAAGTGCTGTCTCGCCGTTGTCCTTGCAGGCGGAGCTGAAGACGGCGTTGCTGCCTTTGAAGGACAAGCTGCAGGGGTACAGGAAGGCTATGAAGATCTGCGACAACACGTCAGAGCACATTAAGGTACAGTAGCGTGTTTCCATCGTAAAACCAAATATCACCACGTCGAGCAAATAAGAGGATAGATCTCTAAACGCGTCTATTTACAGAACCAGGTTGAGCACACGGAGAGGCAGATCAAGGATGAATTCGAAGCCCTTCGCCAGTTCCTGAGAGAAGAGGAGGCAGCCAGACTCACCGATTTAAAGGCCGAGGAGGAGCAGAAGGCTAAGAAGATGAACCAGACGATGGAGGGGATGAACAACGAACTGGCGTACCTCAGCAACACAATAAGACAAGTGGAGCAGGAGATGAGAGCAGAGGACATCCCCTTCCTGCAGGTCAGTTGATAAGAGGTGCTTCAAGTAATTGTACAAAGAAAGTTCAAATTGAAATACTTGAATATAATGTTTTATAAATTGAAGTTATATTACTTGAATATATAATACATGGTGAACATGTTTTTCTTCAATTTGCTTTTCAGAATTACAAGGAAACAATCAAGAGGTACAGTATGTTGATTCTGGTCAAATTTAAGGTCAAAGCCCATTTTAGTCATAACTCTTTGCTTCAATGAGATTTCCCAAACTGGGTGTGTTCAGCTCAGCAAATCCCGGCTAACAGACTTTATATAATCAAATCAAATCAAATGTATTTGTATAGCCCAAAATCACATGGAATTGCCCCCATGGGCTGTACAAGTCAAGAAGAAACATCACAATAGATCCAGAACAAAAAACACCATAAAATCCACATGCAACACTCCAGACTTTCCCTGAAAGTAACTCACTAAAACCTAGCAATAGGAAAAGAAAAAGCACCACAGTGGGGGAGAGAAACCTCAGATGGGCTGTTCAAAGAGGATCCCCCCAACAGGACGTCGGTGATAATATAGTGTTGCTATGGATGATCGATGGGTGGAGAATAGAAGAGGCAAATAATTAATCCCCAAATTCAGGCTAGACGACTAAATACTAGATCTCGTTACAGAACCTGGCGAGGCGCCTCAGACCCTGCGATGATTCGCGGAGCCCTGATTGACGTGGCGAAGCACGTGGGCTCTCTGAGATACAACGTGTGGGAGAAGATGAAGGAGATCATCAAATACAGTGAGTTCCTGTTTCTAACAATACTGTTAATGTCATGGAGGACCTCCACACACAGAGGTGCAGAAGGAAAACCCGGAACATTCTCAGAGACCACAGTCACAAACTCACTCTGCTGCTACCGTCTGGCAAACGGTTCAGGGACAGCTTTCTCCCACAAGCCAAGGACAGGAAATAGCCCTATTAAAAAACTCTTGAACACACACACACCTCTTAAAAACTCTTGAACACACACACCCTGCACTGCACTTTAAGATGCACATACTTATACGCAAGACACTTTCTGTAAATAGACTTATTTTATCTTACCTCATTTTATTTTCTTGTATCTTAATACTACTACTACTTATTGTTACCATTCTTGTATTCATTGTCGTTTCTTAATTGTGCACTGTTGAGTGTGAGCTCCAAACACAAACATGTCATTACCTGTAATGCCCCTGTATAGGGAGGTCACGGTGTAGTGGTTACGTCATTGCCGTTTTTCGTGGTCCACCCAGCGCAATGCATTTCCCCATTGCCCATTTCTAAATCGTCTCGTTTAAAACAAATAAAGCATTCACATTTGCATGGTGTACCTTTCTGTGCTTATTCATCCACAATCTATAGCTCAACATGAAAATATTCGCAATTAATCAAAAAAAAAATCACCAAATTTGATTTCAACCAAAAATGGTTAAACAATAACGTTAGTGATAGAAGGGAACTCATTTTGTGCAAAGAATTGAAAGCTTTTCAATTTCCAATGCGGCAGAATTGTTACAATAGCCGATAATCCATTTCCCCAATGATGAATCCCTATACGGGTGGAACAACCAGTGACGTCAGACTACACCTCTGTCGCGTATTTGACACAAAGAACTTGAACTCTTTCCCCCTCCACGTCCTTAACTGATTTCCTCGTTTCCCCCCCCAAGCCCCCGTGGTTCTGGACCCCAACACGGCAGCCAGCTGCTTCATCATCTCCGAGGACCTGACGACCGTGCTGTCCTGCAGCCAGAGCTTCAAGCTGCCGGACAACGTGGAGCGCTTCGACATCAGCGCCGAGATGCTGGGTCAGGAGGCCTTCCACTCCGGGCGCCACAGCTGGGACGTGGAGGTCAAGGCCAACACCTACTGGGTGCTGGGCATAGCCAGCGGCGGCATCAACAGGAAGGGCAAGCACGTCCTGACGCCCGCGGAGGGGTTCTGGACCATACGGTTTCGCAACGGGGAACACAAGGCCTGCACGGCGCCGCTGGTGCCCCTGACCATGACGAAGGCGCCGCAGGTGGTCAGGGTGGTGTTGGACATGGACAGAGGGAAGGTGGCGTTCTTTGACCCCGGAGAGAGGACGCCTCTCTTTACCTTCTCGGATATCACCGTGCCCAACGTCTTCCCGTACTTCTGCACCGCATGCAAGGAATATCCTCTGAAGATGCTGCCTTTGAGAATATCCGTGTCGGTGTAGGGATCAGGTTCTTCTTCGCGGAGGCCTTCTGACGAGTGGTGTCATCAGAACCGCCGTACAGTGTTATCAGAACCGCCGTACCGGAGGAAGCCTGGGGTCTAGACGAGAAAGCGCAGAGTTGCTTTTCAACATTGCGTGTGAAGAATAAGACATTTTAAAGGAACACGCCAACATTTGGGGAAATTAGCTTATACCGTCTTCTCCAGAGAGAGACAAGGAGATAGATACCAGTTTCCTCTCTGTGCCTTCAGTAGAAAGCTATCTGGCTGCACGTTAGCCTAGCTTAGCACAATGAATGGAAGCGGACATGGCCGGTTAGCCTTCGGGAGAGGTGTTAGTTGGACAATGCCTAGGCTAATCAGCCATGTCCGCTTCCATTCATTGTGCTAAGCTAGGCTAACGTGCAGCCAGATAGCTTTCTACTGAACGCACAGAGAGGAAACTGGTATCCATCTTCTTGTCTCTCTCTGGAGAAGACGGTAAGCTGATTTCCCCAAATGTTGGCGTGTTCCTTTAAGTTGGTCTTTAGTTTGTCTTTAGTGAAAGCAGTGCGCATTAGTACATGAGTCACTGTAGTGTTGTTATGACGTTCATCTCATGGTATAATCTCACACTCATGTCCCCCGAGGCTCTAAACCATTTCGCACACATTCATTTAGTTTGACAGTTATTGAGAGTTGGAATGATGTAGATGAAAACATAAGATATAAGATAAGGATTGCAAAGAGGGGTTGCTATTTTGTCATCTACATCATTTCATTGAGCTGTAATTAGCTGTCAAACTAAATTAATGTATGCAAAACGGTTTAGAGCCTTGGGGTATGTGTGAGATTATCTGCAAAATAAATCAGCTAAATGTCTATTTTGCCACGCTCTATCGTCAACTGATATAACACAATAGTGATTCTACCTATAATCAGTTCAACTGATATAACACACAATAGTGATTCTACCTATAATCAGTGCAACTGATATAACACACAAGTGATTCTACCTATAAGCAGTACAACTGATATAACACACAAGTGATTCTACCTATAATCAGTACAACTGATATAACACAATATAGTGATTCTACCTATAATCAGTTCAACTGATATAACACAATAGTGATTCTACCTATAATCAGTTCAACTGATATAACACAATAGTGATTCTACCTATAATCAGTGCAACTGATATAACACAATAGTGATTCTACCTATAATCAGTTCAACTGATATAACACAATAGTGATTCTACCTATAATCAGTTAATGTTTTTACATTTGCTGTTCTTGGCTGTTCTAAACAGCGCTGTCTGGTAGGACATTCCCGGGAAAATCATCCAGCACGCAGGAAGTGATGTGTTTTGCGTCACCAGCAGCAACAGCTGTTTGTTTGGAATGAATATAAGACTGACTCAGTAGTTAACATGACTTCAAGATGGAGAGCAAGTCAATACATTGCAATGACCACCTCTCACCAGTAGATGTCGCCAGAATAAACAGAAACGAAGATCAGATTGCCACTTTAAGATTCACCATCATTTTTACCTACATTATTACTCTACCATTGAAACACTTTTTATACAATGGGGTAAAACCAATAATGTCACTGAGTTTATCAAGACACTAAATCAAAAGAAAACTGTTAAAATAATTTCTGCATTCTCTGTGAACTCTTTTTTCCCAAATTTCCCCAAGGGGATCAATAAAGGAATATCTTATCTTATCCCATCTTATCTTAAATCATTAAACACAAATGTAAATGGGGCACAGGATGATGTGAGGGTTCATATAAGGCACATTCAGTCTTCATTTTGAGAGTGTGTGTGTGTGTGTGCGTGTGTATGTAAACCTGTTTATACAACGGCATGCAAATTTCTCGATTCCGATTGGCCATTCACACGTCTTTATTGGTAACAATCCACGGTCCTGGGCTCAGGACCCGCCCACAACCAAATCACATAACCCTCCCCGGCTCACTCCGGGAGAAAACAGGATCGCGGAGATCAAATGGTTATGTTGAAAGCACCATAACGACTAAATATGAAGCGATTCTGTCAAGGGGAATGTGTTAGTATTTTAAACAATGTTGGATGATGTAATTGATGGGTCTTGACTCAATCTAGAACAAAAGAAAAATCGCGGATTGATTGATAGATTAATTGATTGATTTAAATTTCTTCCTTCCTACTTTCTTGCAGCGTTCTCTCTCACACTGTCCGACGCTGGCGTACCCACAAACACACACACACACACACACACACACACACACACACACTCCTGTCTGCAACAGCGGGGGAGTCAGACTGAGAGAGAAGCAGCGCTGTTTTAAGTGAGCATGGTCTATTGAATTGATTGATTGGTTGATTGCTAATTTTATTACTGTACCCCTGGTTTCCAACTGGTTAAGTTTAGGCTAAAAGAAATAAATAAAAAAATAGGGCGAAGAAAACGTTTTTTTCCTATAGGGCAAAGAAAACGTTTTAATAAATTTTCAATCAATCATTCCAATAATACACAGTTGGATGTGTTAGTTGGTTGGATGCACTTCAAGCTGCTTCCACATGAGGCAACTTCTCTCAATCATTCCAATAATACACAGTTGGATGTGTTAGTTTGGTTGGATGCACTTCAAGCTGCTTCCACATGGAGTTGTGGGAACTACTTTTTCTGGCGGATGGTTTTTTCAATAAATCTTCGATTAATGTGTGTTTATTGTATAGAAATAAGGTTGGATGAATCTGGCAGTTGTATAAAAGCTTTACACCACGTGCAGTCGTGATTTGTGACCAATAAACCATGCCTAGGGGGGTCTAACGACCCTCGGCTGCGCCTCGGGCCTAACAACCACCCCTAGGCATGGTTTATTGGTCACAAACCACTCCTGCGTGTGATGTAATGCTTAAATATAAACCTGTGCCCGTGCATTACTTCAAAACATGATCCGTGCACAACTTCCAGCTAAAGTATGTAGGTTTAGTTTTGCAACAAAATATAACATTGCGTTAGAAGGCAGACCTCCTTAGAGTTAGTGTTCTGGCCCAGCGCATGTACTCTGCATGTTGCATATCGTTCATCACAGCCTCACAGTCATCCTTAACACGCAGCAGTAACTCAGGTATTGCTTGATCCTACACACAGACATACCTGTTCTGTGGCGCTCACAGCAGTAGTCCCTGTCTGAAGCTCTGAGGTGTTCTCCTGGCTAAACGGAAAATTATGAAATAAAAAGCAAATAATTGTCCTCGCACTACGTCCTGGGGTGTTATTCATACAGTGTTAGAACATGATCTGGAGCAACGGCCGCCTACTGACGGAGCCCTTTCCTCTACAGTCATCTGAATAGTTCAGAGTCAGGGAGGTGTTGTAGAGAGGAGACACAGATCCATACTGCCATCAGTACACAGATCCATACTGCCATCAGTACACAGATCCATACTGCCATCAGTACACAGATCCATACTGCCATCAGTACACAGATCCATACTGTCACCAATACACAGATCCATACTGTCACCAATACACAGATCCATACTGTCACCAGTACACAGATCCATACTGCCATCAGTACACTGATCCATACTGCCATACTGCTACCAGTACACAGATCCATACTGCCATCAGTACACAGATCCATACTGCCATCAGTACACAGATCCATACTGCCATCAGTACACAGATCCATACTATCATCAGTACACAGATCCATACTGCTATACCAGTACACAGATCCATACTGCCATCAGTACACAGATCCATACTGCATACCAGTACACAGATCCATACTGCTATACCAGTACACAGATCCATACTGCCACCAGTACACAGATCCATACTGCCATCAGTATACAGTCTCCTTGTGTTATGGTGATGAGCAGTCTCCTTGTGTTATGGTAGTGATGACCAGTCTCCTTGTGTTATGGTAGTGATGACCAGTCTCCTTGTGTTATGGTAGTGATGACCAGTCTCTTTGTGTTATGGTAGTGATGACCAGTCTCTTTGTGTTATGGTAGTGATGACCAGTCTCTTTGTGTTATGGTAGTGATGACCAGTCTCCTTGTGTTATGGTAGTGATGACCAGTCTCCTTGTGTTATGGTAGTGATGACCAGTCTCCTTGTGTTAGTGATGACCAGTCTCCTTGTGTTATGGTAGTGATGACCAGTCTCCTTGTGTTAGTGATGACCAGTCTCCTTGTGTTATGGTAGTGATGACCAGTCTCCTTGTGTTAGTGATGACCAGTCTCCTTGTGTTATGGTAGTGATGACCAGTCTCCTTGTGTTATGGTAGTGATGAACAGTATCCTTGTGTTATGGTAGTGATGACCAGTCTCCTTGTGTTATGGTAGTGATGACCAGTCTCCTTGTGTTATGGTAGTGATGACCCGTCTCCTTGTGTTATGGTAGTGATGACCAGTCTCCTTGTGTTATGGTAGTGATGACCAGTCTCCTTGTGTTATGGTAGTGATGACCAGTCTCCTTGTGTTATGGTAGTGATGACCCGTCTCCTTGTGTTATGGTAGTGATGACCAGTCTCCTTGTGTTATGGTAGTGATGACCAGTCTCCTTGTGTTAGTGATGACCAGTCTCCTTGTGTTATGGTACAGTATAGGCCTAATATTTCAGGATGTGAGCAAGTTACCTTGGAATCTGTATGTTCCATAAACTATTTAGACAAAAGATTATTGCTAACCTGAATTTTTTTGGCTATAGAAAGTGCAGACTTTCAGCTTTAATCTGAGGGTATTTGCATCCAAACCAGGTAAACGGTGTAGAAATGACCAAAAGTAATTGGCTGCTCAGCTGTTCCATGGTCAGGTGTGTGTTATTCCCTCATTATTTCGTTTACAGTGGGTTTAGAAAGTTCCAAGTAGCCTATTTTCCATCTACAGATTGGACCGTATGAATGTATGGGAACATACCCTGCATTAATATGGTAAAAACAAAAGAAAATTGGGGCTTTCATGATTTGAGACGACAGCAAGCGTGGCTGATGTCTGGGTGCTTTGGGTGTAAAGTGCCGGTGTTCACGGTGCTCCTCACCAGGCTGACACGGCACACAAAGCCCCCGGCTGTCTCGCACCAGCTCCATGGTCTCCTCGTCCACCTTCACCAGACGGATGGGGTAGATGTTGGGGAGGATTCGGCTGTTGAACCCGCAGGCTCCCACCTGGAGACGAGAGGGTTAACTGCACCGTGTTCCGAGTCCGACTCACTTCATGTCACCCGGGAGACACAAGATCTAGAGCTCTCAGACCAGGCTCACCCTGAAGCGATGGGTGAAGGCCTCCCAGACGCTGGAACTCAAGCCCTATCGCCGGGCGAACCCGGTGACCCCACTCCGCTGACAGATTTCCCCCGATGTACTGCGCCACCTATAGAGACGTAAGTATATTACACTCATGCTTCTGTTGCTACAAACAGTCACTTTTCAACATTGACGTACAATTTGGAAGATGTTTAACCCCTTACAGTGCAGTCGTGCTTCTAAAACTAGGAACAGGACCATTGTCATATTATTCCACAACCTTTTGTTCGTTTTATCTTCCACCATGTGCTTTCAAACGTTTAAGAGTTTAAATGCATTTTCAGAAAGGAGATGGGGTGGAACCATGATTTATCTAGATATCTAGAGTTGAAGGCTGGGAAACAGAATAATAAAATCAGCAATAACACCTGCAGAGTGTTGTGTATTTGTCAATTTGTACAAACAAAGCTATTATCAGTTATGAGAATGACAAATTTATTTGGCATACAACCAGAGTGCAAATATAACAGTAATGTGCAATAGTAATTAAACTGGGTATAGAATATATAAATTAGTATGAACAGAGTTGTAATGTTAATATGTACAGTGATACAGGTATAAAGACACTATGGTATTAAGTCATACTGGCCAGCAGCGTAACTAGTAAGAGTAGGTAAGAGATATGTACAGATATAAATATAGTATCTACAGTAATGTAAAAAGGATTATATGTACTGTAGGTATGTACAGAGTTGCAGTATTAATATGTACAGTGATACAGGTATAAAGACACTATGGTAGTGAGTCGTATAATGCCTACACCTTTTCAAATTTGACAACGTAAACATTCTAAATGGACCAGCGTTTATTTCCTGTTGCCAGTGTGTCAACAGCTGATACCAGTTGCAGTGATTAGCGACTCTGCACCACGATGGCAGCCTTGGGCAGACCTGTAGTGGCAGAAGTGTAAATATAGAACGATCTGTAGGAGAAACAAAACATTAACCACGTTGACAAGCACCGACGAGAAAGCAGCAAAGTATTTTTACTCAAATACTGTACTTAAGTACAAAATTCGAGCTACTTTTCGATTTTCGAACTTTTTACTCCACTACATTTATCTGAACCCATCAGTTACTAGTTACTTTGAAGAAAAGAAAAATAGCATAGAAAACATGGCAGATAATGTTTCTTCATAAGCCTGTCAATTTCAAGGGGATGTGATCAGAGCAGCATAACTGGACCACATACCACTTTAACATAACCTTTAATCAGAGCAGCATAACTGGACCACATACCACTTTAACATGACCTTTAGAGGTCAATGGATCGAGGAATCAATGCTCCCAAGCACTGGAATACACGTCATGTATAATATGTACTTTAGATACTTAAGTACATTCAATAGCAAATAGGTCTCTACTTTTACTCAAGTATCATTTGAATGGAGGACTTTTACTTTGACCAGAATACTAATTTATCTGGGTATTTCGACTTTTACTAGTAAGGGAACTGTGTACTTCTTCCACCACTGCAAGAACGGATATTTTAAGCTGCATATTCTGTACATATATTAAAAAAGCATATCAAATCACACAGCATATCAAATCATAACAATCAACAATAACAAACGATTAAAACATGTACAACTTGATTGACAAAGGTTGGAGATCAAGGTTTTCAACTCTGCAACAGAGCGGAGAATCTCCAGCTTTAAGGACTGTTTGAGTTCATTCCACGAGCTAGAGGGGCGTCATAACTAAATGCAGATTCACCCTATGCAGAGCAAACTTGCGGGACCAGCCGGTCATTAGAACGGGTTCCATACGTTCCAAAGTTCCATTCCAGTAATGATGATGTAGTAGGCTATAAGGAGGTAGCTTACCAATAAGGGCCGTGAAAATTAACACCAGTGTTTATTGCGCCTCTCCGTCAAAGAGGGTCAACAAACCTTCTCATAAAGGACACAGTGATGAGTGTCGTATCTATCATTAGTGATGAATCTGAGGGCAGAGTGATATACAGGGATTTAAGGTCGAGGCCGCAGCAGGCCTATAAATCACCATAGTCCAGGACGCGTGAATACTTTCGACAACAAATGTTTGTTTCCGCGTGCGAGTTTTGCGCTCCGATTGGCCAGGTCATGTGATATGTGAGCCAATCGTGGGACAGCAAGTTCTGCGCCTATTTCCGGGTCTAAGAGCCTGCAAACAACCCTGCTCTAAGACAAACTCTAACCTTAACCAACTTCGAAAGAGTGCCTAAGCTTAACCGTCGAAAGAAGGGCAGGCGTTCTATCGCCATGCTCTAAGACAAACTCTAACCTTAACCAACTTCGAACGAGCGCCTAAGCTTAACCAGTGTAGACACTTGCGGTTCCACGATTGGGGCGGCGTACATGTCACATGACCAGAAATGACCTGGCCAATCAGAGACGCGGAAACAAACATTTGTTGTCTAAAGTATTCAGGTGTCCAGGACTGATAAGAAAACTGCTTTGACAATACTCTTCCTACTAATCAAAGGAAAGCTGGTTCTGTTTCTCTGTAGGAAGCCAATTTTCTGTCGCAACTTACATTATTATAAATGTTTACATTTAATCTTAAAAGTGGTGTTCTCCCTTTGATTTAAAAAAAATCTTTATGTAGGCGGCTGGGTGGCGCAGTGGTCTAAGCGCTCGTCACCAACGCGTGAGACACCGGTATCGAATCCGGCTGTCAGCGTCGCCTCTGGCTTGGGCCGGCCGTCATACTGACTCAATTGGCAGAGTCAGCGGGAGGGGAGTCGATGGGTGGTAGTCTGGTCGTTGTGAACAGCGACTCCTACAGGTCGGTCAGGGCGCCTGCACAGCAAGGACAGGAGGTGTCGAGGGCAGTGTGAGCCTCCCACACGTTACACCTCGCCAACGAGAGTCCGCACTGGCAGGTGAAAAGAAGTGGCTGGCTGACTCCGCATGTATCGGAGGGGACATGCGATAGATTAATCAACCCTCCCTACGACCGACCAGTGGGGGGCACATGCGAGCAACGATCAAGACAGGGGAGGGGGGAATTGGCACGGATAAATTAGGATGGGAGAAAAACAGAAAAAGTGGATAAAAAAATAAAATAATAATCTTTATTTGAAATCTTTATCTCGAACAAAAACCAATCATTAATCTCTAGCAATAAAAATGAAAAAAAAGAACTTACCTCAACCTAATTTAGTTAGAAAGGAGTAGGAAGAAGTATACACTTATTTAATCCTACCCCTTTTCCACTATTCAAAATTAATGTAATTCCTTACTGATTTAAATCCTTACAAAACAAATATATATATACAAATATATGTAAAATATATACAGTATATCAGTTTTGTTGTGTATTGAGCTAAGACAGACTCCAGGTGAACTAAATGGTAACTACTGCACATTATCATTCAGGAAGCACACACCTCAACCAGTCAGACAAACTCAAATCTACCCTTTATGGCTTTTGCTATGCAGAGGAAAATGCCAAGGACTGTTCCGAGTACGTAATGAATGCTTAATCTAATTAGGTTCACAAATGAGCACCTTCAATTTGCCGTAGAAATGTAACAAGTGAATGAGACAGATGAATGCAACAATGTAGCATACAGATGAACTTAAAAAAATTTTTTTTACTAAGGAACACTCTAAAATGCCTAACGTTTATTTTATTCTATTTAACCAGACAGGTCGATTAAGAACAAATTCGTATTACAATGACGGCCTGGCGAGGACCTCTCAAAGGGACAAAAGGACCTCTCAAAGGGTAACAGGGAAAGGGGATAAAAGAAACAGATGATACATACATCACAGAGGTAAGGTAAATAATGAAAACACACATCAAACATATGTACGTAATACATGAAGCAGAACAGACAAATTACAAATAGCTGTGACCTGAAGTAGGTCAAAGTTCAAACAGTGTGAGAACTCACCATTGGAGGGAAGGCAGGGAGGAGGAGGCGGGGGGGGGAGTCTAGAGTAAGAGGCCAGAATGGGGTCCAAGGGTTTGGCAACGAGCCAGGCCAGATTGTCTGCACTGAGCTCCCCGGTACAGGACCGTACCAGGAACTGGGTCAGGGAGATTACTGTATACTGAAGCTAAAGGTGTCGTTACTGTATACTGAAGCTAAAGGTGTTACTGTACACTGAAGCTAAAGGTGTTACTGTACACTGAAGCTAAAGGTGTCATTACTGTACACTGAAGCTAAAGGTGTCATTACTGTACACTGAAGCTAAAGGTGTCATTACTGTACACTGAAGCTAAAGGTGTCATTACTGTACACTGAAGCTAAAGGTGTCATTACTGTATACTGAAGCTAAAGGTGTCATTACTGTACACTGAAGCTAAAGGTGTCATTACTGTACACTGAAGCTAAAGGTGTCATTACTGTACACTGAAGCTAAAGGTGTCATTACTGTACACTGAAGCTAAAGGTGTCATTACTGTATACTGAAGCTAAAGGTGTCATTACTGTACACTGAAGCTAAAGGTGTCATTACTGTACACTGAAGCTAAAGGTGTCATTACTGTATACTGAAGCTAAAGGTGTCATTACTGTACACTGAAGCTAAAGGCGTCATTACTGTACACTGAAGCTAAAGGTGTCATTACTGTACACTGAAGCTAAAGGTGTCATTACTGTACACTGAAGCTAAATGTGTTACTGTACACTGAAGCTAAAGGTGTCATTACTGTACACCGAAGCTAAATGTGTTACTGTACACCGAAGCAAAAGGTGTCATTACTGTACACTGAAGCTAAATGTGTTACTGTACACTGAAGCTAAAGGTGTTACTGTATACTGAAGCTAAAGGTGTTACTGTATACTGAAGCTAAAGGTGTCATTACTGTACACTGAAGCTAAAGGTGTCACTGTATACTGAAGCTAAATGTGTCATTACTGTACACTGAAGCTAAAGGTGTCATTACTGTATACTGAAGCTAAAGGTGTTACTGTACACTGAAGCTAAAGGTGTCATTACTGTATACTGAAGCTAAAGGTGTCATTACTGTACACTGAAGCTAAAGGTGTCATTACTGTATACTGAAGCTAAAGGTGTCATTACTGTATACTGAAGCTAAAGGCGTCATTACTGTACACTGAAGCTAAAGGCGTCATTACTGTACACTGAAGCTAAAGGTGTCATTACTGTACACTGAAGCTAAAGGTGTTACTGTACACCGAAGCTAAAGGTGTTACTGTACACCGAAGCTAAAGGTGTCATTACTGTACACTGAAGCTAAAGGTGTTACTGTATACTGAAGCTAAAGGTGTTACTGTATACTGAAGCTAAAGGCGTCATTACTGTACACTGAAGCTAAAGGCGTCATTACTGTACACTGAAGCTAAAGGTGTCACTGTATACTGAAGCTAAATGTGTCATTACTGTACACTGAAGCTAAAGGTGTCATTACTGTATACTGAAGCTAAAGGTGTTACTGTACACTGAAGCTAAAGGTGTCATTACTGTATACTGAAGCTAAAGGTGTCATTACTGTATACTGAAGCTAAAGGTGTCATTACTGTACACTGAAGCTAAAGGTGTCATTACTGTACACTGAAGCTAAAGGTGTCATTACTGTATACTGAAGCTAAAGGTGTCATTACTGTATACTGAAGCTAAAGGTGTCATTACTGTATACTGAAGCTAAAGGTGTCATTACTGTATACTGAAGCTAAAGGTGTCATTACTGTACACTGAAGCTAAAGGTGTCATTACTGTATACTGAAGCTAAAGGTGTCATTACTGTATACTGAAGCTAAAGGTGTCATTATTGTACACTGAAGCTAAATGTGTCATTACTGTATACTGAAGCTAACGGTGTTACTGTACACTGAAGCTAAATGTGTCATTACTGTATACTGAAGCTAAAGGTGTCATTACTGTATACTGAAGCTAACGGTGTTACTGTATACTGAAGCTAAAGGTGTCATTACTGTATACTGAAGCTAAAGGTGTCATTACTGTATACTGAAGCTAAAGGTGTCATTACTGTACACTGAAGCTAAATGTGTCATTACTGTACACTGAAGCTAAAGGTGTCATTACTGTACACTGAAGCTAAAGGTGTCATTACTGTACACTGAAGCTAAAGGTGTCATTACTGTACACTGAAGCTAAAGGTGTCATTACTGTACACTGAAGCTAAAGGTGTCATTACTGTACACTGAAGCTAAAGGTGTCATTACTGTACACTGAAGCTAAAGGTGTCATTACTGTACACTGAAGCTAAAGGTGTCATTACTGTATATTGAAGCTAAAGGTGTCATTACTGTACACTGAAGCTAAAGGTGTCATTACTGTATACTGAAGCTAAAGGTGTCATTACTGTACACTGAAGCTAAAGGTGTCATTACTGTATATTGAAGCTAAAGGTGTCATTACTGTACACTGAAGCTAAAGGTGTCATTACTGTACACTGAAGCTAAAGGTGTCATTACTGTACACTGAAGCTAAAGGTGTCACTGTATACTGAAGCTAAAGGTGTTACTGTACACTGAAGCTAAAGGTGTCATTACTGTATACTGAAGCTAAAGGTGTCATTACTGTACACTGAAGCTAAAGGTGTCATTACTGTACACTGAAGCTAAAGGTGTCATTACTGTATACTGAAGCTAAAGGTGTCATTACTGTACACTGAAGCTAAATGTGTCATTACTGTATATTGAAGCTAAAGGTGTCATTACTGTATACTGAAGCTAAAGGTGTCATTACTGTACACTGAAGCTAAAGGTGTCATTACTGTACACTGAAGCTAAAGGTGTCACTGTACACTGAAGCTAAAGGTGTCACTGTATACTGAAGCTAAAGGTGTTACGTTACTGTACACTGAAGCTAAAGGTGTCACTGTATACTGAAGCTAAAGGTGTCATTACTGTATACTGAAGCTAAAGGTGTCATTACTGTATACTGAAGCTAAATGTGTCATTACTGTATACTGAAGCTAAAGGTGTTACTGTACACTGAAGCTAAAGGTGTCATTACTGTACACTGAAGCTAAAGGTGTTACTGAAGCTAAAGGTGTCATTACTGTACACTGAAGCTAAAGGTGTTACTGTTACTGAAGCTAAAGGTGTCATTACTGTATACTGAAGCTAAAGGTGTCATTACTGTACACTGAAGCTAAAGGTGTCACTGTATACTGAAGCTAAAGGTGTCATTACTGTACACTGAAGCTAAAGGTGTCACTGTATACTGAAGCTAAAGGTGTCACTGTATACTGAAGCTAAAGGTGTCACTGTATACTGAAGCTAAAGGTGTCATTACTGTACACTGAAGCTAAAGGTGTTACTGTATACTGAAGCTAAAGGTGTCATTACTGTATACTGAAGCTAAAGGTGTCATTACTGTATACTGAAGCTAAATGTGTCATTACTGTACACTGAAGCTAAATGTGTCATTACTGTACACTGAAGCTAAAGGTGTCATTACTGTACACTGAAGCTAAAGGTGTTACTGTATACTGAAGCTAAAGGTGTCATTACTGTATACTGAAGCTAAACGTGTCATTACTGTATACTGAAGCTAAACGTGTCATTACTGTACACTGAAGCTAAAGGTGTCATTACTGTACACTGAAGCTAAAGGTGTCATTACTGTATACTGAAGCTAAAGGTGTCATTACTGTACACTGAAGCTAAATGTGTCATTACTGTATATTGAAGCTAAAGGTGTCATTACTGTACACTGAAGCTAAAGGTGTCATTACTGTACACTGAAGCTAAAGGTGTCATTACTGTACACTGAAGCTAAAGGTGTCACTGTACACTGAAGCTAAAGGTGTCACTGTATACTGAAGCTAAAGGTGTTACGTTACTGTACACTGAAGCTAAAGGTGTCACTGTATACTGAAGCTAAAGGTGTCATTACTGTATACTGAAGCTAAAGGTGTCATTACTGTATACTGAAGCTAAATGTGTCATTACTGTATACTGAAGCTAACGGTGTTACTGTATACTGAAGCTAAAGGTGTTACTGTACACTGAAGCTAAAGGTGTCATTACTGTACACTGAAGCTAAAGGTGTTACTGTTACTGAAGCTAAAGGTGTCATTACTGTACACTGAAGCTAAAGGTGTTACTGTTACTGAAGCTAAAGGTGTCATTACTGTATACTGAAGCTAAAGGTGTCATTACTGTACACTGAAGCTAAAGGTGTCACTGTATACTGAAGCTAAAGGTGTCATTACTGTACACTGAAGCTAAAGGTGTCACTGTATACTGAAGCTAAAGGTGTCACTGTATACTGAAGCTAAAGGTGTCATTACTGTACACTGAAGCTAAAGGTGTTACTGTATACTGAAGCTAAAGGTGTCATTACTGTATACTGAAGCTAAAGGTGTCATTACTGTATACTGAAGCTAAATGTGTCATTACTGTACACTGAAGCTAAATGTGTCATTACTGTACACTGAAGCTAAAGGTGTCATTACTGTACACTGAAGCTAAAGGTGTTACTGTATACTGAAGCTAAAGGTGTCATTACTGTATACTGAAGCTAAACGTGTCATTACTGTATACTGAAGCTAAACGTGTCATTACTGTATATGAATGCAAAAAAACACGTTATCAGTGTCGTTTTAAGTTGAAGTTTGCTTTTATTTGTTGTGGTGTAACAGTATTGTGTGACTGATGTCAGCTTCTGGTGTAACAGTATTATGTGACTGATACACTGTTTCTATTTATTTTCTTATTATATTTGTCATATTTGTATTGCTTTCAACAGTGTTTTATTATAGTGCCGTTTATATGTACAGCACTTTGGTGCAACGACGGATGTTTAAAAATGTGCTTTAGATATAAAACGTACCCTAACTAACCTTAGTGTCATGCACTTGTCCTAATAAACTAGCCTACACTGTAACACGCAACACTTTGATGAACATTGTTACTCAGCTGATAGAGTTGTACCCTTCCTGATGACTTGTCGTACAGAACTTGTAAAAGCGTCAGCTAAATGACTAAATGTAAATGTACTTACTTAAAGGGGCACATCGCAGATTTTCAACCTTAATTCTATCGCTCTGTTGTTTGGTCTGTAATTTCCTCTGGATATTATAAGCATATTTATGACCTAAAATGAAGCTACTACTCATCACCTGTTACATTTTCATTGTGAACTAGTGAATATGTTTATGGTAAATCAATGATAATGTACTGTATAGTGAAAGGTACATAGGCTATAAGGTTAAAAGTAAGTGGTTGGATGCCAAACTTTTCGTTGTACTGAATCTAATCTAATCTAATTTAATCTAATATATTCTATTCTGGATCTAACCTAACCTAATCTAATTTAATCTAATCTATTCTGATCTAACCTAACCTAATCTAATCAAATCTATTCTAATCTACTTGCCAGATACAGAACTCTGATATTAAAATGTAACTATATAGAATGCTTTGTTTGAATACAATTAAAAAGGATTTATATTCCATCTATTCTAATAGCAACATGTGTATGTGTGTGTGCGTGCATGTGCGTGCTCATGCGTGTGTCTGTCTGTTCACTGCTTGGTGTGGACTACCTGCCGAGTCAGACTGGACAGCTCCTGACCCCTGACCCCCGAGGAGACAGAGGACATGCTGGAGGACGTGGACGAGGGCGAGGAAGAAGACGAGGGCTTTGAGGAAGACCACCTCATCTTGCTGTGTCACGTTGAGACGTTAAATCCTTGCAAGGTTCGACCTTTCATACTTTCACTTATCTGCCAGGTATGACTGCAAATATAGATACGCAAATACACTGCTGGTCAGGTGATATTGTAGTCTAGGTTCCATGTCCTGTTGTACCTTTAAAAAGAGGGAGATATGAAGAGAGGTTTGGGGTGTGTTAGAGGGGGTTAGATAGAGACACATATAACACTGCCTTACTACTTAAGAAAATAAGGGAATTATAAACCAAAAGGCTCTTTGTTGTGGACTGCATCAACATATTAGACCTTCAGGAGAATCTGGTTCTGAGTCAAATTAAGATTAAGGACCACAGATATGGAGATACTACTGTGAATCATCTGCACGATATATTGTTTCAGCGTCAATATCGCAATGTTACTGTACTATACTATACTGCAATTATACTGTAGTTAACACTAAAACTAGATTATTCTACTGTAGTTAACTAAAACAAGACTAAAACTAGATTACTATACTGTAGTTAACTAAAACTAGACTAAAACAAGATTATTATACTGTAGTTAACTAAAACTAAACAAACTACGTGTTTACTCAAATAAAAACTAGACTTTAGAAAAAAAACGAAAGCTAACTGAAACTATATTGTGTACTTTAACTAAAATAAAATTACCTTCACAAAGTGATATGTTTTTGTATTATAAAATACCTATTCTGAACTTATTCAATGTTGCCCCTGACAAATACCTACCATGTTCTAAAAAAACAACTAAAACTAATACTGACGCAATGAAGGATGCAATGTTTTGTGTGTGAAAAATGTTAATTCTATGTTTAAAAGTATGATCTCCGACCACTGCGTGTCGACTTTTTCTAGCTTGTTTATCGTTTATTGTGCCTATACGTATACAACTGCTGATAAACCGTGTCTAGTTTTACAAGCTCGTCATCGCTGTAAACACTGTAACATCAGTGGTTCGCGAGTTGAAACAAATGAAACCGGAGAACAGCGGTGAACAGCCTGTAATCCCCCGGACCCCTCCTAGACGCCACCCCTCACTTTAGGGTAAACAACATGCATTATTAATATCATGTTGGATTATGCCTGGATTACGCCTTTAGCCTGGATTGATGGATGAGTATTATCTGAAATACAATGGTGTCACGGTGAGTCAACTGTGGTATTAGGCGACCGCCTCGTTTGCCCCACAGAGTGCTCCGCTGGTCAGCCGAGGCATTCCGTGCGCTCAACACCCCGACCCAAAAAAGGTCCTCTCCATCTATTCATAGTCTCTCGCTCAGAGTCTCTTGTAGGTTATTATTATATAGGTTATATTTATGATAAACATATTTTGGGTTCAACTTTAGGTAGAGAGGCGCCATTTTGTACTAGCGCATTTGTCCGAGATCTCTTCACGTGCGGTTTACGGTAATGGCGCTTGAACGGCCCGTTTCAAGAAGGAGGGTTCTTGTCAGCTGAACTGCAGAAAAGGCACAATGCACATATTTAACATTGTTCTCAGTGTTGGGACAACCTCTCATTCTGTGAAAACAATGCAAAACACAGGAAAAAGCTATTCTTCTGGGACCCACTGGTCAAACACCAGGTGCTGAGGTCATCATACAGTAGCATCACTGCTGTCAAAAAGGCTCAAAATGACTCAATCAGCTCCACTCCCTCTCACACCACTTTATTTTTCTTTTTTTTCTGTGTTTTTCTCCCATCCCATTTTTTTTGTCGTTATGCCAATTCCCCCCTCCCCTTCCTGGTCGTTGCTCGCATGTGCCCCCCACTGGTCGGTCTAGGGAGCCCTGAAGTCTGCTTCCTCCGAGACATAGGAGACAGCCAGCAGCATCTTTTCACCTGCCAGCGCGGACTCTCATTGGTGAGGTGTAACGTGTGGGAGGTCACACTACCCTCACCATCTCCCTCCCTCGCTGTGCAGGCGCCCTGACCGACCTGTAGGAGTCGCTGTTTACAACGACCATAATACCACCCCACCGGCTTCCCTCCCGCTGACTCTGCCAATTGAGCCAAGTATGACGGCCGGCCAAGCCGGAGGCAACGCTGACAGCCGGATTCGATACCAGTGTCTCTCGCATTGGTGACGAGCGCTTAGTCCGCTGCGCCACCCAGCCGCCCTCTCACACCACTTCTCAAGTGGAAGCATTCAAACCTCACCAACATCCTCCGATTTCACCCACGAGTCATTGGAAATGGACTATTGGGGCGTCTGGGTAGTGTAGAGGTCCGAGACCCGGGTTTGATCCCTGGCAGCGGTACCTGCAGCTTGGGCAGATGTTCCAACAAACACAATTGTCATCGTTCATGGGTGGGAAGCCAGTGAAGGTAGTATTCCTGGTCGTTGCAACAGCGACTCCTACTGGTCGGTCAGGGGGGGGGTCTGGGAGAGGTAGCGTTATGCTCTCTCTCTGGAGAAGACGATAAGCTAATTTCCCAAAATGTTGGCGTGTTCTTTTAAAACGATCACGTGTGACTCCTCAGGTGCCAATTCCCTCCTGGTCTTATTTATATGACACTCAATGTTCTCGTTGCTTCATTTGACAGAAAAATTAACTACCAGCAAGCTACTGCAAAATGTAGTCAAACTGCTAGTTTAATTCCACGCAGGGAAGCTTCTCCCCAGCACTTGAGTGGCTGTAACGTGCTGCACGCTCAACACAACACACATCCTGTGGGGCGCTGAGCCGCCCACTCCCTTATTTCAGGCAAACATTCAGGTTTAAATGGGGTGTTGCCTTGAGAGGCGTGGGAAGGGGGTCATTAAAGCCCTCCAAAGCAAGAGCCACCCGCTGCCAGACACACTCTTCTTCTCCAGGGCAACCTTTCTTGTCCAGGGCAACCTTTCTTGTCCAATCTGCAGAAATATTCTCCATCAGCCGGTGGTGCTAACTTGTCTGCAAAGCCCGTCTTATAGCGACAGCTGGGACGGACGGGGCAGTGTGGGGGGGGGACAGCTGTCCTTTGTGCCGTCTTTGTTTCGCGAGGTGACTATAGTGGTGGAGCCCGGTGCCGGAGGCCTGTAAATCCCCCAAGATGAGTAGAAACACAAACGGCCCGTACTGCTGCGGCGAGCACAAAGGAACACTAGAGCTGTTCTGTCTGGAAGACCTGGAGCCGGTCTGTGGCGTGTGCCAGAAATCTGATGCTCACAGGAGTCACAGGATCTACCCCATTAAGGAAGGTGTTCATGACTGTAAGGTAGGAAGGAGAGAGGTTGTTGGAAGTCATTCAAATGGATAATCGACTTTGTATGAATTTTTGTTTAAAAACTTTTTTTTTCTTAAATTTCTTTTTTTTAAAGCCACAATAACTTGTGAACAATCAAACTCAGCCACCTCGAGAGTTTCACCAGCATTAAATACACTAAACTTTTAGTGATTACTGCAAGCATGAACATATTCTGGGGTCACGCTGCTGTTATGCTAGGTTTTCACAACGACTACCACGTACTATGAAGAAAATGCTACGCAGGATCATTTTAAAGTCACTGAATTGGCACTCAACTAATTGCTTGTTCAGAACGTTATTAGCTTTTGTCCACTCCATGTGTGCGCGTCATTTATAACCCAACATCTAACGTTACATAACTTTTCTTCCTCACAAATAATCATAATTGTTATTATCATCATCCTCATCATCATCATTATTACATCATTAACTTAAGTCTTTGTGATTGCCCTGTGCTCCTCCAAGCCGGACACATTATACCCTGAAACGGGAATATGTATGAGGGGCGCTTGGCAGAGTTAATTATATTTCTAATAATAGACTTATATTTTGGGTGGGTTGCTGCTCGGGGCCCCTCGGGGAAACTTGAAACCAGGAGCGTAAGGTTTTTCGTGAGACTTGGCACCCGGAGCGTGCTACTCTCCTGACCTGACCCCCGCGACCTACGGGGCGGGAGAACACCTCCCGCTACTCTGGCATCACCTCCCGCTCCCTCCATAAACTTCAGATGGTCCAAAAATTCAGCTGCCCGCCTCCTCACAAACACCCGGTCCCGTGACCACATCACTCCTGTCCTCCACTGGCTCCCGATCAAGGAACGCGTTAACTTCAAAATACTACTCCTAACCTTCAAAGCCCTCCATAACCTGCCCCCCCCCCTACCTGACTGACCTCCTTCTCCCTTACTGCCCCTCCGGTCCTCTTCCACTGCTTCCCTCACTGTCCCGTAATCCAAACTCAAAAAGTGTTGGTGATCGGGCCTTCTCACGTGCTCCACCCCGAGTCAGGAACACCGTCCCTCAGACCATCAGAGACTCTCCCTCACTCTCCACCCTTCAAATCCCATCTCAAAACCCACCTGTTCTCCCTAGCATTCAACCCCCCCTACCCATAACCCCCCTCCTCCAACCTGTTGTTGCTCGTTACTGTGGCTCTATGTTCCTGTGTCTCTATGTTCCTGTGTATTTCATATTGTTCCCTGTTTTTTGCCTACTGTCAGCGACTTCGGGTTACTGAGAAGCGCTATATAAATTAAATGAATTATTATTACAAGAGTTAACTCTTTAATTAGGGATGCTCGATATTGGCTTTTTTACCGATACCGATATTCCGATATTGTCCAACTCTTAATTTCCGATACCGATATCAACCGATATCAACCGATACCGATATATGCAGGGTTTCCCCGTCCAAAAAACTGAATAATTTCAGGTAACTAATAATTTCACTAGATATATAACAAATATTGTTATTGTTTTTTTTGTTTTTAAACCGATACCGATATTTTCCGATATCACATTTTACTGCCGATATCGGCCGATAATATCAGTCGGTCGATAATACCGGACATCCCTATCTTTAATTAATTGCCAGATCCGAGATATCTCGGGTTTTGGTAATTTTTTCTTTTATTCAATATTTGTATTCATTATTCATCCACTGACATCAGAGTTGCCATAGGAAAGGATTTTGTGATCGCCAAAGTGCACTCAAATGTCTCCGGGCGCTATATTTAGACGGAGCCGAGTAAGTCGCTTCATCAAACCACTTTGGAACGCATCTGGCACACTTGATCCATAAATTGTGACAAATTATGTCCGGGACCAGATGGACACCAATACTGGAAATCGCGATCAGACAATTGGAATATTATTTTTGGAATACCCCCGACCACAGGGACTATCTGACATCAATTTCAGCTTGATCCAACAATGTTTTGATACTGATCCAGCTGATCAGCGTTTTTAGTGTTCAATACGAATGCCGTTACTGGCAATCAAAGCATCAGAAACGACCCCCCCCCCCCCCCCCCCTTTCATGCATTCATGATGAAACATAATACCTATTATATACATTTGATTTGGAAATAGTAGCGTGTCCAGGCAAGAAACGCCAACGCTTATAGTAGAATTCAAGTTGTGCCCTATAAATCGCTTCCCAAGAATGATCCCGGATCACTCTGAAATTATACTTATATTCACCACGGGATAATGCGCGAACATATTCATGAAAAAATTCTCCTTTTTGCATCTTGGACAGAAGAATGTCACTGTCAAATGACCATAGTATTGTCCCCATAGCTATAATATAGAATATAGATATAACTCTCCAAACATAGTGACGCACAGTGAAAATATGTAATGGAAACCTGGCACGTTAGCTACAAGGCCAAGACTAATAGCTGGCACCGAATGAGTTAATGGAGACTAATAATGTGACATGAATGCACGGCTGACTCTCCTCCCTGGACGGCCGACACTATGGACGCCTCAGATCCAGTATGTCTATGGATGCCGACACTATGGACGCCTCAGATCCAGTATGTCTATGGATGCCGGGGGGGTAATCTGGAAGTTCCCGGTTCGATTCCCGCTCCTCCCGGGCAGCGTGTCGAAGTGTCCTAGAAAATATATAATTTCTATATTTAATATAATTTCTTCAATTTATACCTACCTACTGCTTTCATCATCTACAACTGCCCTGCACTGTAATCATAACTACCTACCTCATATAGTCTACCCATATAACTCTGTATGATAGTATATTTATATTCGGTAGTCGACTACCCCCCCGAATGCAAAAAAATAATATATATATATATATATATACAAATTTAATAAATGTATCATTAGCAATATTTTACTCTGTCCATTCTATTGCATAATTTTATTATCTATTCTACTATTTTATTGCACTGTATTATTTTACTCTGTCTATTGCTTTTTATTACAGGTTCAAAACTGTCAGGTATTAAACTGTGTGGGTAACAAACAAGAGACTGTCAGGCTTTGCACCCTGAGAGAGGGAACTGCGCCCTGAGGGGGAGGTTTGCCCTGGGTGGGAGGTTCAAAGGGTCAAAGTGGGTATAAAACAGGAGGGAAGACTGTCAAGTTTTAAACTGTGGATACCAAATAGAGAAGGTAAAGACGACTTTGAACTGTTGAACAGTAATCCAGAACCATTTTATTGCACTGTAAAATATATATATATTTTTTATCTATTCTATA
Source organism: Notolepis coatsorum (assembly GCF_963971535.1). Classification (NCBI taxonomy): domain Eukaryota; kingdom Metazoa; phylum Chordata; class Actinopteri; order Aulopiformes; family Paralepididae; genus Notolepis; species Notolepis coatsorum. The sequence goes on from NC_140178.1 coordinate 14,184,073, forward strand.
ATTTTATTGCACTGCACTATTTTACTATACCATCTATTTTATCTTACTCTTTTTATTATTGTCTATTTAAAACTGAATCAAACCATAAACGAGGTGGCCTGTTGGGATGTAATGTGAAAAACTGTGATTTTATATGTCTGCACATTATGTGCTCATTTTATGTTGTGAAGCACTTTGAGCTGCAGTTTCTGTATGAAAGGTGCTATACAAATAAAGTTTATTATTATTATTATTATTATTCCATTTGGGCTGTGGGGGGTGCTTTATGTCTGAAGGAGTCGACTGAAGGCTTCTTGTCCTCTGCAAAAGCATGCAATTGGTCCACTGATGGATACATCTTGATATTTGTCTAGTCTAGTGTGTTCATTAGATGGGTGAAATCCTCTTTCAGCGCCTCTGTGCCAATTTTTTTTAGGCAATTAGCCTCGCTAGTATGCGCGCCATTAGTGTTAGCCACGCTTCTAGGCCTCTTTGCTTTTGGAAAGAATGATAATAATATATATACCGGTAATATAATTTTTTTGCATTCGACTAAGGTTGGCAGTCGACTACGGCTCCTTTAGAACGATTAGTCCACTATTCGACTAATCGGGGTCAGCCCTAATATATATATATCTATATATGCATACATATCTGTCTGAATATACCTGCATATAATCATTCTATATACCTAGAAGGGGTGACAGAGGCTCAGGAGGTAGAGCGGTCGTCTGGTAGTCGGAAGGTTACCGGTTCGATTCCTGCTCCGATTCCTGTGTCGAAGTGTCTTTGAGCAAAGACACTTAAACCTTAACTGCTCCCAATGAGCAGGTTGGCACCTTGCATGGCCGCCTCCGCTGTGAATGGGTAATATGTGAGGAACAAATAGTAAAGCGCTTTGGATAAAAGCTGCTATATAAATACACCATTTATCATTTTTATTTATTAATGCCAACACCGTGTTAAAGTGCTGTCTTGCCGTTGACCTTGCAGGCGGAGCTGAAGGCGGCTTTGCTGCCTTTGAAGGTCAAGCTGCAGGTGTACAGGAAGGCCAAATCGATCTGTGACGACGTGACAGAGCACATTAAGGTAGAGAGAGTGTTTTTATCACAACCAAATATCACTTTAAAGATACTGTAAGTAGTATGTCTTGTTAAAATAAGTGTTACATTTAAAGTGTTAAACATTCCGACAGCCATCGCTGAGTCTCCCGGTCTCTCCACTCTGCAGTAAACAGAACATAAATATACTGGTATCCCTTCCCACTTTATCCAATCAGGAGAGAGAACCCTAGATATTTTTTACTAATTACAAGAAATCTTATCTCACATATTTGCTTAAAACTACGTTTTATTTCTTATTTTTGACAAGACAACTTTTGCAGTGAGAGTTCTCTCTCCTGATTGGATAAAGTGGGAACGGGATACCAGGAAATTTATTTAGTGTTTACTGCAGAGCAGAGGGACTGGGAGACCCATGTTACTGACCAGACACTCTGTATCAGTGATGGCTGTTTACTGCAGAGCGGAGGGACTGGGAGACCCATGTTACTGACCAGACACTCTGTATCAGTGATGGCTGTTTACTGCAGAGCGGAGGGACTGGGAGACCCATGTTACTGACCAGACACTCTGTATCAGTGATGGCTGTTTACTGCAGAGCGGAGGGACTGAGAGACCCATGTTACTGACCAGACACTATCAGTGATGGCTGTTTACTGCAGAGCGGAGGGACTGGGAGACCCATGTTACTGACCAGACACTCTGTATCAGTGATGGCTGTTTACTGCAGAGTGGAGGGACTGGGAGACCCATGTTACTGACCAGACACTCTGTATCAGTGATGGCTGTTTACTGCAGAGCGGAGGGACTGAGAGACCCATGTTACTGACCAGACACTATCAGTGATGGCTGTTTACTGCAGAGCGGAGGGACTGGGAGACCCATGTTACTGACCAGACACTCTGTATCAGTGATGGCTGTTTACTGCAGAGTGGAGGGACTGGGAGACCCATGTTACTGACCAGACACTCTGTATCAGTGATGGCTGTCAGAATGTAGAGCTACTTCTTTGAACATGTAGAACAAAAACATTACAGCACCTTTAAGCAAATAGAGGTCATCAGTCTAAACGCGTCTATTTACAGAACCAGTTTGAGCACACGGAGAGGCAGATCAAGGATGAATTCGAAACCCTTCAACAGTTCCTGAGAGAAGAGGAGGCAGCCAGACTCACCGCTTTAAAGGCAGAGGAGATGCAGAAGACTGGGATGATGAACCAGATGATGGAGGAGATCAACAAGGAACTGTCGTACCTCAGCAACACAATAGTACAAGTGGAGCAGGAGATGAGAGCAGAGGACATCCCCTTCCTGCAGGTCAGTTGATAAGAGATTCTTCAACTAATTGTACAAAGAAAGTTCAAATTGAAATACTTGAATGTACAGGTGCATCTCAATGAATTAGAATATTGAGGAACTATATTGATTCATGCAAAAGGAGCCCTGACCAAGTATTGAATGCGTATACTTTTCAGTAGGCAGATTTTCTTTTTAAATAAATGTACGTATTTTTCTCCCATCCCAATTTAGGTGTTATGCCAATGCCCTTCCTGGTCGTTGCGCGCATTTCCCCCCCACTTGCCGGCCTAGGGAGGGTTGATAGATACTATCACATGTCTCCTGCACAGTGTTAATTTTGTCAACGAAAATGACTAAATATGGTTGTCAACAAAGCCTTTTCCCCTGACTAAATCTAGACTAAAACAAAAAAGACAAAAACTGACAGACTAAAATGCTAGTTGACTAAAACGACTAAGACTAAAATGAAAAATAAATGAAGGTGACTATATATGAAAATGAAAAATGAGCATTTGACACATGACTAAGACTAAAACTATTGGTTTGATTATGTCTTATGGTGTATATATGGGGAGTGGGGCGTCTACATGAATCTATGATCCCAATAGAAATTAATGTGAATTTGACTGACTGTAGCGGTACAATTGCATTACAAGAGAATAAAATGCCTTTTTTTTCATTAACGGAAAAAAATGACAAAAATGTCATCCGTTTTCTGCGACTAAATCTAGACTAAAACAAAAAAGACAAAATCGAGACTAAAACTGACTAAGACTAAAATGTTCAGACCTGTAGTTGACTAAAACTGACTAAACGAAAAATAAATGAAGATGACTAAATATGATAAACGAAAAAGGAGCATTTGACACATGACTAAGACTAAAACTAAAGTTAAAATAGCTGCCAAAATTAACACTGCTCCTCCGATACATGTGGAGTCAGCCAGCCGCTTCTTTTCACCAGACAGCGAGGACTCTCACTGGGGGAGTGTAACGCGTGGGAGGATCACACTACCTCCCCCAGATTCTTTCCCTGCTGAACAGGCGCCCCGACCGATCAGTAGGAGTCGCTGTTTACAACGACCAGGATACACACCCCACCAGCTTCCCACCCGCTAACACTGCCAATTGTGTTAGTATGGACGACCGACCAAGCCGGAGGCACCGCTGACAGCTGGATTTGATACCAGAGTCTCTGCGGTGGTAGGCAGGCGCTTAGTCCGCTGCGCTACCCAGCCGCTCAGTAGGCCGACATTTCTGTAATATATATATATTTCTTTATTAGTCTCGTTCTAATTTTCTCAGATACTGAATTTTGGGTTTTCATTAGCTGTAGCCATAATCAACATTTTAAGAAATAAAGGCTTGAAATATTTCACTGTGTGTAATGAATCTATATAATAATATGATTTCCACTTTTTGAATTGAATTACTGAAATAAATCAACTTTTCCTCGATATTAAAATGTATTGAGATGCACCTGTAATGTTTGAAGTTATATTACTTGAACATAATACATGGTGAAAATCGTTTTCTTCAATTTGCTTTACAGAATTACAAGGACACAATCAAGAGGTACAGTATGTTGATTCTTGTCAAAGCCCATTTTAGTAATAACTCTTCAATGCTTTAATGAGATTTCCCAAATGGGTGTGTTCAGCTCTAGCAAATCCCGGCGAACAGACTTTATATAATCCCCAAATTCAGGGTAGACCACTAAATACTAGTTAATGCGGTATTAACGCGTCAGCGCCCGATTCTATTAACGCCACTATTTTTTTTAACTCACTATTAACTTTTTAGATTTTTTTACTAGACTTCACTCCGGTGTATTATTGATACTCTCATTGATACTATGTTTGTTTCTGACTCAAAGTGTGTGTGTGTGTGTGTGTGAGAGAGAGATAGAGAGAGGGGGGGGGGGGTGAGTACTCAGCCCTTGTGTGGGTGAATATAACAAGTTCCTAACGTTTTCTTTCCCCTATTATTTCATTGTTTTAAATTATTATTTTCTTTTAAGTTATTTTGTGCATCACTCTGTTTTGAATTTGATGCAAATTTGCGATGCATGAGGGTCATCCTTTTGTGTTAAATGGCTGCATAAAGCAAGCTTTTGTTGACTCATGTTGATAAGAGTATTAAAACATGGAACTTGAAAAAGATCAGTTTAAGGTATGAATTTTTTTAAATGAGATTAATCGCGAGTTAACTAAGGAAAATCATGCGATTAATCAGATTAAATATTTTAATCGATTGACCGCACTAAATACTAGATCTGGTTACAGAACCTGGCGAAGCACCTCAGACCCTGAGATGATTCCTGGAGCCCTGATTGACGTGGCGAAGCACTTGGGCTCTCTGAGATACAACGTGTGGGAGAAGATGAAGGAGATCATCAAATACAGTGAGTTCCTGTTTCTAATATTCCGGCTGGTTCTTAGGGTTCCTCCAGTTTGCTCTGAACTAGGAAAAGCTTTTTCCTGGAATGCCCTTCGACTGACTCTGAAGCTGAAGGTTCTTCCTTCTTTTGCAAGTATGATCTCCGACCACTGTGTGTCAACTTGTAACCGTCTTAGCTGATTCTTTTTATAGTTTATTCTTATTTATTGTCCCTATGAAGTTGCTGATAAACAGTCTTGTTTTGTTAGCTCGTCATCGCTGTAAATGAGGGTGACCTCAGTGTCTTATAAGAGTTTAAATAAAGGTTTGAAATTGAAATAATACTGTATTCTATTGTGCTTCTATTTCATTTAGTTTATATCCCATTTTATTCCACCTTTTTATTTTACAGTTGTACAGCCCTGGCCTATTCCCCTAATTATAGTTATATTCTATTGTGCTTCCCTCTTTTTTTTTATGATCTTTTCCCCCCTTCTTTTTCCGTTTTCTCCCCTCCCAATTTAGTTCATATTCCATTTGATTTCATTCCATCTTTTTATTTTATTATCCGTCCGTTATTGTCCACGACCAAAGCAAATTCCTTGTATGTGAAAACTACTTGGCAATAAAGACCTTTCTGATTTTGATTCCGGTTAATATCACTCTTTCCTTAACTTTTGTCCGATTTCCTCGTCCCCCCCCCCCCCCCCCCCCCCAGATCCCGTGGTTCTGGACCCCAACACGGCGGCGAGCTGCTTCGACCTGTCCGAGGACCTGACGACCGTGCAGTGCTGCCGCCCGATCCGCAAGCTGCCGGACAACCTGGAGCGCTTCGACATCAGCGCGGGGATGCTGGGCTCGCAGGGCTTCTACTCCGGGCGCCACAGCTGGGACGTGGAGGTCAGCGACAACACGTACTGGGTGCTCGGTGTGGCCAGCGAATCCATCAACTGGAAGGGCAAGCACGTCCTGACGCCCGCGCAGGGGTTCTGGACGATACGGTTCCGCAACGGGGAACACAAGGCCTGCACGGCGCCGTGGGCGTCCCTGACCATGACGAGAGCGCCGCGGGTGGTCAGGGTGGTGTTGGACATGGACAGAGGCATGGTGGCGTTCTTTGACCCCGGAGAGAGGACGCCTCTCTTTACTTTTGCGGATATCGGCGCGCCCAGAGTCTTCCCGTACCTCTGCACGACCTGCACCGAGCATCCTCTGAAGATGCTGCCTACGAGAATATCTGTGTCAGCCGAGCTCGATTCTCCACGGAGGTCTTCTGCTATCAGAGCCACTAGACGATAGGAAACGTTGTTCTAGATGAGAGAATCGGGAGTTGCTTTTCAATGTTATATTATTGTCTATTTTAAAACTGCCATAGAATCAAACCATAAACAGGGTGGCCTGTTGGGATGTTGGAGCCTAATGTGAATTGTATATGTCTACACTTTTTTTTTTTTTGCTGCTGTGAAGCACTTTGAGCTGCAATTCTTGTATGAAAGGTGCTATACAAATAAAGTTTATTATTATTATTATTAATGACATGTGTGAAGAATAAGGCATGTTAGTCTTTAGTGAAAGCAGTGCGCATTAGAACACAAGCCACTTGTAGTGTTGTTATGAACACACGTAACGGAACACATCTTCTGAAATGTTTATTCGAGTTACACTCAAACGTTTGCCAGATCTCAAAATAATGTTAAGATTCACAATCATTTATATCTACATTATTACTCTACCGTCGAAACACTTTTGTTACATGGGGTCAAAACAATGTATGCCACTGAGCTTCTTAAGACACAAAAAAATGTAATGAGAACTGTTAAAAATCTATTTCCGCATTCTTTGTGAACTTCAGGCAAATCGTTAAACACAATTTGTAAATGGGGCACAGGATGATGGTTCATATAAGGCACATTCAGTAACAACTTTGAGAGTGTGTGTCTGTTTATAAACCTGTGCATTACTTCAAAACATGATTCGTGCACAACTTCCAACTAAAGTATCTAGGTTTCATTTTGCTACAAAATGTAACATTCCATAAAAAAAAAAAAACTAAAGAAATTAAATAAACCTCCTACAGTTAGTGTTTGTCCTAGTGCATGTACGCTGCATGTTGCATAATGGTTAATCACAGCCTCACTGTCATCCTTAACACACAGCCATAACTCAAGTATTGCTCGATTCTACACAGATCCTACCCGTTCTGTGGCGCTTGCAGCATTAATTCACCCTGTTCACCCTGTTCACGGGACTCCTTCATTATCTCTTAACCACCAGGCGAAATATTCTGGTGCCATAACATGAATCCCGTTTCAAGTGAGACCCTCCCCCCCCGCGGGAAGATCACTTTGGCTGCGTTCACACACTGCAGACGAAAGTGGCCCCCGAATCTGATTTCTTTCTTTGCTCATTATATGGCTCAGATCGGATTCTTTCACGACCGTGTGAACGGCACAAATCACATGGAATCTGATCTTTTCAAATCCGATTCGGGCCACTTTCATAATGTGGCCCGGAATCAGATACAGGTCAGATTTTTTGCAACGCGACCTCAGTCTGAACAGTCATGTGATTATTATTTTTTTTACATCAGTCTAGATTGACATTTGTCACAATTCTTTACGTCCCGTCTTCTTTATTCCTCGTTTGCCCCGTGCGGGTCAGTTCAGGAGCGCGAGCAGTTCACACTGGAATCTGATATTGGCCACATATATATATATATTTTTTTTTAAATGTGAACAGCCAAACAAAAAAACGAAAAAATCAGATCTGAGCAATACATCAGAATTGAGCACTAAAGCTTGCAGTGTGAACGCAGCCGTAATGTCTGAAGCCCCCCAGGTGTTCTTCTGGCTAAACTATGAGCAGGAAAAATGATGAAATACAACGGAAACGAATGCCCTCGCACTATTGTCCTGGGGTGTTATTCATACAGTGTTAGAACATGATCTGTAACAGTACAACGGCTGCCTACTGACGGAGCCCTTTCCTCTACAGTCCCTGAATAATTCAGAGTCAGGGAGGTGTTTTAGAGAGGAGAGACAGATCCATACTGCCACCAGTACACAGATCCATACTGCCATGCAGTACACAGATCCGGCCCCCTCTTTCTACTGTGTTCAACAAGAGGCACCCTGACTGCCTCGCTCGCTCTGCCATCTCATAGAGACATCCTACTCTCCACTATGTCATTGTGCATTTCCTCATCTACGACCTCGTAACGCCCTGCTCTGGAGTTCAAAAAGTAGATCTGGTCGGTAGAGAAGCGCGGGTCATAACCCTCCCTCTGCAGCCTGGTCTTCTGGATTTTAAAGGTGCCTGCAAGCAGAGAAACAGAAAGATACGTTGTGTACAGTATATTTTTCATTCGTTCAATCTTTATTTAATCCGGGAAGGATCATTGAGAGCAAGCACTCATTTACAATGACGTCGGGAAATACAACACGTAATAAATAAATATATATATATATATTTTTTTATTGTTTGGGCGAGCCCACAACACAATAGACAATAGTGTCATCTGCATAGAGATGAGCCTGACAACCCCTCAACGAAGAGACAATATCATTAATACAAATAGTAAATAAGACTGGCCCCAGGATTGAACCCTGCGGTACGCCTTTTGTAATGGGCAAGCGCTCGAATTAGACATTTACCGTTTGTCTGAGCACTGAACGACAACATGCACACTTACTGGGTGGCGGGCATAACTAGCGGGTCCATTAACTGGAAGGGCAAGCGTGTCCTGACACCAGCAGAGGGGTTCTGGACTATAAGGGTTCACAATGGAGAACACAAGGCCTGCACTGCCCATGAAGAAAACACCACAGTTGGTCAGGATAACCACCACTTTAAAGCGACACCTGCTGGCAACAAGCGGTACCGTCTGTGTTTTCAATACATTTCACACAAGCCTCTTTGCTCTATTGCCTCAGTCACGTGTGCTTTCTTTTCTTTTTGTTTTACATGCAGAAAGAATTCTTGGTTTATTGGCGGTCGAGGTAGCTGCATATTTGTTTTCAATCGTTGCAAAAAGATACCCAGTGTTCTGCGAGCGAAAAAACGATCACGTCTCGTTCGTTCTGGGCGTACTTCTGGTATCGTGAGGAGGCTGACCCAGACCCTTTGAGGCCAGAGCAGCGAAGGTGAGTCCTGTGTTGAATTGTGGTCACAATTTGCTCTGTACACGCTCCACAACTTTATGGATGTTTTCTTTCAATAGAAATAAAAAACCCAAATTAGCCCATTTTCAGGAATCTGAATCTTATCGATACTTCAGTCAGACAACTTTATAAACTGAAAGTGTCTGCTCCGTCTGTGTGCACAGCAGAGTCGCGGCACAGAGTAGCAGAGTAGATTTCACCACGTGACGGAGAGAAGGAAGTCTCTGGACCACATGACATGGTTACACAATGGTGCCAGAGGATTTGGCAATATTTTGGATTTAAACCCAACGCTAATAGGGAACCCGTTAACGTTAATGAGGCAATCTGTGACCTTTGTATGAGGAAGGAAGTTGTACAGCCGCCAGAGTGAGGCTACTGGGCCCTACAGCAGCAGGACAGACCAGTCGTGATGCACTGAATATAAGAGGGACAGTGTGAGCATTCGTGTTGTTCAAAGTACTGTACGAGTGTATTCTTAGTGTAGTGTACATACTACCAGGAAAAGTCATTGCATTTCAATATGTGGAGTGAAACTGTGGAACAGTCTGAATGTTGTGCTTAAGTAATGTCCAAATATAATACAATTCAAACGGAGTTATAAAGAAATCATTTTCACGAGGTACAGGGATGAGGAAGGGATTTGACATTCACGGGTGTTTACATTTTTATTTTATTTTCTTCATGTTTTACATATATTTTTTTATGTTTTACATATATTTGTATATATATTTGTTTTGTAAGGATTTAAATCAGTAAGGAATTACATACATTTTGAGTAATGGAAAAGGGGTAGGATTAAATAAGTGTATACTTCTTCCTGCTCCTTTTCGAACATGTAAATAAATTTTTTTTATTTCATTGTTAGAGATTAATGATTGTTTTTGTTTTATTTACATAAAGATTTCAAATCAAATCAAGAGAAAGATCTAAGGCTGCATAGCTACATTGATCCGTCAACGAACGGATAGAAAATGTACAAGGTATTACCGTCCGTTGGTTTATTTTTTAAATGAACACATAACGTTAACTCATTCAGCGCCAGAGTAATTCAGAGTAAACTCGTTGTTGGCCGCCAAGCATTGAGCGCCAATAAAAAGTAAACTCGTTTTTAGATCCTTTGATATTTTTTCTTTGATCCCCGTTCTAAACAGTCCCCCGGAGCCTCCTGGCATAACGTTGGAATTGCAATGACGATCGAAATCTGACTGATTGGCTATTACCGTACGGCTTACTTTGCATGTCGGACATTTGCCCGAAACACGTATACAGAGAAGTTGTCGCGACATAGAAGTAACTTCCTAATCGAATTAAGACCCATCATAATCATATTTAAGACCCTTTTAAGACTTTGTAAGGTCAACAATTCTTATTAAATGTAAGACTTTTTAAGACCCAAGGGAAACCAGCTTGTTTCACCAAAGTGATCATTTAAAATACAGTCTTGTTGAAACCTTTGTGCATGAATTACTAGATTTTAACTACAATAAATACAGCCTTCTCTTGGGCATTTCCTGGTTGTTAAACAAGGTAGGTAAATACTTACACCTACAAACATAATAATATTCTAACAGCAATTAATGATTAGTTATTAATTAAGATTAATAAATTATTAATTCATTTAAAGGGGACATGCATTGCTAGTCCTTGCACTATTTGGGCAACTTTACACAATTCCTATGAGTCTATGGAAGACATCTGTAAGTTTTTTAAATTTTTTTTTAATTCATTGTTTTATATTTCTAATGAAGTACTCGAAGGCATAATTATTCAACCTCAGGATTTCAGGCCGTTATTGGATGGGCTCTGCCCATAAGCGCTTTCAGTGACAGTCACCCACACAGCGTGATACATACGAGAGAGAACGAACGAGCAAACGAGAGAGAGAGAGAGAGAGAGAGAGAGGGGAGAGATGCGTCCCCGACACACACGCAGTCAAGTTTGTGTGTAAATGCTCCGAGGGAGAGAGATGGCGCACACACATTTACACACACTTCTGCACGGTCCCGCCGGTCCCTCTCTAACTGTACCATGGGAGGCTGCAGTTGGTGAAGCATATGAACGTAAACGACTGAAGTACTCCAACATAGCAGCCGAGGCAGAACAACGCGGCTGGCGTGCCCAGGTGCTTCGGGTGGAGGTTGGTTCTAGAGGATTTGTTGCCATGTCCACAACCAAGCTTCTTAAGGAGATGGGAGTGCGAGGACAGGCGTTCCGACAAGCTGTCAAAACACTGTCAGAGGCTGCCGAACGAAGCAGCAGATGGCTATGGATTAAGAGAAAGGACCCCAACTGGGCTGCAAAATGACCATCGAGGGGTAAAAGCAGAGGGGGGCACACCTGGGACGCCAGGTGTTGCCGTTGAGCCCTTCGGAGGTGTCGTGGGCCTGTCAACGAAACACCAATGAAGGAGGGTGCCCACCTGAAGACCCCAGTGAAGCTTTTACCACTACCCCATTCAAAAAAGTGCTGATTATCTAAGGGATTGTAATATCTAGTCCTATAAGCTCAACTCTCGCTCATTCTCTGCCTCTGTCAAAACCCGTTTGAGGAAGTGTCAGGTTACACTATGCGCTACAACCAGAGGGGGCGTTACTGCAAATCAGTACCTTATTCACGTCAGCAATACAGTCAAATCAGAACAGCTTAGTTGAGTGAGGGAAGATCTCGTGAACTCGAGACTAGACTGATTAGTCAATATGATAATTAACGACACAGACCACATTGATACAATCCCCAATTGCTAGGATACAATGCTAAACACTGGAAAAGGCCATTTATAATGCATGGGACCTTTAATTATTCAAAAATATATTTTAAATGCATAGGTTTATTAAATATGAGGAGCTAAATGACAGGCCGTGTTGTATCAACAAATTAAAGAAAATGATGTAACAGACATTTTGATAGCAGGATAAGACGTTTTGAAAATGTGAAAAATACTGTCCGAAAATAATTATTGCAGCTTTAGAAATACCCATAATAGCATTCTTCGCGATACAGATATCGTGTTCTTTGATTTTTACGATATCAATATGAATTCTATTATTGTTCAGCCCTAGTATAGAGGACATGCTACGAGGAGAAAATAACTGGTACATAGATTGGTCGTTGGTTGGAAATTGATATGCACCTATAGGAATGAGATCTGGGACTGTGCTGATCTTACCTGTGGTGTCTACTTGTGGGGAGATTCGTAGGAACACAGGGCGAGCGTACGGGGGTAGTGCTTGTTGAACCCCCTTCCAGAAAGCATCACAGTCGAAATTCCCCAGAGTGTCTGCGATAGCTGCCATGCCTGCCTTCCCCTCCACCCCTGGGTTCGAAAACACAACAGAGTGATAGTGAGTAGGAGAAGGCAACCAAGAGGTTAATCATGTCAAGGCAGAACAAGTTTAAAAACACTATTGTGATATCGATTATTAATCAACAGAACATTGTCAACTTCTAACTGTTTTAGATTATTAATCAACAGAACATTTTCAATTTGTAATGGTTTTAGATTATTAATCAACAACAGAACATTGTCAATTTGTAACTATTTCAGATTATTAATCAACAACAGAACATTGTCAATTTGTAACCGTTTTAGATTATTAATCAACAACAGAACAGTGTCAACCTGTAACTGTTTTAGATTATTAATCAACAGAACCTTTTCAGCGTGTAACTGTTTTAGATTATTAATCAATAACCTCTTTCCCAGTTTTATCTCCGTGAGAACTACTGCCAAAAGTGTCTATGGGGTAGAATTTCCGGTGTATGTACTTCCCCTGGAAGCTGCCTCCGAACGGACCAACCAATTTGCCGAATCCTGTCGACAAACAAGCTAGAACGTCCCGGTCATGTAGTAAATTCTTCAGGCAAAGCCGTTGGAGTGGCTTAAGCGAGGAAATATTGTGCACTTCACACGTTTCTATAATTGTTTTGTTGGAACCGGAAACGCCTGTAGCCTGTACTTCCTGTACTTCCGTTTAGACACTTTAGGAGGCATATCTTGTCCAGCCTAATTAAGCAACAACAGAACATTGTCAACGTGTAACTGTTTTAGATTATTAATCAACATTACAACTTGACCTATTACTCTGCCTTTTTGTCTTATTTATTTATTTATTTATTTATTTATTTATTTATTTATTTATTTATTTATTTATTTATTTATTTATACTGTATTGTTATGTACAGGTGCAGCTCAATAAATTAGAATGTCGTGGAAAAGTCAATATATTCCATTGTATTGATGCAGTAATTTGTGCAAAAGGAGCCCCAACCAAGTACTGAGTGAACATACATGAACATACTTTTCAGAAGGCCGACATTTCTATATTACAATCTTTTTAAAATTTTTATTATTGGTCTTATGTAATATTCAAACTTTCTGAGATACAGAATTTTGGGCTGTAAGCCATAATCATCCAAATTAAAACAAATAAAGGCTTGAAATATTTCACTTTGTGTTTAATAATCCTATAATCTATGAGAGTTTCACTTTCTGAATTGAATTACTGAAATAAAATAATTTTCCCACAATATTCAAATTTATTGAGCTGCACCGTATATTGCAATATTTTTTTGATTGTACGACTTGTTTTACTGTTCACTTGTTTTGCTGAAATTATTGAATATTATATGTATGTAACATATCAAAGAAAGTACCAGAACTTATCAGACAATGTACCGGTACATATCAGACAAAGTAACTAAGTTAGGGGCGGTCGGGTGGCGTAGCAGAGATTGCGTTTGTCACCAATGCAAGAGGCTGCGGTCTCGACTCCCGGAGTCAGCATTGCCTGTGGCTTGGGCCGATCGTCATACTAACTCGTTTGGCCGAGTTAGCGGGAGGGAAGTCGTGGGTGGTAATCTGGCCAGGTCTGGTCAGGTCTGGGCGCCTGCTCAGCGAAAGGCAGGAAGTGGTGAAGGCAGCGTGACCTCCCACGTGTTACACTTCACCAATGAGAGTCCTCACTGCCAGGTGAAAAGAGAGCCACTGGCTGTCTCCGCATGTGTCGGAGGAAGCATGTGGTAGACTTCAGGGTTCCCTTGTACCGACCAGTAGGGGGAACATGCGCACAACGACCAGGTAGGGGAGGGGGGGAATTGGCATAACGACTAAATTGGGATGGGGAGAAAAGCATAGAAAATCAGGCGGAGAAAAAGAGGATTAAAAAAAAAAAAAAAAAGTAGCTAAGTTAGGTGTCACCTGGAACTGCCACCCCATATACGGCTACGTCTGTCTGGCCCAGCAGACCGCTCAGTGTGCCCTCCACCTCCGTGGTGGAGACATTTTCCCCGCGCCAGCGGAACGTGTCCCCGCTACGGTCCCGGAAGTACATGTAGCCCAGCTCATCCATCACCAGCACGTCACCTGGGCGAGAGAGACAGACCGTACAGGGACAAGAGTGACAACTGGTTTTCAACCTTTGTATCGGGTGGCAAAAACAATCACTTTAAACAAAATGTCACTTTAAAAATGGAAAGTCACTTTAAAGGAAGGAGGTACTGTATAGTATAGTTTAGATACATTAAGAGTTAAAATTGTAAATTGTATATTGTATACTAGTGTTTCTCAGGAACTTAGCATGTCTTTTTTTATCATGCATATCTTGTGTCTTACCTATTACATTTTTTTTATATGCCTATTTTATTATTGTATTTTGCACAATCAATGCGGGCATGACCACCCGCATTTCACTGTAATCCCTGGTATGTATGTGACAAAAAAAAATCTCTTGATTCTTGATTCAAGGTTGGAGAATCAGCATCAGCAAGGAATCAAACAAAGTCTGTGACTGAAACTAAACATGAAATACTTCTTTGTCTGACTCTTAACCACCGAACCCTGCACGAACTACAACGTATGACGTATAGCGTGCCAGTTAGGGTACCTTGTGCATCCTGCACCTTGTCTATACGGTTTACTTTTACTCATAGTATATATAATCTTTTACTATATTTATTGTAATGTATAATATAACCGATAGGGCATACAGACCCTCATCTGCACCTTATTATTGCCTATATTTATGTCTTTCTACTTTTACCCTGCCCATACCTTATCTTATCTTAATACATATCAGGGTTTTTTGTATTAGAACTTTGTGCACAAATGTAATATGATCAGGCATGCGATTATGAAAAACCTGAACATTTTCATAATGATACCTTGCTAAACAGGAATTTCCAATGTCTTTCAAATGTCTGTGAAAAGGTCTCTTCACTTTGTATAGTACTGTATGCTAAAAATAATTAGTTGAAAATACCTGTGTTTGAGATTACCATGAAATCTGTATGTATGTTCCATCAATTATTTAGACAAAAGATTATCGCTAACCTGATAAATATGCGGAGTCGTTTTTCTTGAAGACATTGTTGGCTATCTTCTTCTTCGTGGCGTCCTGGCTAGCATAGCCATCGAAGCGCCGTAAGGGATCCTGTTGGTTGATACGACCCACCAGCAGGCCTGGCTCTCCTGCAGGGTGAGAGGGAAGGTCAGCAAAGGCTTTCCAGGAGAGGAGAGACGCACATGGACAGTGTCCACCAATCACAGTGAGCAAGCCTCCATCAATCACAGTGATCAAGCCTACACCAATCTCAATGATAAAACATGTAAACAAATAAGAAATAAGAATGGAGACAGGATTTCATTCTCTAGTTGATTGACTAAACTCTTAGATTAGATTATAATTTCCAATTCATTGTCATCATACAGCACAAGTACAGTACATTGCAAATAAGTTTGGCATCCAACCAGAGTGCAAACAGTAAAGTGCGATAGTAATATACAATGTACAGGTGATTAAACTGGTAGTTTAAGTACTACTGAGTAATAGTGCTAATCAGATATATGTACAGGGTTGTAGTATTAATATGTACAGTGATACAGGTATAAAGACACTGTGGTAGTAAGTTGTACTGGCCAGCAGTGTAACTAGTAAGAATAGGTAAGGGATATGTACAGATATAGACATTGTATATTACTATCACTTTACTGTTACATTTGCACTCTGGTTGGATGCCGCACTTATTTTCGTTGTACTATACTTGTGCTGTATGATGACAATTAGGGATGCTCGATATTGGCTTTTTTACCGATACCGATATTGTCCAACTCTTAATTTCCGATACCGATATCAACCGATACCGATATATGCAGGGTTCCCCCCCAAAAATGTTTAATAATTTCAGGTAATTAACATTACATATCTCTTGTTGTGGAATTAACACAACATTATGCATACTTTTGACAATACAAAAAATCTGAATTTGTTCTTACTTGCTTGCCTGGGTAAATAAAGGTTATAGAAATGTAAAAAATAAAATGTATTTTTATTAAAAAAAAATGTAACCGATAGATACAGATATTTTCCGATATCACATTTTAATGCAGATATCGGCCGATAATATCGGACATCCCTAATGACAATACATTTGAATCTAATCTAATGTTAAAATGGTAAAAAAAAATAATAAAAGATTGGGGCTTTGGTGGTTTGAGACGACAGCAAGCGTGGCTGATGTCTGGGTGCTTTGGGTGTAAAGTGCCGGTGTTCACGGTGCTCCTCACCAGGCTGACACGGCACACAAAGCCCCCGGCTGTCTCGCACCAGCTCCATGGTCTCCTCGTCCACCTTCACCAGACGGATGGGGTAGATGTTGGGGAGGATTCGGCTGTTGAACCCGCAGGCTCCCACCTGGAGACGAGAGGGTTAACTGCACCCTGTTCCGACTCACTTCGTTCAAGACTCAAGGTGTTTATTTGTCATAATACACGGTTAAACAGACAAGTTACGCGGTACAATGAAAAAATCTTTACTTTGCTAGTCACAAAATATAGACTTAAAACTAAAATGGAAAATATTAAGAAAAAGTTTAATGCTAAGATAAAGAATCTTAAAAATATATAAATAAAGTAGAAAAATAAGGCAGTGAGAGTAACAGTATTGCACATTCAGTTCACAGTGTAGTGGTAGAAGGATACAAAGTGCACTATTATATATATACACACACATACATGTATGTAATGTATATATATGTATATGTATGCATGTATAATAGTGCACTTTATATCCTGATAAAGTGAGTTGGAACATAATATTGCAATGCATATATTTCACTTCATATCACCCGAGAGACACAGAATCACTTTGACCTCTGACCTTGCCGTCCATGTTGGCGATGCTGCAGTTGCACTCGGTGGCTCCGTAGAACTCCCCGACCTGGGCCACCTTGAAGCGGTCGGTGAAGGCCTCCCAGACGCTGGGACGCAGGCCGTTCCCGATCGCCAGGCGAACCCGGTGACCCTTCTCCGCCGGCTTCTCCGGCTGGGACAGGAGGTAGCGACAGATCTCCCCAATGTACTGCACCACCTGTGGAGAGCCAATCATGTTCATTCAGGTTCCATGTGATGTACTGCACCACCTGTGGAGAGCCAATCATATTCATTCAAGTCCCATGTGATGAACTGCACCACCTGTGGAGAGCCAATCACATTCATTCAGGTTCCATGTGATGTACTGCACCACCTGTGGAGAGCCAATCACGTTCATTCAGGTTCCATGTGATGTACTGCACCACCTGTGGAGAGCCAATCACGTTCATTCAGGTTCCATGTGATGTACTGCACCACCTGTGGAGAGCCAATCACTTTCATTAAAGTTCCATGTGATGGACTGCACCACCTGTGGAGAGCCAATCACGTTCATTCAAGTTCCATGTGATGGACTGCACCACCTGTGGAGAGCCAATCACGTTCATTCAGGTTCCATGTGATGGACTGCACCACCTGTGGAGAGCCAATCACGTTCATTCAAGTTCCATGTGATGGACTGCACCACCTGTGGAGAGCCAATCACTCTCATTCAAGTTCCATGTGATGGACTGCACCACCTGTGGAGAGCCAATCACTCTCATTCAAGTTCCATGTGATGGACTGCACCACCTGTGGAGAGCCAATCACTCTCGTTCAAGTTCCATGTGATGGACTGCACCACCTGTGGAGAGCCAATCACGTTCATTCAAGTTCCATGTGATGTACTGCACCACCTGTGGAGAGCCAATCACGTTCATTCAGGTTCCATGTGATGGACTGCACCACCTGTGGAGAGCCAATCACGTTCATTCAAGTTCCATGTGATGGACTGCACCACCTGTGGAGAGCCAATCATTTTCCATGTGGATATTCTTGCTTCCAAGCTGCGATAGAAAATTGGCTTCCAGTACAGAATGTTCAGATTTGCACTACATCTCTACCTCATTTCTGCATTTTGTACATTGTATATTTTTTGTACAGTGTTTGGTCTGTATTCTTTTTACTTGTTTTACTGTATGAAGCACAATCTTAGGGGGCTCATACAGAACCAAGCATTTCACTGTAATGTACATGTACCTATGTGACAAATAAAACTTGATCTTGAAACTTGAAATAGATCCAGCTTTCCTGTGATTAGTAGAAAGAGGATTGTTGAAGCCGTTTTCTAAATCTGGACTATGGTGATGTGATTTATAGACAGGTTTCAACTCTTAAAACCTTTGATGCTTCCAACACCTGGAACGCCGTCCGACTGACTCTGAAGCTGAAGGTTCTTCCTTCTTTAGCTGCATTTAAAAGTATGATCTCCGACCACTGTGTGTCGACTTGTAAATCTTAGCTGATTTTTTATTGTTTATTCTTATTTATTGTGCCTATATGTATGAAATTGCTGATAAACTATCTTGTTTCGTAAGCTCGTCGTCGCTGTAAATGAGGGTAACCTCAGTGTCTCACGGGTTGAAATAAAGGTTTGAAATGAAATATTACAGACTCAGAATCCTGCTTCTGTTTTTTTTTTACAAACATCGTCACTCTGCAACACTGACGTACGGTTTGGAAGAAGAAGCCTTACGGTGCAGTTGTGCTTGATGCAGTCCTCCCAGAAGCGGCTGGCGGAGAACTTCCTCTTCACCACCACAGTGAGGCCGTTGATCAGACACTGTCCCACTCCCATGATGTTACCTGAGCCGGGGGATAGAGGTCTCACTTAGGATAGTAGCACAGGTAGCATGAAACACAAGCATTTACACAGGGTGCCCAATCTTACACATACAGTATCTGTAACTTGGTGGGCGGCACGGTGGCGCAGTGGTTAGCACTGTTGCCTCACAGCAAGAATCTCCTGGGTTTAAACCCCAGCAGTGGTTAGCACTGTTGCCTCACAGCAAGAATCTCCTGGGTTTAAACCCCAGCAGTGGTTAGCACTGTTGCCTCACAGCAAGAAGCTCCTGGGTTTAAACCCCAGCAGTGGTTAGCACTGTTGCCTCACAGCAAGAAGCTCCTGGGTTTAAACCCCAGCAGTGGTTAGCACTGTTGCCTCACAGCAAGAAGCTCCTGGGTTCACTTCAAACCCCAGCAGTGGTTAGCACTGTTGCCTCACAGCAAGAAGGCCCTGGGTTCAAACCCCAGCAGTAGTTAGCACTGTTGCCTCACAGCAAGAAGGTCGTGCGTTCACTTCAAACCCCAGCAGTGGTTAGCATTGTTGCCTCACAGCAAGAAGGTCCTGGGTTCAAACCCCAGAAGTGGTTAGCACTGTTGCCTCACAGCAAGACGGTCCTGGGTTAGAAGTGGTTAGCACTGTTGCCTCACAGCAAGAAGGTCCTGGGTTCAAACCCCAGCAGTGGTTAGCACTGTTGCCTCACAGCAAGAAGGTCCTGGGTTAGAAGTGGTTAGCACTGTTGCCTCACAGCAAGAAAGTCCTGGGTTCAAACCCCAACAGTGGGCCTTTCTGTGTGGAGTTAGCATGTTTCTCCCACACAATAAAGACACGTGCATGCTAGGTATATCCTGCCATTACCCTTGGCGAAGGTACTGGCGTTACAACTGGAGTTGATCCCCAGATGCCGCACTGTCTGGTTGCCCCACTGCTCCTAAATATTTAGGATGAGTCACAAATGCAGAGGGCGAATTTTACCAGGGGGATTAATAAAGGTTCAACTTATTAACTTAACTTAACTTCTAAACTTTATCTTTCAAAAAGAAACAGCTGTTGCACTAGCCCAGAACAGCAAAGACTCAATGTAATATTATAATCCTGCTCAAGATATTCAGTGATGGTGGATCAATGCATATAATCCTTTTTACATATCTGTAGATCAGGGGTTCTCAAACTCTTTTATACCACGACCCCATTTTATTTAGGATTTTTTTTGGCGACCTCACACTTAATGTATCGGGTAATTTCAACGTGGAATTAAGGAATATCAAAATAAAAGCACACGTTGTTGAACTTGATCATGCATATCTATTCAAAAATGTTATTACATCACTATGTTATCAATACACATTTATAAAACGAGGCATATTTAGCCAAAATATGTTGCCAGAACATACGTTTATTTTTTTACTTTCCAATGTGCCAACTGTCACCTACCCACGACCCCACTTTGGGTCGCGAGACCCGTAGTTTGAGAACCGCTGCTGTAGATACTATATCTATACATATCCCTTACCGACTCTTACTAGTTACGCTGCTGGGCAGTATGACTTACTACCATAGTGTCTTTATACCTGCTTCACTGTACATATGAATACTACTAATAATCTATTAAACTATGTAAATACTGGTACATCTTATTAGCACTATTACTCAGTAGTACTAATTTATATATTTTATATTATCCAGTTTAACCACATGTACATTGTATATCACTATTGCACTTTACTGCTACATTTGCACTCTGGTTGGATGCCAAACTTATTTTCGTTGTACTGTACTTGTGCTGTATGATGACAACATCTTAAGTCGTAAAGCACTTTGGATAAGAAGCGTTATATAAACGCAGTCCTGCGTCTGACCATGATAGCGATGACCATTTCTACCATGGTTTATCTGCAGGTGAAGGCTGGGAGACACAGATGACGGAGGAGAACGGAATCACAGACGGCAGCCGTACCTGCAGAGTGGTAGAGGGGCAGGCAGTCGTAGATGATATCATCCGGCCGCATGCGGAAGGCGTAGTACCCGAAAGCAGCTATGCGGTAATACCTGTTTTTAAAGAGACACGTGAGGTCAGAGTCTTCCTCACAGAGAGGAAGGTGCAGCCTGTTGGAGGGAACGTGGGAAGAAAGACTCCGACAATAGTCATATCTACTGGGACTGTTCGTCCGTTCTCCCTCTACGGACACGAGTACACAAGTACATGGAAGAAATACTACAAGTAGAAATACAATTCAAATTCAAAGTGATGGGATAGGATTGAGGGAAATTGATTTTGTTATAAGGGATGACGACTACAAGTATATTTTTAACATATTATGGGTGGCGACCAGAAAGACTCTCACCAAGGAAACTCTAAAAGGAAGGAAGGGTCGTCACATCAGAACACCAGCGTTCTATGCTCAGCTTGGTGTCAGACTTTGATGCCAGTTCTATTGAAGCCTGTATTAAATAAAAAAAATATACAAGCTAGCCGAGTATATGAAACCAGTATATCAAACGTTAGCTAGTTAACAAGGCAACAGATTGCAGATGATTCTGACGATTCTGACATCCGAGGTAATAACCTGTTTAAATGACGACGGTCATTCAATCTTTATTTATACTCGATAATACACAAGAGTAATTAAACTCATTTACAGTGCCGCCGAGATGTCACAGTGCGTTCAAAGACATCAGACAATCAGAATAATTAAGAGCACATTTTAAAATAGCTAAAAGTTAAAACGGAGGTAATAATTTAAAAACAATTACATATTGTGGTGACCCGATTGGTCATTAAGGTTCTAAATCGAACCATAGACACTAGAGTGTCTAGTTTCAGTGTTTCCTGCAGGGTATTCCATGATGTGTAGGGGCAAAAAAGCCAAAAGCAGATCTACCAAGTTCAGTACAAACTCTAGGCACTCTAAGTGTAAGCCAAAAACTGGACCGTGTACGACAGGGTCCAGTGGTCCATTCCAATAAATAACTAATATAATTTGGACAATCTCTAATTATGGCTTTATAAATAAAAAGATTGCAATGCAACCTACGTCTCTCTGCCAGAGGCCCATCCGACCTTATTATATAGGATACAATGGTGAGTACTAGGGATGCACGATATTGATTTTTTGACACCGATATCTTTATGCTCCTCAAGCCGATAACCGATATCGATATTTATTGTATTATACATTTTTTTTAAATGTATATATATATATATAATTTTTTTAATCAATTTTTTTTTATTTTTTTTTTAGTATTTATAAGCTCAGACGTCATCGGTACTGCTATCGGTACTCGAGAAATTATGGGTTTTTTTTTTTGAGGAATTTAAACGTCGCAAACTAATCTTGTTGGCCGTTTTCTATCTCTCCTCCCTGGGTCTCTCTCTGCCTACGCGAGCCAGCCGGCTGTGCTCTTACACACACTCACTCACTCACACACACACACAGCTCTGCTCTCGACAGCCCCCGTGTGTGTGTGTGTGTGTGTGTGTGTGTATGTGTGTGTGTGTGTGTGTGTGTGTGTAAGAGCACGGCTCACGCAGGCAGAGAGAGACCCAGGGAGGAGAGATAGAAAACGGCCAACAAGATTAGTTTGCGACGTTTAAATTCCTCAAAAAAAGTCTGGGTCTATTTTTACTAAAGTCGATGCTGACAACGCTCGTTGCTACAAGTGCAACAAGACATTTGCCAGTAATGTACAGTATAAGCGCTGGTACTTGTCAATGTGGCTGGCGGGGAGCAGCCAACGTTATACTAGCTCCGAGTAGAATAATGGCCGACAATCCGGAGGTAAATAAACGAACGAGAGCTTCTGATTGGTGGTAAGAAGAAGAGGTGGGTGCAAGCAGAGGGACGTAATTGGCAGATCGACTGTCTGTCTCCGAATGTAACGTGACTACGTCACAGCCAAGAAGGGGAGCGCTGGATTTGTGAAAAACTCCCTGTTCCTAAACCACACGCTATCAGTTTTACCACAGTACTGGCAAAACGGGAGGAGGCTATAATAAAAACAAGCGCCCTTCATCCAAATCCACACACACCGGATTTCTTTTAACCAAAAAATGTATTACGTTATCGGAGCTATCAATAACGTTATCGAGTTTATCGGGATGACGTCATAATTGCTGATATCGGCCCGATAATTATCGTGCATCCCTAGTGAGTACCATAACTATCACCGGTGATGAATCTAATGGCTGAATGGTAAACAGAGTCTAAGGGCTTAAGAGTGGAAGCCGCTGCATGTCTATAAATCACATCTCTGTAATCCAAAACAGATAGGAACACTGCTTCAACAACTCTCTTTCTGCTAATCATAGGGAAGCTGGCTCTATTTCTATACAAAAAGCCAATCTTTTTCCGTAATTTCCTGACGAGAACGCCCACATGATATTTAAATGTAAGTCCTTCATCAATCCAAATACCAAGGTTTTTGTATTCTGAAACTCTCATTATCAGAACCGTTCAGAGTAGATATATGCAAGTCACTATAAACAATATGTTTGGCTTTGGAAAACAACATGAATTTAGTTTTACTGGCATTAAGCACCAATTTTAGACTAATAAGTGCATCTTGTAGGGCGTCAAAGGAGAGTTGTAAATATTTAGTGGCCAAGCACCTGTATCAAAGCCAACACTCGACACACAATATTTGTAAGAGGAGAAGGTGGTCAACAGTATCAAACGCCTTCGACAAATCTACAAACAGGGCAGCACAATGCTTTCCTTTGTCAAGGGCTGATACAATACACTACCTAAAGCATACTGCACCTTGTGACACTGTGAATACTGGAATATATATTTCATATTTCATTTAGTTAGATTTAAATTATAATTATATTGACCAAATTGTTTACCCCATGCTCAGTATGCTCAGTATATTCTTACTGTATTTATTTCTGTATATTTTATTTCATTTCATTTTATCCTATTTTATTTTACTCTACTCTTATCCTAGGCAACTTGAGTTGATTTGTGTTATTATTCTAATTTGTGACCTGTCCTGTCTAAATGTTGAGCGATTTGCAGTGTCTAATTTCCCACGGGATAATAAAGGTATTTCTATTCTATTCTATTCTAATGTCATTTATAACTACAGTAGCCGCCGAGATTGTACTGCGTTTTTCTCTAAAACCAGAATGGTGTGGGTTTAATATAGAGTGCTTTGTGATGAATGTTTTAAGTTGGTCGTTTACCAATAACTCCAGGATGTTTGCTAGACAGGATAACTTGGAGATTGGTCTGTAATTATTATAAACAAGGTCATACACGAGGAGACAGCTGAACCCATTCAAGTCAATGTCGAACGAACTGACAAAATGTCCACACTTGGCACCAATGTGCGCATCACGTGCTACACAGTGACGTGATGATGAGCCTTCTTTCTTTTATAGTTTCCTTTTATAGGTTTGAGAAGAAATGATCCATGAGCTTTATTTGATGGAAAGATTGACGTATGCATTGAGACGACAGAGGGAGAGGTTGGAGGAGAGGTGGAGGAGATGGTGGGAATCGGCGAGGCGCACAACACCAGAATTTATGTGACTGAGAAAAGAACAATGAATGAACCCTTTTTGTTTTGTTTATTTATTTAATTCGTTTGTATTAGATAAGATGGGGGAGGGGGGGGGGGTACAGGTATGGGCAGGGTAATAGTAGAAATACATAAATATAGGCAAGAAGATCTTTTCTGAATATAAAATATGAGAAAAAAATAAACAGCGTAAACAATATAATTAACACCGAATATAAAAATATGAGAACAATAAACAGTGTAAACAATATAACTAACTAACACAAATATGAGAGTTCATTATATATAACTATAAATACAAGTTTTATGAGTGTTGTATTGAAAAATGACACAAGAGGGGTTACAATTTTACCATACAGGTTAGCTGTGCATTTAATCACCTGTACATTGTATATTACTATTGTACTTTACCGTTTACATTTGCACTCTGGTTGGATGCCAAACATATTTTCGTTGTAATGTACTTGTGCTGTATGATGACAATACATTTTAATCTAATCTCATCTAATCTAATAACAACCCTACAGAATATCACAGACTTGACAACTCTAGACGAGACAAAGTTTACTTCCTGTTGCTAGTGTTTGCTAATACAGACAGCGGACAAGGAATACAATTGGGCCCAAGCTGTTCCCATAGCAACAACACAATGCCACCGAAAAGGGATCTACAAGCTGGAGTTTAACGGCACACTTACCGACTCTGCACCACGATGGCAGCCTTGGGCAGACCGGTGGTACCCGAGGTGTAAATGTAGAACAGGCGATCTGTAGGAGAAACAGAACATTAACCACGTTGATAAAAAGAGAAAGACTCAGAAGAAGCTTCTATCCCCAGGCCATCAGGCTGCTAAACGAACAATAAACACTATGCAACAACCATCAAATGCACACAGCACACACACCCACACTCACTTAAACAAACAACACACTGCAGCACCCACTCTCCACACTTTAGATCACACAAACACTTTATATTTATTGATATTTATTGATAAAGGATTTGCACTACAACTCGTACACCTACTGTAAATCGTACCTAAATTGCACCTCATCCTATTTCTGCCTTGCACTATATAGTATTGTATATTAGTACACTACACAGTATGGTAACTCAGTTACGTCTATTCTGCATCGAACATTGTACATATGTCTATACTGAACACTGACTGAACATTTTTTTTACTTCTAATTTACATGCTATACTATGTTATTTTATTTCATACTTATCTTGTCTTGCACAGTCTCTGGAGCGTAACAGTAAGAAGCATTTTGTATAAAAGTATTCTGTACTTCTGTATGACAACTATTAAAGAAACTTGAAACTTGAAACACTTGCGAGCTGCGTACAATCTGTGCAATGAGTCACTGCCCACAATCAACTTCGATGAACATTGTTACTCAGCTGATAGAGTTGTGCCCTTCCTGATGACTTGTCGTACAGAACTTGTAAGTCGCTTTGGATAAAAGCGTCAGCTAAATGACTAAATGTAAATGTCAACAGATTTATCTGGAGTCATAAATTACATTTGGGGTCACACGCCTACATGGCACATTGTATTGTATTGTGATGACGATTGAATCATCAAAAACTTTGTTTGTGAACGAAAGAAGGAACAGAAAGAAATAGTTTTGGTCGGATTGGTTAGCGCCGTCCCCTGTGGTCTGGGCGACGCACGCTCGATTCCCGGCTGCCAATACATTAGCTCAGCATTATTTACTAGGCTTTACTTATGTTCTCATAATACTCATGTTTCATGTTTTTAATATGTTTTGAATACAAATCTCTTCCAGTTTACTCATACTAATATAGAATATGAAATCTGCTACTGCCTTCCCCCTAAATTACATGTGTAATCCATAATCCCATAATGAACATGCCACTCTTACTCTTCAAAATGCATCTTCAACTTTGTTAATTGTGTTGTTGTTGTTGTTTAGTTCCACTCCCAAAGTATCCGTCAATTTGAAATGATCCTCAGGTTTTATAGTTACTGCCATGGATTGTTGACACTTTTTGTAATCAGATTACCGGGATCCTATTATGTAATCCACGACTCGTCAACCTTGTTTACCGTTTGACACGTGTGGCCGGGAGTATTCAGTTTCCATGTCCATCAGCAAGTTGCAACCTTAGCTAAACCTCAGTCTATTCCCTTCTATTCTGGTGAGGCTCCCTCCCGGCGCTGGAGCCTCGGTTCAGGTTTGCCCTGCGGTGGTTCACACATGTTTCCATTGTTGCAATCAGCTGTTTTACTACTAGTGGACTTCCATCAGTCAATACCAGTCTTCCACCCACTGTCAAAACATACAAGCAGCTACACAACTAAATGAAGCATTAACAATTAATGTCAAACAATTCACTGTAAGGGAATGCATTGCACAAAACAACGACAACACATACCGAGTTCTGTGTCACTTTTTATTAAAACATCCTCAAATGTATGAATAATTGAAGTCTACTAGTCAAGTAGAAAATGTAGACTACTTTGGTTATTGTTTATCTAATCGAATATATCTGGTTATAAGTAACAAGAAAATAGCTTGATATAAGTATCTTGTTATAATGAGAAAAGATATTCATATAAATGATATAACGAGATAAAGAACCGGGTAAATCTTTAAATTGGGGCAATGGAAGAGCTGCGTGCTTTCCTCCCGAGCGACCGTGAAGGTTTTACAGGCCTGCAAAGTTGACAATTATTGTCTGTATTTTAACCTTTTCTCTTGTTGCATGTTATGTATATAGCCCTACCTGTTGATCCGTGGGGTGGGTGGGTGGGTGGGTTTGGGGGTGGGGTAGATTATACAAAAAAAGCGAAAAAGGGTGAATGAATAATTCTGACTTTGTAATTGTACAAACTTGCTTCACCAATAAAAACGTTTGTTTAAAAAAAAAAAACGAATGATGAAACTAATGAATACACAAGGACGCTGTCCGTGCACCAACTGCACCTGCTACTTCAAATAACACTTCCGCCATCAAAGCACAGTAAGGAGATAACAATATCACAGTAGTAGTCGAGGTAGAGTGTAAAGTAGTAATTCTTCTGTGAGTAAACAGATGGGAGAGGACCAGGGCTGGGAGCTCTATATAAAGTGTTTTAATGAAGTAAACGTACAATTATAAAACTGTACAGGTTTTAATATCAATTCTCTGCAAATTTTATGCCAGTCTATAATTATGCCAATTTTATGGTAATTCTATGTCTATTTTGTGTCCATTTATGTCTACATCGCTGCTGTGAAGCACTTTGGGCTGCAATTCTTGAAAGATGCTATATAAATAAAGTGTATTATTATTAGCATCATTAAATGTAACACAAACATCAGAGACAGACTGGAGAAAACTCAACACGCTACCCGGTGCACCACCGACTCCTCGCCCCCCTCCCACAGGACACTATCCATGCCGACGCTGCTCTTGCCCCCCCCCCCCCCCCCAGACGCTGAAGATCAGGACATTCCAGACCCCGGACAACCAGACTGACGCCTCACAATCTGCACATCAGAGGGAGTTATGTATATATATATATATACATATTACGCCATACGCTGCCCACTCCTCTATATTGGCCAAACATTCCGTCCATTACTCACCCGCATCATAGGACAGAAAAGTGCCGTACCCCACAAAGACTCCTAAGCCCCACTCGCTGAGCGTTTCACTCAACGCTCCCACAGCTGAAATCATCTCCCGTTTTTGGGGGCCGATTGATTGGTCAAACCCCCCCCCCCCCTCTGAGGGCGGAGGTTTTGAGAGGACACTCCTACAAAGTGAAACGCTGGATCATTCTCTCAATAGTCTCACCCCCCGTGGACTGAATGAGGACCCGTGTTTGTTTTCTATCATTCGTGGACAATTTTATTTTTTTTTATTTACGTATAGTATCAGTATATTTGATATTTACATTTAGCATTTAGTCATTATTCTAGCTGATTCTTTTATCCAAAGTGACTTACAGATTGTGAACAACAGGTCAGCAGGAAGGGTACAACTCTGGCAGCTAAGGGTCTGTGGTATTGTTCGTCAAATAGTGTCGAACTTGAGTGTTACACTCTTGAGTGCATACCGGTAGTAGTATAGACACATTAGCCTGATAGGTAGTAGTATAAGTATAGTAGGCATAGTAGTAAGGTACGTATTAATATATATATATTTTTTTTAATATTTCATTTATTTTGATATGCAGTTCTATGTGGTGTACTTCTTATCTGTCGAGGCACCTGCTGTGCCACGCCCCTTAACCTTGTTCCTATCTGGTCCAGAAGAGACGCCCCTTAACCTTGTTCCTATCCGGTCCTACAGCCAAGTAGAATTTGCCGCCTTTTCGATCATCACCTCACTCAACCTATTGCGTGCTTGGGGTCTCGAGTTACAAGACGAAATAGCAGACAAGCGGATTTGACAAGCCGCTCGGACGAGTGACCACGTCCGGTTGTGAACGGTCCTGAACTGACCAGTCACCGCCGATGGCGAAAATTATTGACCACCGTTGTAGCCAAGGAGCGTCTGCTCCGAAAGCGATCCCAGACGAGCACTGATTGCAACGAGAAGAGGGCAGAAGAAGACCCAACAAGTTTCTTTGTTTTGACTCGCGCGTCTGAATGAATGGCAGCGGACGGCCATTTTTTTTGGATAATCACGCTGAATTATTGCGGTACACACATTACAAAAACCTTTGTAAAACAATCATTTTCCATGGGATTCTTCTATAAACTTTGGACCTGTATGACTATAAGACTTCAGGCTATGGAACAATTATGTTTTCCAGCTCCTACCTCTCAGCTGGATTCCAAAAACAGGCATCTGGCAGCAACACAAAAGTAAGGAGCAAATAATTTAATTCAGTGTGTTCAAACCTCGGTTTCACTATTACATTAGCACTCAAAGTGATTTTTCTTTATTGTGTAAGAAACTTCAGAATATTACCTTTCAGAAGAGACCAGACTCATGCATGTGCTATACGTATAAAGTATCAAATCAAATCAAATTTATTTATTTATAAGGCCCGACAACACACGTTAATGTCCCCATGGGCCGTACATGTCTTCTTTAAACAAGTCAAGAACAGAACAAGAACACCCATAAGGTCCAACAAATTTAAAATAAATGCAAATAAATGAAAGAATGCAAGCACTCCCAGACATACCCCACGTGAAGGTAAGGAAAAACTCACTAAAACCTAACAATAGGGAAAAATGCTCCACAGGCAGTGTGGAGGAGAGAAACCTTAGAAGGGCCATTCAAGGGGGGATCTCCCTTCTTAGATGTCGGTGATAGTAGTGTTGCAGACTAACAGTTGGTAAGCATGCACTCAAGTGTGTAGTGAAACACAGATGAGTGCATGCAATAGCAACTGAACATTTTGAAAGATTAAAGATAGAGCTGATAGCGAATCTATTTGAGGCACAGGGGCGGCGCAAAGAGGGTCGCATCCTCCCCGTCTTAATCACGGCACATTCAACACTCCGGTCATTGCTCAGGGACAGCCGGAGACAGGGAGATAGGGGGCGGCGCAGAGAGGGTTGCGACCTCCCCGACATCATTACGGGACGTCCGACACTCCGGTCAGCACTCCAGTATAATAGAAGCACTCCAGTATAATAGAAGCAAATTACTTTGGGTATGCAATCGACAGGCGTTTTATCCAAAATTTGCCCAACCGTTAAGACCCTATCTGGTCTTACAGCCACGGTCCTTAACCTTGTTCTTAACACATTCTGTGCCATAAACGGCTTTTTTCATTTCGGGGCGCAGATTTTTGGCGCCGTCGTTTTTTTGGATCGTTTGATCTTTTTACTTTGATCCCCGCTCTACACAGTTGCCCAGAGCGATCTGCATCATTTAGGCACGTCCCGACACATTGGAACTGCATTCTGATCGACTATCACCAGGTGGCAGTATCGTCCCGTGTCTGAACTGCATGGGGCTCTGGGCTGATAGTCAGCTTCACTTTCAGTTTCTCCTCGCGAGTCACCCCTCCTTCTCCTGGGACAGAAATTCACAGCCCTGAGGGAGGGAGGCTGGCCCTGAGAGGGAGGTTAGAAGGGTCAAAATACCATCACATACATGAAGTCGTATCCTGAAGGTAGAACTCAGAGAGCATGGGCAAATGGTGAGCTATCCTCTGACCTTAGCTGTGATTTTGGTGTCCCCCAGGCATCTATACTGGGGCCGCTGTTGTTTAGTCTATACATTAATGATCTTCCAGCTATATGCAATGAGTCTGATATCCAGATGTATGCAGATGATACGGTAATTTATGTTCATGCAGCTACCAAGCAGCAAGCTGCAAACAAGTTAATAGCGTTGATGACATCGGTCACTGAATGGCTGACTAACTCATGTCTGCATTTAAACACCAAAAAAACTGTTTGCATGTTTTTTACAAAGCGGTTGATGAATGCTGCATCACCTGATGTCTATGCGATATGTCAGAGGAGAAAAGTTGACAGTTGTGTCCGAATATAGATATCTCGGGATAAAAAAAATGTACTCCAATCTTACATTTAAAAAAACAAATCAAATCGGTAGTAAACAACGCAAAGTTTCACTTATCAAACTTCCGTCACATCAGAAACTCTCCGTCAACAAAAGCAGCAGCACTGTATTTTAATGCCATTATTATGTCACATTTATCATACTGTCTGACTAGCTGGACACAAGCCTCCTGTACAACACTACGATCTGTACAGGTAGTTTACCATCAGGCTGTGAAAGTACCCAACGGTAAATTTACCGGTACACCAACGGCAATTTTTTCCGGTACTTTAGTCTTAAAATTTTGTATCTACCTACCTCAGTTGTAAAATACGTGTCCAAACTTCTAATTATTTATTATCATTATTATTTATTTAGAACAATTTGTTAATATATAATATTGCAGTGAGCGTTGTCTGCATCTAGCTTTGTAAAGTGTAACCACACTTGCAACCGTTTTCGGCTCGCCATTGTCCCCGACTGCTTTGTTGTTGACGCGAGCGTGCGGCACACTTCATAGGTTTCGTTTCACGGTAAACGCAACGTTGACGTCATCGGACTAAAAAAAAAAAAAAAAAAAAACAATATCGAAATGTGACACCGGTGGATCTCACGTGAATCGGTACTCGGTAGTACCGACATGATTCGGTCGATACCCTTAAAAGTACCCGTTCGGTACCCATCCCTACACACCCCTTAACCTAGTTCCTAGACACTCTCCATCCGGTCCTACAGCCATCCTTTAACCTTGTCCCTAGACACTCTCCATCCGGTCCTACAGCCATCCTTTAACCTCGTTCCTAGACACTCTCCATCCGGTCCTACAGCCATCCTTTAACCTTGTCCCTAGACACTCTCTATCCGCTCCTACAGCCATCCTTTAACCTTGTCCCTAGACACTCTCTATCCGCTCCTACAGCCATCCTTTAACCTTGTTCCTAGACACTCTCTATCCGGTCCTACAGCCATCCTTTAACCTTGTCCCTAGACACTCTCTATCCGGTCCTACAGCCATCCTTTAACCTTGTCCCTAGACACTCTCTATCCGGTCCTACAGCCATCCTTTAACCTTGTCCCTAGACACTCTCTATCCGGTCCTACAGCCATCCTTTAACCTTGTCCCTAGACACTCTATCTGGTCCTACAGCCATCCTTTAACCTTGTTCCTAGACACTCTATCTGGTCCTACAGCCATCCTTTAACCTTGTTCCTAGACACTCTCTATCTGGTCCTAGAGCCATCCTTTAACCTTGTCCCTAGACACTCCATCCTTTAACCTTGTCCCTAGACACTCTCTATCCTTTAACCTTGTTCCTAGACACTCTCTATCTGGTCCTACAGCCATCCTTTAACCTTGTTCCTAGACACTCTATCTGGTCCTACAGCCATCCTTTAACCTTGTTCCTAGACACTCTCTATCCGGTCCTACAGCCATCCTTTAACCTTGTTCCTAGACACTCTATCTGGTCCTACAGCCATCCTTTAACCTTGTTCCTAGACACTCTCTATCCGGTCCCACAGCCATCCTTTAACCTTGTTCCTAGACACTCTCTATCCGGTCCCACAGCCATCCTTTAACCTTGTTCCTAGACACTCTCTATCCGGTCCCACAGCCATCCTTTAACCTTGTTCATTATTCAGCAGCAGTACAATGGAATAGCCTACCAATGGAGTTGAAGACCATAAGCCCCTTCTCCACTTTTAAATTAGCTATAAAGAGGTGGATCATAAGTAGCAGAAGCTGGGAGTAGTGAACAAAGGGTTTTTAATATGTGTTGCTTCTTTTTTATTCTTTTATAGTCTATAAAATGGAATATTATTGTATGTATTTTTTTTGTTTTTATACCACACATCCTGAAATACAGACACTACAAACACCCACGTCCACACACCAGTACATAAATCCACTGACACCAATGATGAAGCACCACAATGGAAACAAGCCTATGGCTTTATTGTGTTTTATGAAATCCTATTGGTAAATGGAGAAAATGTATACCCGTTTCATATTGTGATCAAATGTATACGTGTGATTTTTCTAAACCAATAAACTATTCAATCAATCAATCAATCAATCAATGTTCCTAGACACTCCGGTCCTACAGTCTGAGGACGACCTGTCGAGGCAGATTCTTTGTCAATTACAAGATGTACATTGTTTGCTAAGCTGTCCAGTTACAAGTGTACACCGTCTTCATTAAAACCCTTGTTCTAGACGAGCACCCAGCTCCACGTCCCTCCTTCCATTTACTCAGAGGAATGCCATTGCTACACTTCACACTCTACCAGGATGTTGTTAAGTCCTTGACATGCTTGCTGACAGGTGTTGATTGAAGTAGCAGGTGCAGTTGGCGGCGCATGGACAACATACTTTTGTTGACCTCAATGTCTGCCGTGTATAATATGCCTCCCATCTTGAATTGCGTCTTGAATTAACTTCGTGAGGGGAGCGGATCCATTTTCTGATATACAGTACAGATAAATAGTCAGCCACATGCGTGCAGTCGGAGTGCTTATAGCATTATAACCAGACTCTGTCAGCAGCATACAGTACATACTACTCCCGTTATTTGGGTTACATTCTAATATTGCTATTGTCGTCTATTTACCATCTAATTTTCTACAGTTTATTACTTTTTTTATTTATTGTTTTGAGTAAGGGGCAGGTCAAATAAAATAAATTGGGAGGTGCTTTTTATTATGAAATCAATATATTGAGATCTCTTTCTCGTCATAACGGCATCTTTATCTTGTTATATTGAGATATCTTTGTCGTGATAACATCTTTATCTTGTTATATTGAGATATCTCTCGTTATAACATCTTTATCTTGCTATATTGAGATCTCTCTCGTTATAACATCTTTATCTTGTTATATTGAGATCTCTCTCGTCATAACATCTTGTTATATTGAGATCTCTCTCGTTATAACATCTTTATCTTGTTATATTGAGATCTCTCTCGTTATAACATCTTTATCTTGCTATATTGAGATCTCTCTCGTTATAACATCTTTATCTTGTTATATTGAGATCTCCCTCGTCATAACATCTTGTTATATTGAGATCTCTCGTTATAACATCTTTATCTTGTTATATTGAGATCTCTCTCGTTATAACATCTTTAACTTGTTATATTGAGATATTTCTTATTATAACATCTTTATCTTGTTATATCGAGATCTCATTCTCATTATAACGACATCTTTATCTTGTTGTATCTAAATATTTTTCTCGTTAAAACGAGAAACCAGGCAAAACATTATTTATGTATTTATTTCGAATGAATGCAATACGCTTCCGTAAGATTTGGCCTTTCCAATTCAGTTTTTTTTGGCTAATGATCTCCCACTTACCAATGACAACATCGCTCAATAAGAGCCATTTCTCAGCACAATCCATGCCCTTCTTCACAGCGGAGACCCGCAGGTCCGTTTAGTTAACCGCTAAACAAATACCAACACAATGGATCTGAAATTCCTGCTGAAACCTGCTCTGGGTTCCCCGTTGGAGTAGATTTCAGTGTTTATTTAAGGGCTTGACTGCACACGTTGCCTTAGCATTAGTTTTGTGGCCAACACAAAACTATCTGCGTGGATAGATAGCGTTCCAGGGTTCTCTTTGCATTTTGCGTGAACTTACCCATTAATGTAACACAGCTTAAAAGAGCCAATCTGTGATCCAAACATTAACAAACAAGAGACATGTTTTCATCCTCTAGCTGATTGGCTGAGCTCTTCATACAAGGACTAGACAACAAATACTTAATTCCATATTGTGTATTTTGTAGGGCTGACCCCTATTAGTTGATTAGTCGACTAATCGGTCGAAAGGAGCCGTAGTCGACTAGCCAACCTCTTAGTCGAATACAAAAAGAATTAAATAAGAATTTAGATTTTATTTTTTGTCATTCTTTCCAAAAGAAAAGAGGCCTAGAAGCGTGGCTAACGCTAATGGCACGCATACCAGAGGCTAACTGTCTACGAAAACAGGAAAGAGGATTTCACCCGTCTAATGAACACTAGACTAGACAAATATCAAGATGTATCCATCAGTGGACCAATTGCATGCTTTTGCAGAGGACAAGAAGCCTTCAGTCGACTCCTTCAGACATTAAGCACCCCCCACAGCCCAAATGGAATGATAAAAAAAAATATTTTAAAGAAAATATTTAAAATATTATATATATATATATTTTTTTTTGTCGACCAATGGAACATTTTGGCCAATCATAGTCGACCATCCAAATCCTTAGTCGGGGACAGCCCACTATTTTGTGGCTGTGAGAGGTTTACCGTGGTTATGTTTATAAGTGTAATAGTTATCTATATTCCAATTCACCGTGGGTTTAGAAAGTTCCAAATAGAATATTTTTTGTGTACAGATAAAACTCTTCAAGAATGTATGTGAATACACCTCATATTGACCAAGATGACTGGAAATCAAATGAATTGAATTAGAAAAGACCAGATAGTACTAAATCAGACTCATTTTCATATTATTGCAGAAAATATTGACAACCACAACATTAACCAAAGTAGCCTACGTTGTCTAGTGTGTAAATTATTCATACATTTGATTTGTTTGAATAAATAGTGACACAGAACTCGTTTGTCGTTATTTTGTGCAATGAAATGTATTGAGATATTCTCATTATAACAAGATATTTATATCAAGATATCTTCTATTAGATAAACAATAACCAAAGTAGCCTACTTGACTAGTATTTAAACTATTCATACATTTGAGGATGTTTTAATAAAAAGTGACACAGAATGGGTTGTCGTTATTTTGTGCAATGCCTTCCCTTACAGTGAATTGTTTGACATTAATTGTTAATGCTTCATTTTGTTGTGTAGCTGCCTGCTTGTAAGTTTTGACAGTGCGTGGAAGACTGGTATTGACTGATAGAAGTCCACTAGTAGTAAAACAGCTGATTGCAACAATGGAAACGTGTGAACCACCTCAGGGCAAACCTGAACTGAGGCTCCAGTGCCGGGAGGGAGCCTCACCAGAATAGAAGGGAATAGACTGAGGTTCAGCTAAAGTTGCAACTTGCTGATGGACATGGAAACGGAATACTCCCGGCCACACGTGTCAAACGGTAAACAAGGTTGACGAGTCGTGGATTACATAATAGGATCCCGGTAATCTGATTACAAAAAGTGTCAACAATCCATGGCAGTAACTATAAAACCTGAGGATCATTTCAAATTGACGGATACTTTGGGAGTGGAACTAAACCACAACACGATTAACAAAGATGAAGATGTATTTTGAAGAGTAAGAGTTTCAAGTTTCAAGTTTCTTTAATAGTTGTCATACAGAAGTACAGAATACTTTTGTACAAAATGCTTCTTACTGTTGCGCTCCAGAGACTGTGCATGACAAGATAAGTATGAAATAAAAACATAGTAAAAATTAGAAGAAAAAAAAAAGAGGTCACAGTGTTCAGTTTAGACATATGTACAATGTTCGTAGACGTAGTTACCATACAATATACAATACTGTGCAGTGTACTAATATACAATACTATATAGTGCAAGGCATAAATGGACAAGGTGCAGTTTAGGTACAATTCACAGTAGGTGTACGAGTTGTAGTGCAAATCCTTTATCAATAAATATAAAGTGTAAGTGTGTTTGTGTGATCTAAAGTGTGGAGAGTGGGTGCTGCAGTGTGTTGTTTGTTTGAGTGAGTGTGTGTGTGCGTGTGGGTGTGTGTGCTGTGTGCATTTGATGGTTGTTGCATAGTGATTATTGTTCGTTTAGCGATTATTGTTCGTTTAGCAGCCTGATGGCCTGGGGATAGAAGCTCCTTCTGAGTCTTTCTGTGCTCGCCATAAGACTCCGGTATCGCTTGCCTGACGGCAGCAGTTCAAAGAGGCAGTTGTTCGGGTGGCTCGAGTCCTTAATAATTCTCTTAGCCTTCCCCTTGCACCGCTTGTTGTAAATGTTCTGGAGGGTGGGAAGCCCCCCTCTAATTGTGCGTTCGGCTGAACGTGTCACTCTTTGTAGTCTGCTACGGTCTTGTGCAGTGCTATTCCCAAACCAGGAGGTGATGTTGCCGGTCAGGATGCTCTCTATTGTACATGAGTAGAAGTTCCTAAGGATCTTCTGACTGACTTGGAACTTCCTTAGGCGCCTGAGGAAGTAGAGGCGTTGTCGTGCCTTCTTCACAACACTGTCAATGTGTGTGGTCCATGTCAAGTCCTCGGATATGTGGGCTCCGAGGTACTTGAAACTGTTCACTCTCTCAACTGGTGCCCCGTCGATGCTGAGGGGGCTGTAGTCCTTGACCCCCGACCTCCTGAAGTCCACAATCATCTCTTTTGTTTTGCTGACGTTCAGGGAGAGGCAGTTCTCCTGACACCACTGTGACAGGTTCTCTACCTCTTCCAGGTAGGCCCTTTCGTCGTTGGCAGAGATCAGGCCCACCACTACTGTGTCATCAGCAAATTTGATGATGGTGTTGTTGTTCCGCTGTGCTACGCAGTCATGTGTGTACAGGGAGTAGAGGAGGGGGCTCAGAACACAGCCCTGGGGGGCCCCTATGTTGAGCGTGATGGATGAGGAGGTGCAGTTGCCGGCTCTTACCACCTGGGGTCTGCCCGTCAGGAAGTCCAGGACCCACTGGCACAGGTCATAGTTCAAGCCCAGGTCCCTGAGCTTGGCTATGAGTTTGGAGGGGACTATGGTATTGAATGCTGAGCTGTAGTCGATGAACAGCATTCTCACATAGTTCCCCTTCCTCTTGTCCAGATGTGATGCTGCTGTGTGCAGCACATGGGCTATGGCGTCCTCCGTGGACCTGTTGGGGCGATATGCAAATTGCAGAGGGTCCAGGTTGATGGGGAGGGAGGAACAGATGTAGCCCTTCACTAGCTTCTCAAAGCACTTCATGGCTATGGAGGTGAGGGCTACAGGGCGGTAGTCGTTGAGGCAAGCGGGCGTAGATTTTTTGGGTACAGGGATGATGGTGGACTTCTTCAGACAGGTGGGGATGACGGCCTGTTCCAAGGACAGGTTGAAGATGTCAGTGAATACCGGGGCCAGTTGGTCGGCACAGACTTTTAGGACGCGGCCGGGGATGCCGTCCGGTCCTGCTGCCTTCCTGATATCCACTTTTTTAAAGATCCGTCTCACCTCATGCTCTGTTACCCTGAACACTGAGTCTCCATCAGCAGACCCCCCCCCCCCCATTGCCGTGGTTTGTAGGCTGGTGTTGTTATTCACAGCCTCAAACCTCGCATAGAAGGAGTTGAGATCATTTGCTAAGGAGATGTCACTGTTCAGTTTGAGGGGGGTTCCTTTGTAGTCTGTCATTGTTCTGAGGCCCTGCCACATGCCTCTAGAGTCAGCCTGTTCAAACTGAAGTTCAACTTTATCCCTGTAACGCCGTTTTGCCTCTATTACTGCTCTCCTGACGTTGTATCTTGCCATCTTGTGTTCTTCCATGTTGCCTGTCACCAGCCCGGTGTTGTATGCTGATGTGCGCACTTTCAGAGCCTCACGGACGGATTTGTCTACCCAGGGCTTTTGGTTTGGGTAGATATTAATTTTGGTGGTGGGGATTATTACTTCTACCTGAGTACAGACATAGTCAATCACCGTTTCGGTGTATTCGTTAATATTGGCTGTGTTATCACGGAGTACACTCCATTCTGTGCTTCCCAGCACTGCTTGGAGTGACTCTACTGACGTCACGGTCCAACGTTTAACCTCTCGCGAGACCACCGGCGTTCGCTTGAGACACTGTTTGTACTTAGGCAAAAGAAAAATTGCAGCGTGATCGCTTTTACCGAATGGACTAAGAGCCTGTGACTTGTACCCATTCTTAAATTGCGAGTATACATGGTCTAATATGTTCTCGCCTCTGGTGGGACAGGTCACATGCTGATAGAAATTCGGCAGCACCTTTTTAAGACGCGCGCTGTTGAAATCCCCCAAGACCAAAATGGCCGCGTCAACGTTAGCTGCCTGGAGTTTGTTTACCTCGTCGTGAAGTTTTGAAAGTGCGACCTCAGTGTTCGCGTGTGGTGGAATGTACACTCCGATGAGGATGATGGACGTTAACTCTCTTGGGAGGAAGAAGGGTCGACATTTTATCGTGATAAACTCCAGGTCTGGGGAACAGTGGTTAGACATTTCCTTTGTGTTGCCTAAATCGCACCACTCCTTGTTTATCATGAAGGCGATGCCGCCTCCTTTCTTCTTTAGTGACTCTAATGCCGTCCGGTCTTTTCGTAGAACGAAGAAGTGGTCTGCCGGTTCTATTGCATGATTCGGGACATCTGGACTCAGCCAAGTTTCTGTGAAACAGAGGACGTTACAATCCCGAATGTCCCTCTGGAATTGGATCCTTGCTCTGATGTCGTCCAATTTGTTTCCTATCGATTGCACATTGGCCAACAATATGCTGGGCAATGTGGTTCTGTGTCGTTTGGACCTCAGTCTGTTCCGGACCCCGGCTCTCTTTCCTCGTCTTCGCGGCAGCTTTTTTTCTTGTCCGTGGCCGGCATAACAAAGGATCTCGGTGGGCCATTTCTGCTGTTCAGCGATCCGATCCAGAGAGCAATCCAAACGGTAAGTTTTTCTTAATCCAATGTCAATGATTGACTGACGGTCATACACATATAATGCACCAACAGTTGGTGCAAATAAAACTCCTAATACTATAAAAATTAACAAAATAAAGCACAGTCTCGTCGGAGCGATCAGAAAGGCAGCCATCACAGCAGCAGTGGCATGTTCATTATGGGATCATGGATTATGGAGATTATGGATTACACATGTCATTTGTGGCTGAATACGGTGCGATCTGATGGATTGCAAAATAGAGGGAGAGAGAAAAAAGCGAGGGGCTGAGAGAAGAAACAGGCCGGTGAAAACGACAGAACGTTTCCAATGTTTGGGATCAGCTCAAACTGAAACAAAACAGAAACCTCCACTTCCTCACCAGCTCTGGAAAAACAAGCGGCCAAGCTTCTCTCGCTTGTTCTTTCTTCACTCAGAGAGCGACGCAGAGATGACCTTTTCTCTAGCGCCACCATCAGTCCAAGATTTGAGGTTTGGACCGATGGCGACGCTAGTGGATAGGACACTGGGTCACCAACATCAATATGGTTCATCATCTAGGGGTCATGAATGTGCACCTTAATACACATGACCAGACCAGCCTCTGTCAAAACGGCTGAAAATATTCTATGTGAATAATTTTGACTTTATTTTCGCGATTACTGTATATCTCACGGGCCGAACAAACCTGAACGTTATTGCCACAAAATACACTGTTAAGCCCTAGCCCTATTTTCTGAAAATCCACCAAAAAATACATACCTAAGTAAATGTAGGATTGCTCCACTTCTTTTTGCATGTTCTTGGTATCTAGGGACATCTGTGGATCTCAGGGAATGTATTCCCAATGTCAGAAATATTGTGTTGGTTACTAGGCTTGAGTAAATTGTAATGAACCAAAAGGAGAATATAAATGTTTTATTTATTTAATTTTTTCATCTTTGACGGTGAATAACACCATGCTAAATTGACCAAACATGAATAATTGCCACTGAGCTCATTCAGGAGCTTCTTGAGATTACGTGTACAAAACATCTAAGCAAATTAATAAAGGGAAGATGATTAAACAGAAGGTTTTGTAGATACAGTACTGAATTCTGCCATCCGGACGCATGCAATTTGAAATATGATTATAGAATATAGAATATCAGGCCTATAAATTACCTTATTATGGCCAAGTCGCACATCTATGGATCAGGCCAAATCACCCCTTTCCAATGGCAGAGTTCAATCTGGATTTAGTATCACCAGGCGTGCAGCAAAAACCGTGAATGAAATCTCAGTTACTTTTTTTATAATGTAAATTTCACCGCCATTTTTAATCAGATTCCAACGCCTTTTTTGCTAGACATTCACAGAAAGGTAGAGAAACTAACTGTGTTCTAATTTATGACAATAACGTTCAGGTTAGTTCTCAAGTTCGCCAAATCCCTGCGTCAAACCTCGCCTTTTCCCGAAGCTCATATTTCACTAATAAAACTTAAAACCATTGGTAAACAAACAGTGCTGGAAATATACACTTTGACTGCTGTTTTGACAGGGTTAGGGTTTTAATCTTGGCTACATAAAAACAAAAACGCAACATTAATTCATACATTCTGTAGAGATGGATTTATGGCGTGATGTCATTGTCGGTCCGGTACCGGACCGCTCGGGCTTAAGAGGTTAACACTTATTTTAACAAACAAAAAAAACACCACTTACAGCACCTTTAAGCCTGGAGGGAGGCTTTCCCTAAACAATGGTATAGGCCAGGGGCACAGACAGCGCCACCATGACGACGTGCCAGCGCCACCATATGGTTTAAAGAAAATAATACCTTTTAATTACATTTAAAAAACGTTTTGCAGTGAAAGTTTGGGGCCAGCGTAGAAAAAGATGCATCATTGTCTTAATACGTGATTGCTTCGTCCTCTTGTTATTTTGTTCCACTGTGCGTGTGCGTTTGCATGCGTGTGCCTGTGTGTGCATGCGTTTTTGTGTTAAACGTTAAAATATTGTGCAACCATATACACTGTACTTAATGTTTTTAAATTGCAGGAAATTACAGCAAATGGTTCTTTATCACTAATCCCTTGCCTCCTGGAAGAAGGGGGGGGGGGGGGTTGGACCACCCACTAATTGAGACTCAGCGACCATCTTGTTTGAGTCGTGGGGAAATCCCTGCTGGAGGGACTCAGAGGTTCAAACAGTGTGAGAACTCACCATTGAAGCCTTTGGGGAGGAGGCAGGCAGGAGGGGGGAGTCTAGAGGAGGAGGCCAGGATGGGGTCCAGGGGTTGGGCTCCCAGCCAGGCCAGATGGTCTGCACTGAGCTCCCCAGTACAGAACCGTACCATGGACTGGCTCAGGGAGGGACCCACCTCCAACATCGCTGAGGTTTGTTAAGGGAAAAACAAGAGAGACAGACGGGGGAGAGAGAGAGAGAGAGAGAGAGAGGATCAGTTGGGGTGTCGACACGGTCCGAGAGCTGTGGTCGGCAATAGTTAGATGCTGGTGTACGAAATAAAATAACATCATAGGCAAACAAGATTTCCTTTCATTCATATTTTCAATTCTGTTCATCATGTCATTATTTTTTTGCATCATTGTTAGGCAACATTGCCAATGAAAAAACTAAATGAAAACAAGCAGCAGTGATGTCACAGACAGACAAGGCGTTACAGAGAGGTAGAATGTTGACAATACAGTGCGAGGTCACAGTGACAGAATTGTGATATGACAGTGTGATGTCAGAGAGAGATTGATCTGTCGGAGTGATGTCACAAGTAGACAGACTGTAGACCATGTTATGTCATAGCCCCTTCCGTGACTGCGATGTGCAAGCCAGGTGCTTTTGAATACGCAGTCACTCGCAGCTCCATAGCAGCCAGGCTAAGTTGGACCACGAAACACTGCTTAAAAGCTCGGGGTGGGTCCGAAATATATCAGATATAAATTTCAAAAGGTACCCAGCGTTCAATTAGGGTTTCACACACACATACGACGGGATTTGAAAGCTCTGAGTTGCTAATAACATTTTAAAATAGTTTTTATAAAACGAGTGGTACTCACAGAGAGCGCAGTGATTGCTGGACGCACCAGGCATGTCACAAAAGCAGTATAAGAAGAAGAAGCCATTTTGCCAAGGCTCACTCTGTGAGTACCACTCGTTTTATAAAAATGATTTAAAATGTTTATTAGCAACTCCGAGCTTTCAAACCCCGCCGTATGCGTGTGTGAAACCCTAATTGAACGCTGGGTACCTTTGAAATGTATATCCGATATATTTCGGACCCACCCCAAGCTTTTAAGCAGTGTTTGGTGGTCCAACTTAGCTTGGCTGCTATGGAGCTGCGAGTGACTGCGTATTCAAAATCCCCTGGCTTGCAAATCGCAGTCACGGAAGGGGCTAGTTATGTCATAGATGGACAGAATGCAGACCAGAGACGGTGTAACAGACAGAAATACAGAATGTTGGGCAGAGACTAGGCCTGCCACGATAACACATTTTGCTGGGCGATTAATTGCCCCCAAAAATATCGCGATAAGCGATATTATTGCGACCGGTTAGAGAATTTTTTTGAGAAATTTATTTTCCAAAACTTTTATTTTGAAGCCCACCGCTCCGTCTTTTCCGGTGTTTGAGCTTTTATTTTGAAGCCCACCGACCGGACCGGAAGTATTGTTGTGATTATCCTAGCCGACAACTTGTCTCGTCCGGTTGTGTTTTTTAGTTTTAACGTTAGCTACTAACGTTAGATGCAGCTACTACAGGCAATCAACGATGAGGAGGAAGCGTCAAAGCAGTATATAATAGAATAGCTGTGGTGCGTAGGCACTGCAGCACGACTCGAAAACGACCCGTTATAATAAATTAATTCATGTTTAACTTGTCCCCGTCTCCAGTCCTTTGACTAGCCCCACCCGTTCATTGTAAACAATGATGCATGTAATTGTATTAACGTTATTCTGTGTTATTCTAACATTACACTACAAATAACGCTACTTGGTTAAAAGGAGCAACACTATTGAGAAATGTAGTTAAGCTATATGTGGCGTTGCTACTGCCCCACGGAGCTCCCGTGCTGTGCTCTGTAGTAAGGCCAGCGGCCAACCCACACGGAGAGAGACTGCAAGGGGCACTGGTTCCGCCTCATTAAAACAAACGCGCAAATAGCAATTAATCGCGCCCGTCAAAATCATTGCATTCATTTTAATTATCGCGGCAATTAATCGATTTATTGCTTATCGCGGCAGGCCTAGCAGAGACAGTGTGATGTCATAGACACAGACAGAAAGACAGAATGTTGGGCAGAGACAGTGTGATGTCATAGACACAGACAGAAAGACAGAATGTTGGGCAGAGACAGTGTGATGTCATAGACGGACAGAAACACAGAATGTTGGGCAGAGACAGTATGATGTCATACAGACAGAAAGACAAAATGTTGGGCACAGACAGTGTGATATCATACACGGACAGAATTACAGACAGGATGGCATAGACAGAAAGACATAATGTTGGCCACAGACAGTGTTGTTGTCATAGATAACAATTTGTTAATTTGTAATAATTAAAATAATCATCATCACAATGATAATATAATCTGCTATATTTCTGATAAATATGTATATGTATGAGGTTGAAACCTTGCCATGGCAAGTTTGGCAACATCTTTGTGTAAACTCACTCCTGAGTTAAATACCCCCCCTTGGTGTAAACTCACTCCTGAGTTAAATACCCCCCCCTTGGTGTAAACTCACTCCTGAGTTAAATACCCCCCCTTGGTGTAAACCCACTCCCGAGTTAAATACCCCCCCCCCCCCTTGGTGTAAACTCACTCCTGAGTTAAATACCCTGCCCTTGGTGTAAACTCACTCCTGAGTTAAATACCCCCCCTTGGTGTAAATTCACTCCCGAGTTAAATACCCCCCCCTTGGTGTAAACTCACTCCTGAGTTAAATACCCTGCCCTTGGTGTAAACTCACTCCTGAGTTAAATACCCTCCACTTGGTGTAAACTCACTCCTGAGTTAAATACCCTCCACTTGGTGTAAACTCACTCCTGAGTTAAATACCCTCCACTTGGTGTAAACTCACTCCTGAGTTAAATACCCCCCCTTGGTGTAAACTCACTCCCGAGTTAAATACCCTGCCCTTGGTGTAAACTCACTCCTGAGTTAAATACCCTCCACTTGGTGTAAACTCACTCCTGAGTTAAATACCCTCCACTTGGTGTA
Organism: Notolepis coatsorum; assembly: GCF_963971535.1. NCBI lineage: Eukaryota > Metazoa > Chordata > Actinopteri > Aulopiformes > Paralepididae > Notolepis > Notolepis coatsorum. The sequence goes on from NC_140178.1 coordinate 14,228,719, forward strand.
AACTCACTCCTGAGTTAAATACCCTCCACTTGGTGTAAACTCACTCCTGAGTTAAATACCCTGCCCTTGGTGTAAACTCACTCCTGAGTTAAATACCCTCCCCTTGGTGTAAACTCACTCCTAAGTTAAATACCCTGCCCTTGGTGTAAACTCACTCCTGAGTTAAATACCCTGCCCTTGGTGTAAACTCACTCCTGAGTTAAATACCCTGCCCTTGGTGTAAACTCACTCCTGAGTTAAATACCCTGCCCTTGGTGTAAACTCACTCCTGAGTTAAATACCCTCCCCTTGGTGTAAACTCACTCCTGAGTTAAATACCCCCCCTTGGTGTAAACTCACTCCTGAGTTAAATACCCCCCCCCCCTTGGTGTAAACTCACTCCTGAGTTAAATACCCTAACAATGGTGTAAACTCACTCCTGAGTTAAATACCCTAACAATGGTGTAAACTCACTCCTGAGTTAAATACCCTTCCCTTCACCACCTGAGTTGGACCGTGGTGTTTAACATACGTGGTCACATGGTGCTGGTGAGGGTTGGTGGTTCGAGGCCGTGCTATTGCCTAGTGACCACCGTTACACATAAGATCAGCTGGGGAGGCAAGAGGCTGGCCAGTAACCGAAAGGTCGCTGGTTCGATCCCCGGCAGGAGGGTATATTCCAGCTGTGAGCTGCTGACTGAGGGGTGGCTGGTATTACATCTACGGTGCCCACCATCTCTGCCCAGTGTCTGGTAAGTGCCCTCTCACTTACCGTCGGCGAGCTCCGCCCCGAACACGATCCCCCGGGACCCCGACACGCCCACGCAGTGCATGAGCGAATCGCGGCGGAGGTTGAAGTTGATGAGCGCCGCCTCCACGCCCACCTTGGCCAATCCCAGCCAGAGGGCCACCTGCAGGGGCCGGCTCTCCATGAAGAGGGCCACCACGTCTCCGGACACCCAGCCCTGGGCCCGGGCCCACTGGGCCACGGCGTTGGACAGCAGGTCCAGCTGGCTGAAGGTCCAGATCTCCCCGGTGGCGTCGTAGATGAGAGCCGGCTTGTCGGGGTGGAGCTTCACGGTCTCGGCGAAGATGGAGGGGATGTTGCTCCCGCGACGCATGTGGCGCCACAGAGACAGCTTCACCCGCATGAGCACGTAGAGGCCACTAGAGGGCGGTCACGGGAGGAGAGGGAACCACAATGAGAAATACTCTGTGAAAGCAAAGTGATTGTGCACTTATACGCCAGTATCTGTCCCAACAATGACAGAAAAGTTGTTTTGTACATTTAATAATTTAGCTGACGCTTTCATCCAAAGTATAGTAGTAAAGTATATAATAGTAAAAAGACAGTGAGAAGGTGTATTTCTTCTTTATTCTTGTAGGTATTCTTAATGATATTTGCATCCAATGAAATTACATTTACAGCACGTTGTAACTAAGCTAGGACTCTGCCTCTTTAACTAAATTGAACACATGTTCAATGCTAGCTTGCAAGCTAACGTTACTAATGTCGCGAAACGTTGCTAATGTACGTTGCTAACATTAACTAATGCCAATCAATATCCAAGACAAATCCCTCCCTAGCTTCCCGTTTTTACTAAATAGCGAACATGAGCTAATCCAACAAGCGAGCTAGCTGGTTGGTGTCATTGCTAACAGCTAGATGTTCGAGTCGCAGCAGGCAAACGTTATTTCCTGGAACAAAAGCATTAATTACTAAAGTTACATCGTTGATGCTTGAAATGTCCAAGCTTCCACGTTAATGTATGGTTTTGTTTTCACATAAGGCGAGACAGTACCCCAGAAATCACATTTTTGCTTCTTTTTTTATGATATTGAGATAGTTATATTTTGCTTCCTTAGCATGTCTTATTTCAAACTAGTGGCAATAAAATATCGAAAACAGACTATTAGTTGTTTATTTTACTTACATTTTGTCTGATTGTGTCCATAGATCACAATTACAATACAGAACTTTGAGGGCGTTTTCTCAAAAACTAGTTTTTATGCATTTTACTTACAAACAAAGACATGGAACTCCATGTCCCTAGTACCTACACACACCAAACACTCCACATTTCTTCCCATCCATATCCTGCTTCTAATTACAGAAGGGTTTGTTGATATATAATTCATAGCCGGGTTGATAGTACATTTTATACCAAAACTAGGCGAAAATCGATGGATAAGATGATATAGCCACAATCCCTTCTGGAAAAAGTTTCGTTTTGAATGTATCAACAAAATTAAACCAAGTATTTGAATCTGGCATTATCCATGTTGGTGATTCGTGTCTTGGCGATATATGCAAATGTGAGCATTTGTAATGAGGAAGTGCCTCATTTGCATATATAAACATACAATTCAGAAAACGTGCAATATATTTTTTCTTAGTTTATATGTACATAAAAAAAATTGGGAAAGTTTCATAGTGATCTCTATTCAAATATATGTTTTTCCTATTAGGGGGTACCGTCTCGCCTTAATAGTGAACGTGAGATAATCCAACAAGCGAGCTAGCTGGCTGCTGTCATCGCTAACGGCTAACGCTAGCGGAGCAGGCGGACATAAAGCATACTGAACATTACATTAGAGCCATATGGAATCCGCGATCACGGAATCGCGGACGGAATCGCGGAATTGAGCAATAAAAATGGAATCAACTAAAAAAAAAATAATAATAATATAATTTTTTTTTTATGTTGTGGGACTTGTACAGCACGTTGTTCAACTTTGTCAGTGCTGTAAAGTTTAAACCTTTTTAAATCTTAGACAAACAAAACACTTTGCTTTCATGAAAAATTGTAAGCCGTCATTTGAGGCTTTATAAAAGCAGCACAATGAACACAAATCTGTCAGTGCCGAGTCCGACCTCATCTTAAATAACAAACAGCATTGCTTGTTGTAGTTAACAAAGAGAGGCAGAGTTGATTTTGCAAAAAAATATATATATATCATTTATATTTTTATATTTTTTAATAATCAAATTTTATTTTCATATTCGAATCCCATGCCCATCGAACGAAGCTTCGAAGTATTTAAGACAGCCCTATTAAATGGACTGTTATATCTTATTAAATTGTGGAAATTTATTCATTCCCACTTATTAGACACTATTTCTGATGGTAAAATGAGCGTACAAAGCAAAATACAGAATTCTGAAATATTAAAACGGAAAAAACGGAATTTGAAAAAAAAATTTAATGGAATTTGGAAAAAAATAAAACGGATTTCATATGGCTCTATTGAAATGTGTGAGCTTAGTGAGACAACATGGCAAAACGTACAAAACTTTGCTACCGTGTAACATCTCATATGGGTGCGAGAGCTCACACAAACCCATTTATGGGCCCACAAAGTCAACAATCTCCCATTAATAGTCTATGGAGCAGCCACATATTTGACGTCCACTTGACATCATACACTATAAGGTTTCTCCAGCTGCCCTAGCAGTGGTGTTCGTTCTGGACTGAACCGTCCCGGGGAACTTGTGAAATCCTCTATTTTAACCGGCCAAATACAATACAAAGAAAGTACAAGAATTCGCCTATGGTGCAGAAACCGTCAACATTTCACAAGTTTCACAGTATGACAGACACACAGGTGGTCTAGTGACACCGGGACAAGAGGACAGGCCACGCACAGGGACATAAACAACTCAACTAGACAGTGAATTATCACTCTGTCCCTTTAGTATGCCTACTATGTAGCCTACATTAGTTTTAGTAGTGGCAGACAGCAGGTGATTAGTCACACTCTCCAGCACAGGGCCGCCTCTACGTCACACAGCCTGAAACACACTCCTACACAGAGCTGCCTCTACACCTGTACGTCACACAGCCTGAAACACACTCCTACACAGAGCTGCCTCTACGCCTGTACGTCACACAGCCTGAAACACACTCCTACACAGAGCTGCCTCTACGCCTGTACGTCACACAGCCTGAAACACACTCCTACACAGAGCTGCTTCTACACCTGTACTGTACGTCACACAGCCTGAAACACTCCTACACAGAGCTGCCTCTACACCTGTACGTCACACAGCCTGAAACACACTCCTACACAGAGCTTCCTCCACGCCTGTACACCACACAGCCTGAAACACACTCCTACACAGAGCTGCCTCTACACCTGTACGTCACACAGCCTGAAACACACTCCTACACAGAGCTTCCTCCACGCCTGTACGTCACACAGCCTGAAACACACTCCTACACAGAGCTTCCTCCACGCCTGTACACCACACAGCCTGAAACACACTCCTACACAGAGCTGCCTCTACACCTGTACATCACACAGCCTGAAACACACTCCTACACAGAACTGCCGCTACGCCTGTACGTCACACAGCCTGAAACACACTCCTACACAGAGCTGCCTCTACACCTGTACATCACACAGCCTGAAACACACTCCTACACAGAGCTTCCTCCACGCCTCTACGTCACACAGCCTGAAACACACTCCTACACAGAGCTGCCTCCACGCCTGTACGTCACACAGCCTGAAACACACTCCTACACAGAGCTGCCTCCACGCCTGTACATCACACAGCCTGAAACACACTCCTACACAGAGCTGCCTCTACACCTGTACGTCACACAGCCTGAAACACACTCCTACACAGAGCTGCCTCCACGCCTGAACGTCACAGCCTGCAAAACAGCTCTGCAACAAGTGCCTTATAACTGGACCAAATTTGGACGTCTGCGACAAAATTGGTTTGAAAGGACAGAGGCAACCATTCAAGGTGCCAACCTGCTTATCGGAAGCAATTAGGGGTTAAGTGTCTTGCTCAAGGCCACTTCGACACGCTGGCCGGGAGGAGCGGGAATCGAACCAGGAACCTTGTTTAGGGGTCCACTGCAGTACAGAAGTAGCACACTTGTGTGCATCATTAGATTAGATTAAATGTATTGTCATCATACAGCACAAGTACAGTGCAAGGTTTGGCATCCAACCAGAGTGCAAATGTAGCAGTAAAGTAATATACAATGTACAGGTGATTAAACTGGGTATACAATATATAAATTAGTATGACTGAGTAATAGTACTATTGATGTAAGACTCCTTTTGTACACATAAACAGTACTGTATATTTGTAGATCTGGTATGTCATAAATGTCTAGATGCAATAGTACTGTCAACCTGTATGTCATATATGTTATGATGAATTGAAAATGGGGGACCCTGATGTAAACAAGACTAAAGTCTTTCTCTGGTCTGCATCCCCTTAACAATTGTGTGTATTGAGCTGTACTGTATTGTACCCATTCTGCAATCTGTTAATAAAATGTGCAATCAATCAATTCAATGGTAGTAAAGTACATAATAGTAAAAAAGACAGTAAGAAGAAGGTTTGTTGGTTTGAAGAGGTGTGTTTTCAGTTCTAGAACCATTAGTTCATCACCACCAGTTCTAGAACTACCTACCACAACAACCAGATCAAAACTTTATTTATATATTTTTTTAATAATAATTCTACTATAACACTTACTTGATATCTCTCTTGGCGGTGCGCACCGCGATGTAGAAGTACCTCCAGCTGCTCGTGCCCAGGTAGACCCCGAGGCCCGCGGCCACACTCCAGGACCAGGACACCCCGAGGAACCGCAGCGCGCCCAGAGAGCCCAGAGACACCGAGACACTGGCCACATTACTGCGCATTCTGGAGGACGAGGGGGAGAGGGTGCAGAAGAAACAGAAGGAGAAACAGAACGACTTCATCGTCACGATCGATCACGACTTTATTATTAGCAGCATCCACAGATTCAAAAGACGTCAATACGAGAGAGGAGTAGCCTCTTCATCCAACAGCAAACTTGGGCGATGTGTGGAAGAGTGGTATTATGACTGAAATACAAAATGGAAGAGGAGCAGGTTTGACCAGTTTACCTTCTTCAAGTTCAAGGCTGCGTGGGTGCCATGCCGGGTCATAATAGTTAGACAGTTATGCCGTTGAGCAAAACATCCGACCAAATGATAATAACTCACCTACTGTAACGAACCAGCAGCAGCGGCACACAGTGCGACGCGTCACCTTTCACCTACTAAACACAACTTAGAATGTGTTCCACGTAACAGAGAGTCGCTGCTAACAAATCAATCAAAACCGCATCGGATCTTTGTTGAGGTCGTTGAAAGATAAGTTAGATATGATGATGACGCTTCTTTCGATGTTCGGATGTTTGAACAGTAGGAGGACAGTTTGTTATTAATAAGTGTTTCACTATAGTTTCCCCACACACTGCCTGGCTGTCAACGCGGTCCGTATAGTGTGAGAGGATCGAGTACCAGCACCAAGCACCTTACATGCAATCAAGTTGTGAATGCGAAACATTCACGTGTTTTTTTTTATTCGGTAGCCGCGGATTCAAAGTTATTGATGAACTACTTCCAAAATGATTGCGATTGCGGATCGGAATCCATTTGTGTTGTGTTGAAAAAGGGGGGGCTAAGAATTTGGCTATTCGCTGTTGTACTCCATGTTGAATGTTATTATCGTTGTAGCAGCAGCAACCGAGGATAAGCACCGCCCACTTCGGGTGTTCCGTTTTTCTCGTCGAGCTCACCCATTCGACAAGGTAAACGCTCGTCAGGATTTCGCTCAATTCGATTGGACGACATGTGTTATTTTTCGACTCACCACCAGAACTGCAGGTGTTATAACGGTAACGCTAGTAGTAGCCTATGGTCAAATTATTTTAAAACTTTTTTATTCGGTTTAAATCATTTCTGTACTTTACTAATTTGCCGACTAGCTAACGGTTTACATTAAGCAACGCCTTCCCTCACCTGCTGTAAAATATTTTTTATTATTGATCCACTATAGGCTATTGATTCCCACACAATAAATAGCACAGCTACACATACATCAAGTAAGAGGGAAATATATATATGTATACTTTTTTTTTTTGCTAGTCAGTGCTGACTGAGGGCCTGTGTGTGAGTCCAGACAGGGGCTTTGTCTGACAGAGTGGAGAGAGGGCACAGCAGGCATTTTACCCCAAAATGTGGGTCAACCTCACAAATTGAAACAAAAACAAACTCAATGGATTTCCTGTCCTCTATGTGTTCTGAATGAGAGAAAAAAGACTCATAAGGAATTGTAGGAAGAGGGAAGGTTTTGAAAAGCACCTACATATCCTACCAAAATAAATGTTTAGCCATATTCAATTCAATTAAATGCAATCTTTATTTATACGTGATAAATACACAGAGTAGTTGAACTAATTTCCAGTGTCATCGAGATGTTACATTCACAAGTGTCATGGTACGTTAATACCAGACAATCAGAACACATTTGAAAAATATAATAATTTGTTTTTAATATAACATAATTTGAAAAACGTATTTTTTAATAACCAAAAAACAGGTACCAATTTAAAAACAATTACATATTGTGGTGACCCGATTGGTCATCAAGGTTCTAAACCGACCCATAGACACTACTAGAGTGTCTAGTTTCAGAGTTTCCTGCAGGCTATTCCACGAGGTAGGGGCAGAGAAGCCAAAACATGCCGGTGACCATGCTAGATTACATAATGCTGTATTTTGTCCTTGAGGCAGAAAAAAACAACACATACAGTATTTATCAGTGAGGAGAACTTATTACGATCACATGATCACATCAATTCTCGTAAGAAATAACTGTAGAGAAATAACTGATCAAACTGCTGATCAAACTAACCAATTATCAACTCGGAGAAATAACTGATTAACTGTTGATCAAACTAACCAATTAACCCTCTGAGACCCGCATAGATCATTGTCTTTTTTAGACAAGAGGATCTTTAGAGGGAGATAGCAGGACTAGCAGTATTATTATTATATACCGTTTATATTATATATATCATTATTATGTATATTATATTCAGATACAATTGTATTGCCATATATATTTATGTCTTTCTACTGAAGGGGATCAATAAAGGAATATCGTCTTTTATCTTCTCTTATCTTATGCAACATAAGCCCTGTTCAGACCGCAAGTGACCAGCTCTAATGCCAGTGTGTGAACGAGCTGAGATCTGAAATCTGATCACTCAAACGACCACGTTCACAGGTGGTCTGCGTCCCATTACGGCCACGTCCTGTTAGCAGTGTGAACACAAAAGCGAGTCGGGTCACTGGAGAGATCAACATTCTAAAGCCAGGTGTGAACAGATGTACTTATAGAGCTGGTCACTCGCGGTCGGATCACACAGATCTGATCTTAATGAAAATGGTGAAAAATGGTGCTGACCAACTTGCTTCCGTTTTTAACAGATATTTTTAATTGGTTTCTCAGCACAACTTAAAAGTCCCGGCATGTTATAAATCTGCCACAGTCATCCCTGTGTGTGCCCAAGAAATCTAACGCCGCTCGTCTGAGCGATTACAGGCCCGTCGCTCCGACCTCGGTCATTATGAAGGTGTTCGAGTGGCTCGTCTGCGATCATTTTATCCAGTATATCAGTTTGCTTATCAGCCTAACAGGTCTGTAGAGGATGCTGCTGTATCCATGTGTTTATCTTCTGTGGCCTCTAGTCTATATATGCCACACACATCAGGCGGAAAGGGGAGAAGGTGATCGGTGACCCCTCTCACCCTGCTTACTTACCTCTTTAACCCCCTTCCCTCCGGTATAAGACTCCCAACGTCTCGGGTGTAGGACATCTCGTTTTAGGAATAGTACATATCCCGAGGTTGTCAGTCACCTGAACTCAAGCCCTAATGTACAGGCACTTTGTACTAGAAGGGCTAGCAGTAGCCAACAGGCACTTTAAGGCAATGTGCACTTTAAAAAAGGAGCACCGAGCTCTTTTATGCACTGTAGCAGTGTTGCATTTTTAGGAAAGAATTTTTATTAAAGAATAAATAAAATAAGACGAGACAAGATCAAATAAAAATAATTATAAAATATATTCAGGTGCAGTTTAACAAACCAGAACATCCCATCCAACTCAAAAAGCGAAAATCCCCATAGATCACAGGCCCACCATACACAAAGTGAAACACCCCTAGCAGTGCCGTCTGGGAGAAATGCGAGGCCCTGTGCAAGATTTAAACGTGAGCCCCCCCCCCCCCCCATAGGTAAAAAAAAGTTTTTTTTTATACATTTTGTGCATACAGTCAACGTATTCTTAAATAATAGCACAGATAGCTATCCCACAGGCCACAGCCAACACAGATAGCTAGCCCACAGCCAACACAGGTAGAGAGGGGAGCATGCATGTTCCCCGGGTCCAATGTTCCCCGGGTTCTATGTTCCCCGCTTTGATTGATTGATGAAAATTTTAGCCCACCAGCCCTGATTCCAAACTCTAACCTTAACCAGTTCGAAAGAGGGCCTAAGCTTAACCGTTCGAAACAAGGCGGACATTAATAATTTATTAATGTACACACATGACTGTGGCTCAGCGGAGCAACAACACAATCATCAAATTTGCTGATGACACAGTAGTGGTCTCTGCAAACGACGAGAGGGCCTACCTGGAAGAGGTCAAGGTCCTGGCGGGATGGTGCCAGGAGAACAGACTCTCCCTGAACGTCAGCAAAACAAAGGAGATTATTGTGGACTTTAGGAGGTCGGGGGTCAGGGACTACAGCCCCCTCAGCATCGACGGGGCACCGGTTGAGAGAGTGAACAGTTTTAAGTACCTCGGAGCCCACATATCCGAGGACTTGACATGGACCTCACACATTGACAGTGTTGTGAAGAAGGCACGACAACGCCTCTACTTCCTCAGGCGCCTAAGGAAGTTCCAAGTCAGTCAGAAGATCCTTAAGAACTTCTACTCATGTACAATAGAGAGCATCCTGACTGGCAACATCACCTCCTGGTTTGGGAATAGCACTGCACAAGACCGAAGCAGACTACAAAGAGTGACACGTTCAGCGGAACGCACAATTGGAGGGGGGCTTCCTACCCTCCAGAACATTTACAACAAGCGGTGCAGGGGTAAGGCTAAGAGAATCATCAAGGACTCCAGCCACCCGAACAATAATAATAATAATAATAATAATAATAATAATAATAATAGATCAACTGCCTCTTTGAACTGCTGCGGTCAGGCAAGCGATACCAGAGTCTCAAGGCGAGCACAGAAAGACTCAGAAGAAGCTTCTATCCCCAGGCCATCAGGCTGCTCAACGAACAATAAACACTATGCAACAACCATCAAATGCACACAGCACACGCATCCACACGCACACACTCACTTTAACACTTTGGGTGCCGGGAGCCGTCTTTAGACGTCTTTGCTGGCCATGCTAAAGTTGCCGGGGGACGCTGTACGTCGTCTTTATATCAATATTTCAAAAATCTGCGATCGGATTCATAATGTCCCTCCGCTGGCCTGAGATCCACCAGCAGGACCCACTGAGCTCTCTGGCGGTTCAGGAGCGCCATCTGGTGGCCGATCGGCGCAAGCGCTTAACAGGAAGCGCACTAGAGGTTTTGCTAGACGTCCGTATTGCTTCCGGCCACTCGGTACATGTCCCGTGACTCTAGCTCGTCACTCTACATAGCGATCGATTGCCAATAACTCGATAAACAACATGATTTGGACGTATATACCATTATACAAGCTGGAGATGGACCGGGTAATAATATATCCCATAATGATAAAATTTCTACTCGACGATGATCGCCCAACGGCGCGCGGAGACTGGGGTGAGTTTCAGCGTGTAACGTTACCGTCTTCGATAATAACTGATATTATCAACATTTGACCCACATTAGATGATTGGTATAACGCTGCCCACGGAATTATAAACGCCCCCTCGCCCATCCGGTCAACATCAGATGACGTGTAGTAACTTCTAGAAGTACGTCTAGTTGGAATTTTTTATATCGCACTGATTGCCATCAAACTGTATTTCATCATCAATATAATGCATTTGGGGCTATATATCACGTTCTGGAGAAAGCTGCAGAAAGAGATGAAAACATACTTATACATTAGACCATACTTTACTATGAATATGTGAATGAAAAAGTTTAACGTTGCTACACAATGAACAATACATATAGGACTTTGAATGGGCCCTAATAATGGCAATGTAGCAATAGAATTTAAAAAGTTATAGCCCTGCAAAGAAGGGGACTTTCTCCATAGACAAATAGCGCTGGCAATCTATGGTATATCATTAATTTAACCTTAGGCAACCAAAGTGTTAAACAAACAACACACTGCAGCACCCACTCTCCACACTTTAGATCACCTAAACACACTTTATATTTATATATACATTTCTGCTTTGCACTATATAGTATTGTATATTAGTACATTGCATAGTATATTGTATGGTAACTCAGTTACTTCTATTCTGCATCGAACATTGTACATATGTCTATACTGAACACTGTGACCTCTATTTTTACTTCTTTTTACATGCTACTTTATTTTATTTCCCACTTATCTTGTCTAGCACAGTCTCTGGAGCGTAACAGTAAGAAGCATTTTGTATAAAAGTATTCTGTACTTCTGTATGACAACTATTAAAGAAACTTGAAACTTTAACTAATTAATAAAATAATAAAAATTTATAATATTTTCAATCTATTAATCAATCAAAGCGGGGAACATAGAACCCGGCGAACATAGGACCTGGGGAACATAGGGATGATCCCGTAGAGAGAGAGAGAGAGAAAAGACTACCTCTCGAATTACAACCTTGTTAGCTTTCTGTATCATAACGTTAGCTTTCTGCATCATAACGTTAGCTTTCTGCATCATAACGCAGAATGAGGAAGGGTGAAAGCGTGACCACTTCCTGCCTATTGTAGGGGCACGCAGAGGAGTGGCGTGGTCACATGCAAGTGGGTGCATGCGTTTTGGTTTCCATGGGCACAATTCTCCACTTGCACAATCTGAATGTAGCCATTTCCGGCTGACTTCCGGTTGCCAATAGCACTTCCTGTCCCATCCAAATACATTGGTTTTAGCTACTTTTCTCCCCTTATTTAAACAACTTTGTCGTCACAGAGAGGCAATGAAACGTTTGTATTATTATAGTATAGAATGTATTTAATAAGCAAACGTTTGTCAGCAGGGTTTTTGGGCTGTATTTCATGTAAAAACGTTTACTGTTAGTTTCCTTGCTCAGCCAGCATTAGCTAACCGAAGCTAGTGGTTAAACAGGCCGGATTAGCTTTGAGCTAACTATCTTTCCCGACCCATGTATTCATTCCATTCTAAACATAACGTTAGTTTACAAAACATGACCCGTCTATATAACGTTGAGGAACAAATTATATAGACGGGTAATGTTTTGAACAACTGACGTTACGTTTAGAATGGAATGCATCGGCAAAGATCCGTTAGCTCAAAGCTATTCCGGCCAGTTTATCAACTTCCTGTCATTTAGAAATATGATTTTATAGTGAAAATCATTACCAAAACGTCCGGAAAAACCTAACGGGAGCATTATAGACGGTCATACAAATGTACAAATGCTATAAGGTGGCAAGAAATGCACTATAAACAATACTTTATGCATCGGCAAAGATCCTTAGCTCAAAGCTATTAAGGCTAATGCTGGCTAACAAGAGGCTAGCGCAAGAAACGACGCCGCAAAGTATTGTTTATAGTGCATTTCTTGCCACCTTATAGCATTTGTACATTTGTATGACCGTCTATAATGCTCCCGTTAGGTTTTTCCGGACGTTTTGGTAATGATTTTCACTATAAAATCATATTTCTAAATGACAGGAAGTTGATAAACTGGCCGGAATAGCTTTGAGCTAACTATCTTTCCCGACCCATGTATTCATTCCATTCTAAACATAACGTTAGTTTACAAAACATGACCCGTCTATATAACATTGAGGAACAAATTATATAGACGGGTAATGTTTTGAACAACTAACGTTACGTTTAGAATGGAATGAATACATGGGTCGGGAAAGATAGTTAGCTCAAAGCTATTCCGGCCAGTTTATCAACTTCCTGTCATTTAGAAATATGATTTTATAGTGAAAATCATTACCAAAGCGTCCGGAAAAACCTAACGGGAGCATTATAGACGGTCATACAAATGTACAAATGCTATAAGGTGGCAAGAAATGCACTATAAACAATACTTTGCGGCGTCGTTTCTTGCGCTAGCCTCTTGTTAGCCAGCATTAGCCTTAATAGCTTTGAGCTAAGGATCTTTGCCGATGCATAAAGTATTGTTTATAGTGCATTTCTTGCCACCTTATAGCATTTGTACATTTGTATGACCGTCTATAATGCTCCCGTTAGGTTTTTCCGGACGTTTTGGTAATGATTTTAACTATAAAATCATATTTCTAAATGACAGGAAGTTGATAAACTGGCCGGAATAGCTTTGAGCTAACGGATCTTTGCCGATGCATTCCATTCTAAACGTAACGTTAGTTGTTCAAAACATTACCCGTCTATATAATTTGTTCCTCAACGTTATATAGACGGGTCATGTTTTGTAAACTAACGTTATGTTTAGAATGGAATGAATACATGGGTCGGGAAAGATAGTTAGCTCAAAGCTAATCCGGCCTGTTTAACCACTAGCTTCGGTTAGCTAATGCTGGCTGAGCAAGGAAACTAACAGTAAACGTTTTTACATGAAATACAGCCCAAAAACCCTGCTGACAAACGTTTGCTTATTAAATACATTCTATACTATAATAATACAAACGTTTCATTGCCTCTCTGTGACGACAAAGTTGTTTAAATAAGGGGAGAAAAGTAGCTAAAACCAATGTATTTGGATGGGACAGGAAGTGCTATTGGCAACCGGAAGTCAGCCGGAAATGGCTACATTCAGATTGTGCAAGTGGAGAATGGGTGCTGGAGATAATGATATCTCAGTAAGGCAGAGCGAGACGCGATTGCCAGTATGAGATATAACTGCAAGCCAAGGGAAACCCCCTGTGATCAAAAACTAGACTACACTGAAAATGCTATAAAAATGGATGATGTCAGAATGTATAGAGAGGCGGTAGGTAGCCTTATATATCTAACCACATGTACAAGGCCAGATTTGAGTTTTACTGTGAGCAAATTATCACAATATTTTGCTGAGCCTACAGAGGTTCAGATATCTCAGAGGCACTGCAGAGAAGGAGTTGTGTTTCAGAAGAAACGTCAGTGAGGAGCTGGGCATAGTAGCCTACAGTGATGCCGACTGGGCTGCTGATACAAGAGACAGGCGTAGTACTACAGGATACTGTGTGAGAATGAGAATAGCGCCTTAGTTTCATGGAAAACTAGAAAGCAGCCTACAGTAGCTCTTTCTACTTGTGAAGCGGAATGCATGGCTCTAGCCTCAAGTTACAGGAGTGCATAATACTAGAACAACTACTTGAAGGTATTGATGACCAGGAATATACACTTACAAGGGTATATGAGGACAATCAGGGAACCATAGCTTTAGCCAGAAACCCTGCAAGCAGACAGAGGTGTAAGCACATAGACATAAAATATTATTTTATAAGGTCTACTGTGAACGAAGGAAAAGTAACTGATTTATTGTCCTACTGAAGAGATGAATTTAAAAACTGAAGAAGTTTGCAGGAATCATTTTTAGACTTCAAAATGTGTGAAGATATATGCATTTTACTATGCTTGATTTCTGTCAATACAACAACCTAAGTTCAAGTGGGTGTGTTAAGAGTATAAGGTAAAATGTCCTCAGTTGTACTATTATGTGCTATATATAATCAATGTGTTCTCTGTATATATCATAAGAGCAGTAATGTTGTAACACTATGGGGCGCTCCAACTAAAAGGTAGAGGCGCACATCTGTTCCACGTACTGAGCCTATAAAAGGGGTGTGTCCACCTGCTCAGCTCTCTCTCTCATCCTCTCAGCTGCACCTTGAAGTAGCAGGTGCACGCTGCAACAATATTTATGACCAATGTGAAATAAACCAGGCCAAAAAGGCTAAAGAGTTCATCGTCTCTCATCGATTCCTTTCCTCCGAATGCAACGCAAAGCTGCAGTCATTATCTTAGACTGTTTTGATCCGATCCTGCGACCATGTAGGCTACTGTACATGTCTGTCTGTGTTCTTTTTTGGAGCTCCTATTTATCTGCTGTAACATGAATTGCCCAGTTTGGGACATACTAGGGATGTCCGATATTATCGGCCGATATCGGCATTAAAATGTGATATCGGAAAATATCGGTATCGAAAAAATAAATATTTTTTTTTTACATTTCTATAACCTTTATTTACCCAGGCAAGCAAGTAAGAACAAATTCTGATTTTATTTATTGTCAAAAGTATGCATAATGTTGTGTGGGGGGGAAACCCTGCATATATCGGTATCGGTTGATATCGGTAATTAAGAGTTGGACAATATCGGTATAGGTAAAAAAGCCAATATCGAGCATCCCTAGGACATACCAATAAACTTGACCTTGACCTAAGTTGTTGCAGCTATTTTTTGGGTTGTGACCAGGGCTGGACAACCAGGTATGCTGCATACCATCTGCCTGTCACTCCTCCACTCCTTGTTCCATCTCTAGCTCCTCTCACGACTCTTGGACCCTTCTCCCACCTCCTGCTTCAATTAAACATTCTAAACCGCTCCATTCTCCTGTGCTTGTGTTCTGCTCTTGGGTCCCGGCAGCGTGAATATTAAAGGCAACCAACTTGTGTTCAGCTTTTCGTTCAGCGTTTCTCTGATTGGCCACACGGCCAATCAATCAATCCACTAGCACAAACATTCACGCGTCCCGGCACCCCCTAACATATACACATGGTCAGAAATCCCTCCGCGGCCGGGTAGCGCAGCGGACTAAGCGTCCATCTACCACCACAGAGACAGTGGGATCGAATCCAGCTGTGGTGCCTCCGGCTTGGCCGACCGTCCATACTAACACGATTGGCTGTGTTAGCGGGTGGGAAGCCAGCGTGGGTGGGTCCTGGTCGTTGTAAACAGCGACTCCTACAGTTCGGTCGGGGCGCCTGCACAGCAAGGGAAGGATCTAAGAGAGGTAGTGTGACCTTCCACACATTACACTCTCCCAGTGAGAGTCCGCGCTGCCAGGTGAAAAGAAGCGGTGGGCTGGCTACACATGTGTCGGAGGAAGCATGTGATAATCTCCGCCCTCCCAGACCGACGGTAGGGGGTAGAGTGCGCAACGACTAGGAAGGGGATTGGGAATTGGCATAACGACTAACATTGGGATGGGAGAAAAACGGAAAAAGGGGGGAATAGATTAAAAAAAAATAAAAAAATCCCTCCAAAATGCCACATTAAGACACCAGGACCTCGAGGAACACCATAGAACCTTTTACATTGAGATTTCTGTAAGAATAGCATTTTTCAGCAATTGGATGGCGAGCACTTCCGTTATGGAAATTGCTCAACCCGCCCCTCTTATTGTCAATACCCAGGAGAGCCATGCATTCTCTGAAAGCCCTAGGTCTCTAGTTAGTGGTTTCAAAGAGTCATGAGGCTGTGATTATCCTAGAGGTCACAATAGATCATTTTATACAGTGAGGTAAAGTTTAAAAAATAATTGGTCTCACAACAAAATGGCTGCTAGGGACAAAAATTTCTGCGGTAGGCATAGTACAATATATATTACAAAATACAGCATATATTAATATACTGGGGTGACAGTGCCTCAGGAGGTAGAGTGGTCGTCTGGTAATCTGAAGGTTCCCAGTTAAATTCCGGCTCCTCCCCGCAGTGTGTCGAAGTGTCCTTGAGCAAGACACTTAACCCCTAACTGCTCCCGATGAGCAGGTTGGCATCTTGCATGGTCGCCTCCATCCCTCGGTGTGTGAATGCGAGGCATAAGTTGTAAAGCGCTTTGGATGAAAACGCTATATAAATGCAGTTCATTTTAATATGCACTAAATTCACAAGCAGTGAGGAACCATAAACATACGAGCCTTTTACCCTGATTTATAGGCACTTGATATACAGTACATACAAAATAACTTCAGAGAGACTCAGTACGGGCGCCCTCGTGGCGCACCACGTTAGTGCATCGCTTCCCGCTCCCGGTGACATTTGTCGCATGTCTTCCCCGCCTCTTCTCCCATTCACCCTCTCCTCATCCGTCGGTCATGTCTGACCAGGAAAAAAGCAATAAATGCTAAAAAATAAATCTAGAAAAAAAAAAGAAGAGAGACTCCATACAGAAAGGAGCTTCCATCCCCAGGCCATCAGGATGCTCCATGACTATATGCAACACAAACTCATCCATTGCACTCACCTTTAACATTAACTTTAGACACTAAAACTACACCATATCCATTTAATTTTATTACAAAAAGATAGCACTACATCTCATACCTCACTACCTCATTTAGCTTTTATTTTCTTTTGTTAACATTTTTGTACCTCATCGTTTGCATTTTGTACTTTAGTTTGTATATTGTAACGGCCCACAGTATGGCAGACAAGAACCCAACAGCAAAGACACGGCGACAGTTCAGATGTGGCAGAAACAGTTTAATGAGTAATCAGTGGTCAATACCAGATATCAGTCTATGTGGCAAACAAATCCAATAAGGGGACAGGTAGGAGCAGTGTAAAGAGTAAGCAGGGGTCAATACCAGATATCAATCTATGTGGCAAACAAATCCAATAAGGGGGCAGGCAGGAGGAGAAGTCTGAAATCCAACAGGGAGGGTCAATAGCAGAAACAGGCAGGATGTCAAGATAGCAAGGGAAATGAACAGGTCTAAATACTAGGGGTGTAACGGTAGGTACACAAAAACCATGGTTCGGTACGTACCTCATTTTCCAAGTCACGGTTCGGTACGGGTATTTGGTACAGTGGGGGATAGTTATTTGGCTTTCCATGTTCCACTCAGGGGTGATGTAGTAGTGTGCAGTAACTAATTGTACTTGTAGGGCTGTCAACGAATATTCTATATTGAAATTAATAATTGACTTGTAAAGAAAAGAAAAAATTATAATAATTATATTACATTGTGAAAAAAACAGCCCCCGGTGGGCGGTTAACATACCGTTGTGTTCGGTTCGGTACGGTACGGTACACACTGAAACGGTTTGGTATATGGATACGTGTACCTTTACACCCCTACTAACTACTGAAGGGGCTGATTAGCTAACGAGGGGCAGGTGTGTGTGAGTGGAGCAGGCCAGGTGAATGTGATCAGCAGGTGATGCAGGAGAGAGTGTCCAGGTCTGAAATGACAGGATATATCAGCAAACCAAAAACATATTAAAAACTGACTGAAGTTGTGACATATATTGTATATGTTGTATAGTGTTTGGACTTTATAATTTTTTACTGTATGAAGCACATTCTCAGGGGCAGGGACGTGCACAGGACTTTAGAGGGGCAGGTGATCAAAGGCTGAAAAGGGCACTACACTTGTATGTATATATTAACCGAGCGCGCGTAGCGCGCAAGCGCAATTTTTAAGGGCCCTTTTCTGGTGGGGGGCCCCCTTTTTATGCTTTTTGGGGGGTTTTGGTGATCAAATATTGAATATTGAACTATAATAATCAGTGCAGGAGCTCACTTATCCTTGAAAGACACTTTTATCACTGACTTAAAAGGCCCATATATCTCCATAAATGTTCAGGGGGGAGGGAATAAGTGCTTACCCTACAGACCCCAAGAAGTGCTGTATATTCGGTATTGTTTAATATAAATGCATTTTTCAGTTGGAAGGGCAGTCTATATGCGTAACGGCCTCTATGTGTGCACGTGCCTGCTCAGGGGGCTCCTACAGAAACAAGCATTTCAATGTACTTTATACGTGACAAATAAAACAAAACTTGAACGTGTACTCTTCTATTAGGGTACGGCGGCCCGGTTGTGTAGTGGTTAACACTGTCGCCTCACAGCTAGAAGGTCCAGGGTTCGATTCCCACTTGGGGACCAGGTTGCCGTGTTGCCAGGTACCCAGGTGGGGGTACCTCCCGGGCCTTTCTGTGTGGAGTTTGCATGTTCGGTCCCCGTGCTCACAAGGGTTTCCCCTGCCGATAAGATAAACCCAATGGAAAAACATGCAGAACAGATCGCTAACGCTGTCGCATCCCTGACGAAGACGGACAGGAGCACTTGGATTGGTCCCCGGGCGCGGCCCCACGCCGCAGCCCATGTCTGCTCCCGGCTGTCCTTGGGGGGGGGAGGGCGACGGGATGGGTCAAAAGCAGAGAGGAACATTTCATCGGCGACCCAAAAAGAAATAAAATGTGTATCTGTGTGCCGTATCTGTGTGCCGCCCATCACATGTGTGTGTCACTGCATGACGACATTGTCAATGTGTGCAATGAATAAAGACTTCTTCAAAGTCCAGTTTAATCTTAATACTTCTCTAGGGAATTGTGTACCTCTTCCCACCACTGAGTGCCTGATGGCTGGACGATCCACGGTTCTCATGTTCAGAAGACTTTATTTTGATCTCCTGTGGGCGAGTTCATCTGGTTGGTTTGCGAACACTGTGCACCACTGTTACATAAGATAACTGCTGATCCTCTTGATCCTCATCTCACTTCCTGACCCGGTCCGTTACCTCACTGTTGCCTAGTTTCGACCTGTCGTAATAGTTACAGTGTGATAGTGAAAGAGGAAGGAGAAGGGAGGGAGAGAGAGTTAAGATAAAAATAATGGGGGAGGGGGGGGGGGGGGGGGGGGTACAGGTATGGGCAGGGTGATAGTAGAAAGACATAAATATAGGCAATAAAATTTGATCTGGATATAAAGATGAGTCAAATAAACAGTGTAAACAATATAATTAAGTCTGAATATAACAATGCAGTGTGAGCGATGCAGATGATGGTCTGTATGTCCTATCGTTTATAGAGAGAGAGAGAGAGAGAGAGAGAGAGAGTAGAGAGACAGAGAGTAGAGAGACAGAGAGTAGAGAGGGACAGAGAGAGGTGTAAAGGATTTATCAGTATTGATGCAGTTTTCTTGAGAAGCCTACCCTACCCCAAAATCCTTGACATTTCAATATCTCATGTCAAGGAGATATTGAATGAAATAATAATGTTGTATTGCCGGTGTCAGTTTGAATATATATATATGGTATATATGGATTATTACCGTATATATATATATATATATATATATATATATATATATATATATACACATCTGTCTGTACATACCTGCATATAATTATTTGTACATATGTAACGGTTGTGACGTCACCTCAAACTTCGATGCCCCGAGGGAGATTGGAACACGGGTCTGCCACGCCACGTGCAACAACACAGACCACTATATCAAGAGGTGAATTCACTTCTTTGTACCGTGTCTATGCGTCTTTTGAGGATGTGAGTGAGTTTAACCCATAGCACCGCTACTCACCCCAGCCCTTCTTGACTGCGCTTCACAATACCATCCGTTACACATATCTGTAGATACTATATCTATATCTGTACATATCCCTTACCCACTCTTACTAGTTACACTGCTGGCCAGTATGACTTACTACCATAGTGTCTTTATACCTGTATCATACTACAACTCTGTACATGCATCTGATTAGCACTATTACTCAGTACTACTAATTTATACATTGTATACCCAGTTTAATCACCGGTACATTGTATATTACATTTGCACTCTGGTTGGATGCCAAACTTCTCTTTGTTGTACTGTACTTGTGCTGTATGATGACAATACATTTGAATAATCTAATCGCAACACATAGGAGGGGAACAGAGTGAAACAAATCTGTGAGGGAAGATAGTGACAAAGTAAAGCCAGAAGAAAGGTGAGCAAATCAATAAAGTTAAATCTTATTTTATCTGATTGATGGGTACAGTACAGTACAGCTCAATACATACAATTGTTAAGGGGATGCAGACCAGAGAAAGACTTTCGTCTTGTTTACATCAGGGTCCCCCATTTTCAATTCATCATAACATATATGACATACATGACATACAGATAGACAGTACTGCTACATCTATACATTTATGACATACCAGATTTGCAAATACAGTACTGTTTGTGATACAAAAAGAGTCCAGAAAAGAGAGTATATACATTTGACGTAGAAACTGTACATTGGAGGAGGTTGGGTAGGTGGGGTGGGGTTGGGGGGGGACTGTACATTGGAGGTGGTTGGGTAGGAGGGGTGGGTGGGTGGGGGACACTGTACAAGCAAAACTGTACATATTGACAAAACCATACTTGGTCATTTACTGTACATTGGATGGGGTTGGGTTAGGACATTTACAGGGGCCAGTTTCGAATTGCAGTCTCCCGTAGGTGTTCTTTGAGAGTGTTTTTGAAAGTGGGTAGTGATTCACATTCCTTTACAGCTGTGGGTAGGGCGTTCCACATTGATGTGGCATAATTGCGAAACGTGTTTAGTCCCTTGTTTGAGCCGAATCTGGGTTTAACATGATTTGTGGAGCTCCCTCTGGTGTTGTGATCGTGGTATTCACTGACCTTTGGGAAGTATTTTGACATTGATCTTATCTTAAAGGAGTACTGGTTTAGATAATCTCATGTATTGTCATAATTCTGACAAACCCTGGGTCCTTTTCTTCCTGCCTATGGTGGAAGTGAATGGTTTTCTTTCCCTTTTACCAGTAATTTCATCCGTTAAACTGCATGTGGGGTGAAAGGTCAAATGACCTGGCATTAAGATCAGATCTGGACGATCTGACCGCAAGTGACCAGCTCTAATGCCAGGTGTGAACGCGCTGAGATCCGATCACTCAAACCACATTCGGAGGTGGTCTGGGTCACATCATGCCGAGGGTGTAAAGTACTTGAGTAATTGTACTTCGTTACAATACTTAAGTACTGTTTTGGGGGATTTGTACTTTACTCAAGTATTATTAGGTTTGTAAACGTTGTACTTTTACTCCATTACATTTCAGAGAAAAAAAACATACTTTTTACTCCTTACATTTAAAATGCAGACCTACAAAGTACAAATCTCACAGGTCGAACCATTTTAATTAGTATATTTTTATTGTTTATCAGGCCGAACTAACGTTAACGCTATTAATCCTGCGACCGCAGGTAAACAGCCAATCAAATCCCCATCAATGGAAAATGAACCCGCCCATACCCATGCTGATTGGTCCTTGTGCAACACTAGAAAGCAGGGATATTTGATTAAACACCTGCTATCAGAAAGATAGACAGTCAGATCCGCATTATGCTGTGGTTAATATTGTGATATTATTCAGGGTACTCCAGTATTCTGTCTTTCATATTGTGATATTATTCAGGGTACTCCAGTATTCTGTCTTTAATATTGTGATATTATTCAGGGTACTCCAGTATTCTGCCTTTAATATTGTGATATTATTCAAGATAATCCAGTATGCTGTGGTTAATATTGTGATATTATTCAGAATACACCATTCTGTTTTTAATATTGTGATATTATTCATGCTGTGATGTGAATGCCGTCCATGTTAGTTTACCTTCAATGGAGAAGTGCATTAAATAATTTGTATGCAAAAAAAGTATCCTCTGTTCGTTCATTTCAGCATTGTCTATCGCAGAACACATTCCATTGTGGGCAGAGTGTATGCTTGGTTTCATTCCAGCCTTGCCTAAACACCAGCTGATTTTACTAATTGGCTCACCTCTTCAACTAACTCACCTGGTGCAATGTGTAATTAAAATGAAAACTTGGCCCACGATGGAATGAGTTTGAGACCCCTGGTCTATCCCTTTAAAAAAAAATTACTTTTACTTTTTAGTACTTAAGTACATTTAAAAGTAGGACTTTTTTTACTTTTACTCAAGTGTGTTTTTAGCCAGATACTTTGACTTTTACTTGAGTCAGATTTTGAGACGGTACCCATACTTTCACTTAAGTATAATTTCTGGGTACTTTTTACACCCATGCATTATGGCCACATCCTGTTAGCAGTGTGAACACAAAAGCGCGTTGGGTCACTTGAGAAACCACATTCTAAAGCCAGGTGTGAACAGACTGTACTGTACTGTACTGTACATAGAGCTGGTCACTTGCGGTCGGATCACACAGATCTGATCTGTAAAAATACTGTACCTTTTACAGGAGGATTCAATGTTTTGAGCCATATTGCTCACACTAAATTATGCGATGTCACTGACCCTTAAATGCAATGCTAACGGTCCCAGGCTATTTCTGGCTAGCGAGAAAGCACCCCGTGAGAGGTTTATGACCTTCCTCTTCCTCATATCTTCTTCTTGTCTACGTCAGCCTTCCTCTCCCTGCATTTAGCACAGCTATCATTTGCCATTTGAGAAATGGTACCCCCCAAAATAAAGCAACCCAGAGCAGAGCAAAAGGCCTCCCGCTCTCTCCCTCAGCAATCGGTGATCAATCAGGGACCTTTTCAGGGGGAAGACTTCAATGATTTCCAGTGGAACAGACATAAACAAAGCCAGTAGTGAGGAGGTCTTAGTGCCATTATTGGTGATCTGCCCGCCCTACATCACCTCATTGCTGGATTGGAGCTATGGACCCCCTCTGGAACTTCTGTGCCCCAGAAACATGGAATGTTTTGCAACGCACTTTAAAACTCAATTCTTGGTCTGTTTAAATCTTTAATAGCAAACCACCTCACCAGAGTCTGCAGTTGTTTTAAATTATTGAACCGTTTAATTGATTGACTTTGTCTCTATATTGTTTTCTTTCTTTGTATTTATTATGTTTTGTGTTTTTTTTGACTTCGAGATTATATAAAGATTGAATGAATGAATGAATTAATTCAGTCCCCGTATTTAAGTTTGGAAAACAATGGACATGCTTAAAAAGTTTATTAAACATATTATACGGTATAAAACATCTATCAAATGTAAACCTGTATGGAATACATAACAAGTAAAAAAGAAAAAAAGGATGCGTGAATAATTTACCTATCTCAAGCCCTGCCCTCTTTTCCTGATCCACCAATCACAACTGTTGCGATTGGAGGATCAAGGAAAAGAGGGGCGGGGCCTGAGAGCGGGCAATTCACACCCGAATGATTTGTCATGGAAAACACAGTGTAGAGTCAACTCAAAACAGTTATTTTTAAACATTCCAGAGTTGAACCTTGGATGATCTAAACTAAGCACATCACCAACCATAAGTCTATTTGCGTGTAACATGTTTACATACAGCAGTGCCCTTGCCAGAAGCCAGAATGTTGTAATATGTTTACATACAGAGTGCTCTAGTGCAGCTTTATAAAAAAAAATGCTACAGCAATATAAACACAAATATACATTTCAAATACATCTTTGTTGCATAGCTTGCCTCTTTTAATAATAATAAACAGTATTTCTAATGGTAAATGGACTGCAACTATAGAGTGCTTTTATTATCCAAAGCACTTTTACAACTTATGCCTCACATTCACGCCCACATTCACACACTGGCGGCGGGCAGAGGCGACCGCGCGAGGTGCCGACCCGCTTGTCAGGGAGCAGCAGTCAGGGGGTTAAGTGTCTCGCTCGAGGACACGTCGACGGGAGGTCGCCGGTATCGAACCGATTACCAGACGACCGCTCTACTTCCCGAGCCGTCGCCCCCTGTTCTTTTAAATACAGTAAGAAAAACCACATACAGAACAGACGAAACAAACAAACAAACAAACAAACGTACAGACAAAAAAGTGCCATTTCAGATCGTCTATACAGGTCAGCCAAAGTACCTGGATAATGATGGGACGAGCCATCCTAGATGTACCTGACTGAACCACATATTTTTTTTTTTTTTTTTATTGATCTTTTTCCCCCTCCATTTTTCCTCCGATTTTCTCCCATCCCAATGTTAGTCGTATGCCAATTCCCAGTCCCTTCCTGGTCGCTGCGCACTTACCCCCCACAGTCAGATCATCTGGGAGAGTGGAGGCTACCACGTGCTTCCTCCGACACACGTCCAGCCAATCACCGTTTCTTTTCACCTGGCAGCGCGGATTCTCATCGAGAGGGCCACACTATCCCCCTCAAGTCCTATCCGCGCTTAGCAGGCGCCCCGACCGAACTGTAGGAGTCGCTGTTTACAACGACCCGGACCCGCCAGCTTCTCCCACCCTCTAATACTGCCAATTGTATTAGTGCAGACGGCCAGCCAAGCTGGTGACAACCCCGGGGTTGGTGACGAACGCAATCTCCGCTCGGCCACCTAACCGCCTTGACTGAACCACATCTTAATAATATCAATATGGTATTTTATTTTTTTTGTCCAGGTTTAGTCTGTCTTTTCTTTTTCACAAATAAAAATAATTACTATACACATAAATATTACAATAAAAAGCTCTGTTACACTATAGCTTAACACTAGGCCAGCCCATGGTAAAGAACAGTACTATTTAATTTGCAGTATTCTGCAACGAGTCAACAACAGACTGTATTGGCTTCAAAATGAGGACCTTAACCCTTTCACTACCACACTACAGCAGGTTAACCCTTTCACTACCACACTACAGAAGGTTAACCCTTTCACTACCACACTACAGAAGGTTAACCCTTTCACTACCACACTACAGAAGGTTAACCCTTTCACTACCACACTACAGCAGGTTAACCTTTCACTACCACACTGTGGTAGTGAAAGGGTTAAGTCCACCCTGAGGCTTCCAGGAGTCGCTGTGTCGTCAGGATGTTTTCCAGACGGGTCTTCTTCAGATGTGAGACTCGTTTGTGTTCTGGCCGGTCCTGGACGTCTGAGGAGAGAGAGAGAGCAGAGACAACCCGGTCAGAGACATTATAGACTCTTGTTTCTGTACCTCTTCATTATGCAGAATGGCTGCTCAATCACAGAGACACTACAGACAGACAGACAGACAGACAGACAGACAGACAGACAGACAGACAGACAGACAGACAGACAGACAGACAGACAGACAGACAGACAGACAGAGAGACAGACAGACAGACAGACAGACAGACAGACAGACAGACAGACAGACAGACAGACAGACAGACAGACAGACAGACACACAGACAGACAGACACACAAACTGCTTTGTCTCGTTATCTCGTCACTCCCCCTTCCCGTCAGACTACCATGGGATCCAGAGCCTTCTCCCGCTGTGCCCCCCGCCTCTGGAATTCCCTACCACAAGACATCTGCGCAATAGACAACCTCCCCATCTTTGTTTCCCATCTCAAACGTTTCATTGTTCATTCTGGCATATTCACTTACATTTTAAGTTTATTATAACTGCTCCCCTATGTGTAACTCTGTAATATTGTGTTTTTACTGTGTGTAATTGTATTTGTTTTGAACCCTGTACAGCGACCTTGGGTGCTTTGAAAGGCGCCTTTAAATCAAATGCATTATTATTATTATTATTATTATTATTATTATTATTATTATTATTATTATTATTATTATTATTATTATATTATTATTATCATCTTCAAGCTCTGAAAATGAATTATAAGTTTGAAATGTCTCCAGAAGGACACTTCCTCAGTCATCTGATGGCTTTACTGCACAACTGTGAGACGACGCCATTAACTCATTCAGCGCCAATCACGAGTATAGTCGGGTTTTAATCGTTATTTCTTTTATTAGCTATATCCATTCATTTTCATCCATCCAGTCTGATGTTATCATTGGGAATGGGTCTGAGCTCGCAAAAGGGCAAATACCGCCGCCTTCCAGCTGGTATTGCACTCCATTAGAAATGGTGTAGTTTCTTTTCTGGGACGATCCGAGCCGTGCGGGCGGGGTTTAAATACTCAGACGAGGCAGGCCTTTACAACGACGGCATGGTACACTAACCCTGCCCGCCCGTTCATGTGTAACGCTCGGTAATGTGGGACGGACCTCCACGAGCAGTATTTGGAATGGCGATCAGATAATTGGATTATTTCTTTTGCATTACATCACATACCAGGTAAGGACTCTCTATATAAAATCTTGCGTTGATCTGATATTTCTTTCTACCCCGATCGAAGCTGTGTGTGTGGACTTGTATGCCATTTACCGTTAGTGGCGGGGGCGGCTCCCCGCGGTCGAAGCAACATTTCATATATACACGAGGAGACATAATACCAATAATCTAGCGTTGATTTCAGGAAGATTCGATAATCAGGCGAAGAATGACAACGTGTTTAGTGTATTCCACTAAAGGGCTATTATCCCATCTTTTCCTGAAATTACTCAGAAGCACCCAAACTATATTCATATTCAAAACGGTATAAAACGGAAATGTACAGATGAAAAAACAATCCGTTTTTGTACATGTTGACTGGAAGCAACTCACTGACAATCGACGGGTGTATTCGACCCATAGCAATAATATAAGATATATTTTAAGCACTCGCAAATCTCGCAGTCCCCCCATTGATTAAAGCGATGGCGTACTAGCGCCCTCTGGCGCAAAATGAGTTAAGGAGGAAATGGGGTGATGGATACAATCTGGGAACAATGCGGCCCACGCTGCCCGACCTGATGCACACTGCACAATTTGCTGTTGTGTTGTGTGCCTGAGGTGTTCTTATGTTCTCTGTCTGTCCGTCTGCCTGGTTCCCTGTCTCCGTTGTCCTGTGCATTTATTCATATTATCCCCCCCCCCCCCCCCCCCCCCACCCCCGGGCTGCGCCCCGGACCGATGTAAAAATTGGCTAGGGGGCGCATTATAAATGAAAATATCATATCATATCATATCATTAATGCCTAGATTCATTACCAGGTTTAAAAACCAAGTGCATTTTGACTTATAACCTCAGTTGGAGAGAGTTTAGAAGTTGTTCATTACATACCTATCATTACATACTGCATACATACCTATCCACATCTATCTGTACTTACCTGCACATAGTACTTTACTATATCATCTATATATGTCTTTATACCGGTATCACTGTACATATTACTGTTACATTTTCACTCTGGTTGGATGCCAAACCGCTTTTCGTTGTACTGCACTGTATAATCACAATACATTTGAATCTAATCTAATCTAATGAGTTTCGACTGTTGATGATCAAAACGGCAACATACAGTACAAATTGAAAATAGATATTAGATTAGATTTAAATGTATTGTCATCATACAGCACAAGTAGGGATGTCCGATATTATCGGCCGACCGATATTATCGGCCGATATCGGCAGTAAAATGTGATATCGGAAAATATCGGTATCGGTAAAAAAAAAGAAAAAACAATAACAATATTTGTTATATATCCAGTGAAATTATTAGTTACCTGAAATTATTCCGTTTTTGGGGGGGGGGGGGAAACCCTGCATATATCGGTATCGGTTGATATCGGTTGATATCGGTATCGGAAATTAAGAGTTGGACAATATCGGAATATCGGTATCGGTAAAAAAGCCAATATCGAGCATCCCTAAGCACAAGTACAAAATAAGTTTGGCATCCAACCAGAGTGCAAATGTAACAGTAAAGTGCAATAGTAATATACAATGTACAGGTGATTAAATTGGGTATAAAATATATAAATCAGTATTACTGAGTAATAGTGCTAATTAGATGTATGTACAGAGTTGTAGTATTAATATGTACAGTGATACAGGTAAAAGACACTATGGTAGTAAGTCGCACTGGCCAGCAGTGTAACTAGTAAGTATAGAAAAGGACATGGGTGGACTCATGTTTGGTCAAGCAAAAATGTGAAATGGTTAGGTTATGGAACCGCCTGGTCCAGCTGTCAGATGACAGGGTGACTAAAAAGATATTTAACTGGGACAGAGCACCCTGGTAAAGAGAGATGTCCATGATTTTTTCTTCTGCCGATTTAAGTATGATTTTTATGAACAATCTGCAGTGTAAGGTTAACATAATTAAAACAAAATGATCAACAATCCATCAGGATAAGTGGAAGGTGGAGATATGGAAAAAACCTAAACTTAGAAAATATGTTGAAATTAAAGATGATTTTTTTTACTGAACCTTATGTAATGTTACATTTAAAGAGAGGACGGAGCTCTCTGTGTGCCCAGTTGAGGTCTGGCACCCTGCCATTGGCTGTGGAAGTGGGCAGATTCCAAGGTACACCTGAGGAGGAGCGGTTGGTTGTGTGTTCTCTGTGATCTGGGAGTGGTGGAGGATGAATTTCCTTTTGTTTTTCACTGCCCCTTGTACACCGACTTGAGGAGGGTTTTATTTGAGAAAATTCAATTTGTAAATCCGGATTTGTTTTGCAGTCTGAGAGTTGTATGTTGAGTTGGTTTTTTGTGGAGGAGATTTTCAGTTTTTCAGAATATTTGGAGAAAGCATGGCACTTGAGACAAAACACACTATATCCTATTTAATTTTATATGAATTCCACTTGTTTCTTTGAAGTACATTGTTTACAGCTTGTTATGTTATGTTATGTTTTCTTTTGTTGTGGCCATCTTGGTCTCTATATACTTATAGTTAAGTATACTATATACTTATTGTTTATGTGTCTTGTAAGCCCATATGGGCTATCTGTATCTGTAAGACACAAAAATAAAAAAAAACATCAATCAATTAAATCAGTAAGAGTAGGTAAGGAATATGTACAGATATAGATATAGTATCTACAGATACAGTATGTAAAAAGGATTATATGCAGGTATGTACAGACGGATGTGGATAGATATATACGGTAAGAATAAATATATATGGTATATACAGCATTATTGTACATGCTATCATACAGTTATACGAGTTATGTGTAGGTGTATAAGTAGGTATATAGAAGGATTATATGCAGGTATATTCAGATGGATATGGATATAATCATGATTTATGATTAGTATTTATGATTATTTTTCCTCTTGTTTCCAGAGTTCTAACTTTGATGCTGTTGAATAAAGTTGGAGGATTTATTTTATAGACGTCTCGGCTTGTATGTCTCAGGAGTTTGTGTTGCTAGATCCACAACGTTGAGGTGAGTCTGCTTACCGGTACTTTGCTTGATTGGCTGGTACTGAACTCGGAATATCTCGTCTTCTTCTGTGGTGCACAGAGCCTAGACAGGCATTTTCCATATTCGTCTCTCACCTACAGGGAGCAAAGGAGGATACTCAGTAACACATCTGAATTCCCTTTTTTTTATCCACTTTTTCTCCCATTTTCTATTTCTTCTCCCATCCCAATTTCGTATCATCCAATTCAACCCTCCCCTGTCTCGAACGCTGTTTCTTGCCTCCCACAAGCCGGCTGCAATGTGGACTACGTCATATAGCACGAGTCCCCTCCGATACTCGAGGTAACAGCAGTCGCATCTTTTCACCTGCGCGGCGCGATCTTTCAGCGTCAGGGGTCTGCGCTTTGGAGGGGCGCCGCCCCCATCGCTTCCTGATTCTACTGCGCAGGCGCACCAACCGACCTGTAGGAGTCGCTGTCCACAACGCCCGATCCCCACCCATCAGTTTCCCTCCTCCTAATACTGCCAATGTGTATTAGTACGGACGACCAGCTAAACTGAAAGCAATGTGGAGCGCTGGGCTAGAACAGGCGAACCCAGCGTCTCCAGTATTCGTGGTGAGCGCCTTGCCCACTGCACCACGTAGCCGCCCACACATCTAAATTCCTGAATGAGTCTTTGTCGCTTACTACTGACAAATTACTTGTCTATTGGACTTAGGAGCTAAAATGGTCATCTACTCTCTGTAACACCAGAGTTGCTCACCATATCTCGCTAGATGTTCTCTGTGTTAACACTTCTTTTGGTTAATCCTCCTTCCAATTCGCTGCTCCGCAGCAGTTGGAACGAGATGCAAAATACTTAGAAAACGGACAAATTGATCCCCCCTCACTGCTTTTAAAGGACTCTATCGCAGAGTTGTTTACACACACACCTTATTTGGTTGTTTGTTTGATGTGCGTTTTAATTATTTCCCTTACCGCCCTGTGATGTACGTATTTAATATTACAAAAAAAAGTGTCCCTTTTCTCTATTACCATTCGAGAGGCCTTTTTGTCCTCTCGCCAGGCTGTCATTGTAAATACAAACGTGTTCTGAATGTTAAGTGTGCGAAATAATATTGAATTATGACAGCACATAATACCACAGAGACATTCCTCGACACCAAGGGATCTCTCTCTCTCACTCCCTGACACACACACACACACACACACACACACACACACACACACACACACACACACACACACACACACACACACACACACACACACACACACACACACACACACACACACACACACACACACACACACACACACACACACACACACACAATTAGCACATAATTATAAAGGGGAAGTCCCGACTCCACGGGGGACACTGCTTCCCTGACTGGACTCCACTGACGAGACTGCTTCACTGCTCTTGACAGACGGACTGGACTCCACTGACTTCACTTCTTTTTCTACACGACCGGCCGGTTGTACCAACGTGATTTCATTTCTTTGTACCTTGTTTATTCAACCTTGTTGTAATAAATACCCTCAAACCCTCTTTCATCTTCAAATATCTTATTACAACTCTCATGTATCCAAGTTTAAAATACGTGACACGGTCCTGCCTGGTTAGATAGATAAATAAATGAAATAATACGTTTCACTGACCTGTTTGGAGAGCAGGCAGTGCATGGTGAACAGCAGCACCCCCTGCAGGCTGCAGAGGATGGTGAACAGGTAAGACATGGCGATGGTGCCCTTCTGAAACTGGAAGCAACCAAAGATCCACATTGTGCCCAGAACACACAGCTGAGCCACTGCAGTGACAGTGAACGCCCTGCAGGAGGCAGAAGAGACACACGGGGTCAAATCGAAGGCATCATTTTTCATTGTCTGTGTTGATACAGACATTTGTTTTGTGTCAGAGAAGTTAGAGAACACATAATACTGCGTTACAAAAAGGTAAAACACAAGACAACCATGTTACAGAAGAGACGGACATACAGACAAAACATCAGAGAAACAATGTGACCCCTTCCTTCTCTCCCAATCGACGTTATTAATTTGATGTTGAGCTGTACTGTATTGTATCCATTCTTCAATCTGTTAAATAAAGTTTTTCATTCATTCATTCATTCATTCATTCATTCATTCATTCATTCGTCCCATAACTCTGAGGTTATCTCATGTTGCACAGCTCTTTTATATTGCACAGCTGGTATTCTGTGTGTAATACATGTGATCTGAAGAGTCTATGTG
Source organism: Notolepis coatsorum (assembly GCF_963971535.1). NCBI lineage: Eukaryota > Metazoa > Chordata > Actinopteri > Aulopiformes > Paralepididae > Notolepis > Notolepis coatsorum. The sequence continues at coordinate 14,260,685 of NC_140178.1, forward strand.
AGGCTAGCAGCTGGTGTTCTGTGTGTAATACATGAGAGGGATCTTCTGTGATTTTATGGACCATTCTCAACATATTTGTAATGTATAACTTTCCGGAAATGTATGGTTGATGGATTTGCTGATTTTAAAAGGAGGCTCTGGATTACTCTGGATTTTGCCTGGACTGTGATGACGCTGTTAAACCAGACGATGATGATGCTGTAAAACAGGTTGAGGAGGTATTTGGGTCGAATGCACTATAATTATATTTGATCGAAAAAACCCACTTGATTTTGTGCAGGTTGTCTAGGTCCGGGTTTAGACTCGAGAACTTCTGCGCCAACTTCCACACGGTGACGAGGAAGAAGAAGATGTTTACCTGGAAGAAGGCACACAAATGTAGGGTTAAAAAAAGAAAAGAGGAACATTTTTAATTTTGAGATTATTCAAACTATAGGTGACTCTTTATTTCCTTTACGTACAAGAATGATGAGGCAGACGGGGCCGAAGAAGCTCCAGATGAACCCGTCCTCCCAGTTCAACCAGCAGCTGAGAGAGGATGTAACATTAATCTACCCGTAGAGTCCACAAGACGTAAGAGACGGAAGTACAAACAGTCAAGCGAATGTTATGTTATACAGTAGCCATAAGTAATATGTAAGGGATAATGTATAGAGAGATGGAGAGAAGAGAGACAATCAAACAAACGAAGAGCAGTAGAGCGAGACGTCAGAGGGAGAGATGGAGAGGAGAGAGACAATCAAACACACAAAGAGCAGTAGAGAGAGATAAGCTACAAGGTCATTGTCGCAAAATAATTGACCGACACTGCGTTCTAAACGCAGTGAAGGTCAATTATTTTGCGACAATGACCAAGTATAGCTATACATTATCCCACTTATTACAGGGCTAACTTACTAACAATATACCTAATTCATTTTACACCATCGACAAGACGAGATCAAATCAATGCAGACGCAGTTGTTCTGTGGCTCCTCCGTCGCCGGCAGGTGTGTGGTCTGATTGCACCTGATGTAGTGCAGCTGTGCATTATGGTAAAGCTTGGCTTTCGTGACTGCGATCAAAATGCTTGATTGTGATTGGTCAATAGCGCTCTGTTGCCCCTAGCAGCGGTCATTATTGCGCGTTGCCCATAGCAGCGGTGAATTATCGAGAAATAATTGACCGCTGCTAGGGGCAACGGAGCGCTATTGACCAATCACAATCAAGCATTTTGGCGAATGTTAAAACGCCATGTAATAAATTTACTTATTGTATACGTATATCGGCGAAAGTCCAAACCAAACAGTGTGGAGGTAACAGTGTGGGTAAGGTTAAGGTTAAGGTTAAGGTTAGTTTAAGGTAACAGTGTGGTTAAGGTTAAGGTTAAGGTTAGTTTAAGGTAACAGTGTGGTTAAGGTTAAGGTTAAGGTTAGTTTAAGGTAACAGTGTGGTTAAGGTTAAGGTTAGTTTAAGGTAACAGTGTGGTTATGGTTATGGTTAGTTTAAGGTAACAGTGTGGTTAAGGTTAGGGTTAGTTTAAGGTAACAGTGTGGTTAAGGTTAGGGTTAAGGTTAGTTTAAGGTAACAGTGTGGTTAAGGTTATGGTTAGTTTAAGGTACAGTAACAGTGTGGTTAAGGTTATGGTTAGTTTAAGGTACAGTAACAGTGTGGTTAAGGTTATGGTTAGTTTAAGGTACAGTAACAGTGTGGTTAAGGTTATGGTTAGTTTAAGGTACAGTAACAGTGTGGTTAAGGTTATGGTTAGTTTAAGGTAACAGTGTGGTTAAGGTTAGGGTTAGTTTAAGGTAACAGTGTGGTTAAGGTTAGGGTTAGTTTAAGGTAACAGTGTGGTTAAGGTTATGGTTAGTTTAAGGTAACAGTGTGGTTAAGGTTAGGGTTAGTTTAAGGTAACAGCGTGGTTATGGTTATGGTTAGTTTAAGGTAACAGTGTGGTTAAGGTTATGGTTAGTTTAAGGTAACAGTGTGGTTAAGGTTAGGGTTAGTTTAAGGTAACAGTGTGGTTAAGGTTATGGTTAGTTTAAGGTAACAGTGTGGTTAAGGTTAGGGTTAGTTTAAGGTAACAGTGTGGTTATGGTTATGGTTAGTTTAAGGTAACAGTGTGGTTAAGGTTAGGGTTAGTTTAAGGTAACAGTGTGGTTATGGTATGGTTAGTTTAAGGTAACAGTGTGGTTAAGGTTAGGGTTAGTTTAAGGTAACAGTGTGGCTAAGGTTATGGTTAGTTTAAGGTACAGTAACAGTGTGGTTAAGGTTAGGGTTAGTTTAAGGTAACAGTGTGGTTAAGGTTAGGGGTAAGGTTATGGTTAGTTTAAGGTACAGTAACAGTGTGGTTAAGGTTATGGTTAGTTTAAGGTACAGTAACAGTGTGGTTAAGGTTAGGGTTAAGGTTATGGTTAGTTTAAGGTAACAGTGTGGTTAAGGTTATGGTTAGTTTAAGGTACAGTAACAGTGTGGTTAAGGTTATGGTTAGTTTAAGGTACAGTAACAGTGTGGTTAAGGTTAGGGTTAAGGTTATGGTTAGTTTAAGGTAACAGTGTGGTTAAGGTTAGGGTTAAGGGTGTCTCACTGTTTCTTGGTGCCGTATCCCTTGGCGTTGACCAGGGCGGAGACGGCGACGATGGCGGCAGGGACTCCGTAGCCCGCGGCCATCATGTAGAGGCGGTTGAAGGACGTGTTGAACACCAGGACCACCATCCTGAACAGCTGCACGCCCTCCAGGCACATCCAGCAGAACGCTGCCAGGTAGAAGAAGTGGAGCAGGCCCGCTACTACACCACAGGCAGCCTGGTGGGTGGGGGGGGGGGGGGGGGGGGGGGGGGGGGGGAGGGAGGGAGAGAGAGAGAGAGAGAGACAGACAGAGAGAGAGAGACAGAGAGACATATATATATATATAGAGAGAGAGAGAGAGAGAGAGAGAGAGACAGACAGAGAGAGAGACAGAGAGAGATGATTTGATTACAAAGTTGCAATGTGACACAGCTCTGTTCACACATTTCTTTATTCTATTATGTTAGTTGCTACTCAACTCCTAGCTGTGATGTTATAGTGGCTCTGAGCCATTCCATTTGGGCTGTGGGGGGTGCTTAATGTCTGAAGGAGTCGACTGAAGGCTTCTTGTCCTCTGCAAAAGCATGCAATTGGTCCACTGATGGATACATCTTGATATTTGTCTAGTCTAGTGTGTTCATTAGATGGGTGAAATCCTCTTTCAGTGCCTCTGTGCCTGTTTTCGTAGGCAGTTAGCCTCTGGTATGCGTGCCATTAGCGTTAGCCACGCTTCTAGGCCTATTTTCTTTTGGAAAGAATGATAAAAAAAAAAAAAATATATATATATATATATTATACTTTTTTTTTAATATATTCGACTAAGAGGTTGGCCAGTCGACTACGGCTCCTTTCGACCGATTAGTCGACTAATCGACTTATAGGGGTCAGCCCTAATATATATACGGTATATACAGCACTATTATAAGTAGGTAATGTATAAGCATCTATTCTATATTCTATAATAATATTTCAAATTGCATTGGTCCGGATGGGAGAATTCAGTACTGTATCTACAGAACCTTCGGTTTTATCATCTTCCCTTTATTCATTTCCTTCGATTTTTTTTAACACATGATCTCAAGAGGGTACTGAACGAGGTCAGTGGCAGTCTTGTTTGGTCATTATTATCATGGTGTTATTCACTGTCAAAGATGCAAAGAAAAATCATAATTCATATTCTCCTTTGTTTCATCACAATTTAAGCAAGCCTAGTAATAGACACAATATGTCTGACACTGTGAATACATTCCCTGAGGTCCATAGATGTACCTAGATACCAAGAATATGCAAATAGCCCTTGTAGAAGTGGAGCAATATTCCATTTACCTAGGTATATATTTTATGCGGATTTTCACATCGTGTGGAAGTTTAAGACAGAACAGAACAGAACAGACAGAATAGATGGAACCGGCCGGCAGAAGGGAAAAAGAGACCGGTCCCTCCCATTTCACTGATATTTATAGACATTCCAGAACAGCTGATCACATGACAAAATGATTTAAACAGGCGTATCCTCCCCTAAATCATACGATCATGACCTGGCTTAAATGTTCTAGGATATGTCATCATGTCCCCCTGTCCTGGTGAAGATCAACAAACCCCCTCCGGCAGAGGCCTGTTAAAGTTAATATATTACAGAGCTCTGTGGGAGGCCGATCTGTAGATCACTATAGTAATTATGTAATTATGATTTTATGATATAGAAACTATACATTTTCCACTACAATACCTACTTAATATATACACCTGCATATATAACCCATATAACTCTGCGTGATAGCATGTACAGTAATGCTGTGTATATATATACCGTGTTCTCTGTGCGGGTGACGCCGGCGAGGAAGATGAGGTTGGCGAGGAAGAGGCTGATGCAGAGGTGCAAGTGCATGGTGGTGCGCGGACTCTGGATGGCGTGGATCAGGGCGAAGGTGAGGATGCAGAGCAGCAGGCAGAGCAGCGAGAGGGACAGGCCCAACCAGGTGAGCAGCTGCAGCTCAAACGGGTCCTGTTGTCGGGGACGAGGAGACGCGGACAGGCAGACATAAAGAGAGACGCGGTTCATCAGCAGCCCGAACTCACGTAGAAAAAATGTAAATAAAGTACTCATCCACCGCAGGAACAAGGTACATATTTTACGTTGTGTTATAAGTCATTTATTGGCGTATTTATGAAAATGTATAATGGTAAATGGCTGCATTTATATAGCGCTTTTATCCAAAGCGCTTTACAATCTTGTTCCTCACATTTTTACCCATTCACTCACCCATTCACACACCGATGGCAGAGGAGACCATGCAAGGTGCCAACCTGCTCATCGGGAGCATCTAGGGCAGGGGTGGCAACCTTTTTTGAACCAAGATCTACTTTTTTATTTACCACCTAGCCCGAGAGCTACCAGCCAAAATTGTATATTGTAAGCCGTCATTTGAGGCTTTATAAAAGCAGCATAATGAACACAAATCTGTCAGTGCCGAGTCCGACCTAATTTTAAATAACAAACAGCATTGCTTGTTGTAGTTAACAAGGAGAGGAAGAGTTGATTTAGCAATTTTTATTTTTATTTTTTTAATAATCAAATTTTATTAATCAAGATCTACTTGAAATCAGCCCGCGATCTACCTGTCGATCGCGATCGACTGGTTGGGCACCACTGATCTAGGGGTTAAGTGTCTTGCTCATGGACACTTCCTTCGACACACTGCCCGGGAGGAGCGGGAATCGAACCGGGAACCTCCGGATTACCGGACGACTGCTCTACCTCCTGAGCCACTGTCGCCCCCACGGCATGTGTATGTATTACAATTACAAATAAGTAATATACTGATGTATTTACAAAAAAGTACATGTATTACACACATTCTTTGAATGTTTTCAGAAAACATTTGAGTTCCCCTGCTGGGGAACAAACCCAGGACACTCACACGGGAGGCAAGTGCCTTTACTTCAAGACCACCAAGACACACTTTTCTGATAGCCTCACCCAAACCCTAACCTTAACCACACTGTTACCTTAAACTAACCATAACCATAACCTTAACCCTAACCCTAACCATAACCATAACCTTCTATCTTAACCATAACTGTTAGAACAAATCATCATCATCATAGTATTGATGTGTTTGTATCAGGTTGGGCGGGTGGTTTAGTCTAGTGGTTAGCACACTTAGCCATGACCATTGTTAGTTTGACTCCTGGCCGCGGTAATGCAACAATGATACGTAACGGATGAATACTGACCTCAAAGTCGTAGAGGGCCATGAGCACGGCGAAGCTGCTGAGGTGGTCACAGGAACACACAGTTTTGGTCGAATTGGTCTCCACGACAACGCAGCCACGGGCAGACCATGTACTGTTGTCGGAGTCCCAATACACACAGGTGGGGTACCCGTTTATATTCTGCGGGACAGATTGAGTAAGCAAATAAAAATTATAGATAAATGGTAAACGGTGCATTTATAGCAGCCTTTTATCCAAAGCGCTTTACAATTTTGTTCCTCACATTCACACACCGACGGCAGAGGCGACCAGGCAAGGTGGCAACCTGCCCATCGGGAGCAGTTAGGGATTAAAAGTGTCTTGCTCAAGGACACTTCGACACGTTGGCTGGGAGGATCGGGAATCGAACCGGGAACCTTCCGATTACCAGACGACTGCTCTACCTCCTGAGCTCAGAGTGATAGATGAATGATAGATGAATAGATGAATCATCGCAATCTACGGAAGCCGAGAATAGCCACGTCTTTATTTATAAATGTATTGTCGTTAAAACGTGATTATTTCATTATCTCGATATAACAAAGGTTGTTTTCTTGTGATGTTCAGTACAGTACAGCAGCCAGTGGCAGGCTGG
>NC_140178.1:14267281-14335329 GCF_963971535.1 Notolepis coatsorum
CCTTTGACTGTTAGCTTTTTATTTAAATTGTCTTGTGCTGTTGTTTTTAAATTGTCTGTTTATACTATGTTTTTAATTAACTATGTTCTATTTTTATCTTATTTTTATTCTGTATTTTATTTTATTTGTTTTACTAATAACTATTTTATTTTTTTTAATATGTTTTAACCCTGTAGTGTAGCACTTTGGGATCCCAGCGAACAAAAAGTGCATTACAAATTCAATCTATTATTATTATTATTATTATTATTATTATTATTATTATTATTATTATTATTATTATTATTATTATTATTATTATTATTATTATTATTATTATTATTATTATTATTATTATTATTATTATTATTATTATATTATTATTATTATTATTATTATTTATGCATAATGCTTGTACGATTCTTGGTCCTCGCTCCACAATGGTGGAACGAACTTCCCCACCACAGTCAGAACAGCTGAAACCCACCCAATTTCACTCACGTTCAACACTGTTCGACGAACAACCTTACTTGCCCCTAGCTTCCAGAGTTGTGCCCTTCCTGCCGACTGTTGTACAGAACTTGTTTAAAGTCGCTTTGGATAAAAGCATCAGCTAAATGACTAAATGTAAATGTGATGATGTAACAATGTAACGACAAAGGGACTCTCACCGGTACACCGAGACTCCTTGTCACCGTAGTTGGTGAAGCCGGCGTGGCAGGCACAGCGGTGGCCGTCGGCTTCGGGGTGGCAGGTTCCATTCCCGCAGATTGTCTCGTCAATGACACACATGCCTGGGAATGGATGAATGGAAGAATGGACGAATGGACGAATGGATGAATGGATGAATGGATGAATGGACGAATGGATGAATGGACGAATGGAAGAATGAGAAACAAAAAGGGGGCTTCACTACTGACTGGTTCACACAAATATTCACATCCAAAAGAAATGGTTTGCAGTGGACTGGGTTTATTATGAGCAGAGGTGGAAAGAATACTGAATTATATTAGGCTGCTCAAGTAGAAGTGCTGTTACTTCAAAAGAAAGATAAGATAAGACATTTGGGAATCATAGCAGCATGGGGGAGGGGGGAGGGGAGGTAGAGGTATGGGCAGGGTAATGGTAGAAGGCAATAAAATGAAATCTGAATATACAAATATGAGAAATATAAACAGGGTAAACAATATAATTAACTCTCAATATAAAAACACGAGGAAAATACACAGTGTAAACAAAAGTGTAGATGAGGGTCTGTATGTATATATCAGTTATATTATACGTTACAATAAATATAGGCAATAAAGAATTTGTATCTGAATATATACTATAGAGTAAGAGTAAAAGTAAACAGTATACACACAATGTACCCATTCAGTGAAGATTACTTGTCCAGAAAAGTACTCAAAGCAAATGTCACTCAAGTATCTAACTGACTTCTAATGTCAATCATTAAGATTTTGTGCACGTTCCAATAATTGCCACTGACTCATTTACTCATTTTGGCCAGACGGTCCCTTTGTAATCATATATAAACAAAGCTATTATCAGTTATGATGAGTGTCTGTGTTTTCCCTGTAAATGGCAGATCTCATCCTCTATTGTCTGAAACTAAAACTTAGTATCTATAACTAAACAATAAACTATAACTTATAATCCTTTTTAACTTGTTTTACTGTATGAAGCAAATTGGTCTTTACTCTTTCACTGTGTTACTGTATGAAGCACAATCTCAGCAGGCTCATACAGAACCAAGCATTTCACTATATTGTACAGTACATGTAGCGTATATGTGACACATAAAACAAAACTTGACTTGAATTTGAAACCTTTTTAACTTAAAGCAAATCGGATCAATTACTTGTAATTGTAATGAGTTACTTCCCAGCCCTCCTTCCTCAACCAACAGATTGTGTGGGTAAACACAGTGTCACGGTCCTCCTTACCCACACATTGTTCCTGGTTGCCAGATGGAAATCCAAAAAACCCATTGTTGCAGACACAGTCGTAACTTCCTGGGGTGTTGTGGCATTCTGCGTTCTGCCCACACGGGTCCTCTTCTCCACATTCGTCTCTGTCTACGGGAGGGGTAAAAACACGTTTACTGTTGATGAGCGGTTAGGGGACACGCACGCACGCACACACACACACCACACACCACACACACACACACACACACACACACACACACACACACACACACACACACACACACACACACGTGACCCCATATAGGCGCTTTCAACCTGAGATAAACATCAACCACCATTTCTAGAACGGACCAGAGTCAGGGAGGGAGAGAGAGAGACAGAGAGAGAGTGAGACAGAGAGAAAGTATGAGAGAAAGAGGGGGAGAGAAAGATACAGAGAGAGAGACAGACAGAGAGAGAGACAGAGAGAAAGAGAAAGAGAGAGAGAGACAGAGAGAAAGAGAAAGAGAGAGAGCGAGAGACACAGAGAGAGACAGAGAGAGAGGGACAGAGAAAGAGAGAGAGAGTCAGAATGGACCAGGTTTGGTTTCCTGTCAGTTGTTGACATCAGCAAACACTGCAACAGGAACTGTATACTTATTTGTATCCATGGCAACACATCAAACATCCCACCGAAACCATCTACACGTCATCTCTTGGAAAGTACATTTGCTGCTGATCATACGTAGCCATCCTTGTACAGCTTATAGTTAAGCAATAGCCATGGTATATTGTTATTATATCACAGCTAAGGGGTGTAGTTCAGACAGCTGACCCCCCTTAGCTGTGATATAATAACCATTATGTGACCATGCCCAGCGCTTTTGTCCACATTTCGACCATGGGGCAAATTGCGTAAAAGCTCATTTCTTATTTTCATATTATCACAGTTTGAATGTTTAAGAACATATTTACTATAAAATCGAACAGTTATAGTATCTCTAATAGTAACAATTCTTTGTTTAAAAAAGGCTGTTTCCATGTGACTGCGGTCATTGTGTGGGGGCGGAAATACATTTGCATGCGAATCAAGACGAGTGCTTTCATTGGCGAGTTGGAGTTTTCGAGCGACGCCCATAAATACATGGGCTTGTGTTTACTATTTTTGTCATCTTCTTCTGCGTTGCCGGCGTTGTCATGTAGCACGAAACTGTCAGATAATTAACCTACCAAAGCTGATGACACAAAAGAGAGTAAACGGCTTCCGCAAGGCTTCATGAACAACATACAGATTCCACGACACCGTTGTCTGTCGTGCAACGTTCTGCTTTCTCTATGGGTAAGTTGTTGACTTGTAAACATCGGACAGCCCGAATGCGGGCCGTCACGCACGCTCGCGCACATCGCGGCACTGCCGGCTCCGGGCTGCGTTTCTCCCGATCGCTCAATACATTGTTGGAAAGTTAAACTTCCCGCCGTTCGATCGACGGGTGTAAGGAGCTTCAGAATGTTACCTTTCAGAAGAGATCAGACTCATGCATGTGCTATAAGTATAAAGTATAACAAATTGCAAATTACTTTGGGTATGCAATCGTAAAAAAATAACTAGCCCCATTTTTGCCCGACGCTTAAGTGGATTTATAGAATATATTTAGAATGTTTGTGTGTGGTACAGTGTCACCGCATTATCGGCATAAATAGATCAATACAGTCCGTATTAACCTCCTAAGCCCGACCGACAATGACATCACGCCATAAATCCATCTCTACAGAATGTATGAATTCATTATTATTTTTTTTAAATATATATATATATATATATATTTTTTTTTATATAGCACATTTAAAAGCTCAGAGAGCCGACCAAAGTGCTGTACAGTAACTACAGAATTAAAAACTATAGACAGTCACATAGTGTAACAGAGAAACATGAACTTGGGTCACTGCACACCTGACACCAATCAGGTGGCAATCAAGCCCACACACCTGCCATGCCGCATGGCAATTAACAGGTGTCTGGTGATTGACAGCTCACAAGAGAAAACCCAAAATAACTGGTGTCTGGTGATTGACAGCACACCAGAGAAAACCCCAAATACATCCAAAGCACACAGGAATAAACTAAAACCAAACCCACATAGACCGTCATCCATCACAGATTTGAGCTACCCATTTTATAATACGTTTTCTCCCCCACCCCCGGTTGCGTAAAGATTTTCCCCTAACGCACTTTCACTTCCGCGTTCGGGTTCCGCGATCTGATTGGCCACTGACGTTTATCTCAGCGCCAATCGCGTTACGCCTAGATCACTGGTTAAGCTTGGCGACTCTTTCGAAGTCGCTCTCTTTCGAAGTTGGTTAAGGTTAGAGTTTGTCGGTGGTCTATCGCCCTGCTCTAAAGACAAACTCTAACCTTAACCAACTTCGAAAGAGAGCGACATCGAAAGAGTCGCCAAGCTTAACCAGTATACTAGCAGGCTGTTAGAGGCAGAACTAGGCGTAACACGGTTGGCGCTGAGAGAAATGTCAGTGGCCAATCAGATCGCGGAACCCGAACGCGGAACTGAAAGTGGGTTAGGGAAAATCTTTACGGCCCCCGGTTGGCATCGTACCTGTACACGTGACGTTGTCTTCCTGTTTGAACACCTCCACTCCTGTGTTGCTGGTGAACCCGTCGCTGCAGTAACAGACGTAGCCGGGACTTGTGTTGTCGCACTCTGCATGCGGTCCACAGAGGACTCCGCCCCCCTTCCACACACATGTTGATAGCTTGGAGGACAGGAGGAGGGGGATATACATCTGTATTTATCAAGCGGAAGTTTGTTTCATTTGTCACATATACTGTACATAATATACATTACAGTGAAATGTTTGGTTCTGTATGAGCCCCTGAGAATGTGCTTCATACAGTAAAAAAGTACAAAGAATAAAGACCAAACACTAAAATGCTAAAATGAGGTAGGGATATAAATATATAAAATATGGTGTAGTGTTAAAACGTGTCTAAAGTGTCTAAAGTGAATGTTAAAAGTGAGTGTTTAAAGTGAGTGGATGTGTGTGCAATGAATGTAGATGGATGGGTTAGTGCTGCATAGAGTCATTGAAGCTGAGGCATTCATCAAAGAGTGACGACCCGAGACCAGCTCGGTTCACGGGTCATGGTGAGGTGTATGTGGCCATGTGACCTGAGGCCTGATCCTAGATCAGAGTGTGATAAATGGTAAATGGACTGCATTTATATAGCAGCTTTTATCCAAAGCGCTTTACAATTTGTTCCTCAAATTTGACCCATTCACTCGCACATTCACACACCGACGGCGGAGGCGACCATGCAAGGTGCCGACCTGCTCATCGGGAGAAATGAGGGGTTAAGTGTCTTGCTCAAGGACACTTCGACATGCTGCCCATGAGGAGCGGGAATCGAACCTGGGAACCTACAGATTACTCTACCTCCTGACTGAGCCACCCTGATAAATATGTGCCCAGGTCTTTAATATTGGGATGATGAAAGACCTGGGCACATATTTATCAGGGTGGCTCAGTCAGGAGGTAGAGTAATCTTGAGGTTCCCAGGTTCGATTCCCACTCCTCATGGGCAGCATGTCAACGTGTCCTTGAGCAAGACACTTAACCCCTCATTTCTTTAATATTGGGATGATGAAGGGCGGCTACGTGGCGTAGTGGGCAAGGCGCTCGCCACGAATGCGGGGACGCTGGGCTCGCCTGTTCGAGCCCAGCGCTCCACATTGCTTTCAGTTTAGCTGGTCGTTCATACTAATACACATTGGCCGTATTAGAGGGTGGGAAACTGATGGGTGGGGATTGGGCGTTGTGGACAGCGACTCCTACAGGTCGGTTGGTGCGCCTGCGCAGTAGAATCAGGAAGTGTCTGGGGCAGCGTGAGCCTCCCACGCGTTACTCCTCGCCACTGAGAGATCGAGCTGCGCAGGTGAAAAGATGCGACTGCTGTTACCTCAAGTACCGGAGGGGACTTGTGCTATGTATGACTTAGTCCACATTGCAGCCGGCTTGTGGGAGGCAAGAAACAGCGTTCGTGACAGGGGAGGGTTGAATTGGATGATACGAAATTGGGATGGGAGAAAATATAGAAAAAATGGGAGAAAAAGTGGATAAAAAAAAATTATAATATTGGGATGATGAATATGGCAGTAAATTGCAAAAACAAACTGTATGATCTCTGTAATGAGTGTAGTATTATAAATATATATTTTAAAATCCAGAATGGATGGTCATTTACCTCGACACTTTGCGGGTTGGTTGGCTGTGAAATTCACTTGACCTAATGATGACTTGAACCCGTCGCTACACTGGCAGTAGTAACTTCCAACGGTGTTGTGACAGTTTGCATTCTCGCCACAGATGGTCAGGTCATCGGGCTCGTCGACGGCACAGTCGTCTTCGTCTAGGACCAACAAAAATGCCAAGACAGAGGGATGAGGCTCACACATCAACTAGCACTAACTTTTTGAATTCATGTAAATCTTAAATGTGGGGTAAGATAACTTTTTGAATTCATGTAAATCTTAACTCTTTCACGGCCAGCTATTTTCCTCATCCTGTTCTAGCTACAGTAGGCCGCGCTTTAAAGATATAGGAGTGCGTCACCTTGTTTGTAGAGCTATATATTCTATATTATAGCTATGGATACAATACTATGGCCCATTTGACATCAACTATCTATCCTTCAATATGTGAAAAAGAATACATTTTTTCATCCATACATTCCCGTGTTATACCGTGGTGAATATAAGTATAGTTTTTATACAGTGGTCTGGGGTAATTCCCGAAAGGCTGAGTTATAGCCTTATACGTGAATTCTACTATAAGCGTTGCCGTTTCTTGCCTGGACAGGCTACTATTCCCAAACCAAATGTATATAATAGGTCAAAAAGAGGATATGGAGACGGCTTCAGCGTTCTTGGTTTTGTTTCGGTAGGTGCTCTTTGGATTAAATCCGGGGTAGGATTCGTTATAAAAAAGTTGAGATCCAAGGCAGCTCTACAAGTTTTAAAATGCCTTTATTTTATGGCTCACATTATTTAGAGAATTTTTAAATAAACCGACATGTTTCGGCCTACACAGGGCCTTCATCAGGGTGTTGATAAGGGTGTTGTATATAATAGGTATTATGTTTCATCATGAATGCATGAAAGGGGGGGGGGGGGGGGGGGGGGGGGCGGGTCGTTTCTGATTATTTGATTGCCAGTAATGGCATTCGTATTGAACACTAAAAACGCTGATTAGCTGGATCAGTATAATAACATTGCACGATCAAGCTAGAATTGACGTCAGATAGTCCCTACCTGTGATCGGGAGTATTCCAAAAATAATATTCCAATTGTTTGATCGGCATCTGGTCCATCCGATGTCCATTTGGTCCACGACATAACCCACCACAACATATGGATCGGGAGCATTTGACGCGCTTCAATGCAACCGGGAGAACCGCTCGACTCGCCCGACCCAGAAAACTGTGCCCGGAGACATTTGAGTGTAACACAGGGCAAGATATAAGGTTTCAAAGGGTGCTCGATACCGTCGTCTAGCTGGATGCGGCTGGTATTGCACTTTGGCGATCTCAGACTCATTCCCTATGGTAACACCAAGGTCCCTGGATGAATAATGAATAAAAATATTGAATAAAAGAATAAACGACCAAAACCCGAGATATCTCGGGTCTGGCAGCCAACAGTTAACCTGACTTATCTCGGGTTTGGCAATTAAAGAGTTAAAGGGGGAGTAAGATAAATGTTTGAATTCATGTAAATCTTAAAGGTGGGGTAAGATACCTTTTTGAATTCATGTAAATCTGAACTCATTGGGCGCCAAAAACGTAATATCTCATGTTTTGCCACCAACGCTTGAGCGCCAAAAACGTAATATCTCGTTTTTAGATCCATTGATCTTTTTCCTTTGATCCCCGTTCTAAACACTCAGCCGGAGCTCCCTGGCACATCTGCCTACGTTGGAATTGCAATGACGATCGAATCTCGCTAGGTGGCAGTATTGCCTACCTTATGAACATGCATGGGCCAGCTATTAGTGTGTTAGTGCCAGCCCCCACAGCCCCAAACAACTAGGGACTCATTGCGAGCAGCAGTGAGCAGGACACGTTCGACAATCACGATCGCCTAGAGCGAACTATTGGATATTATGAAAAAGACTAAATGGATTATATGGATGATGATTATGGACAATAAGGTGCGTTTCCACCAGACTATGGACTATGTTGGACTCAGCACTACTGGTAAAACTATAATCAAACCGACCGATGAGGAAACCTATTCGGCTCTGTGGTATGTCTGGTAGTCTAGCCCGAGCACACAATAGTAACCTGAAATGCAATGGTGAGAGAACTATTGGATATTATGAAGACAAAACAGATTATATGGATGATGATTATGGATGATAAGGAATGTTTCCACCAGACTATGTTGGACTAAGCACTACTGGTAAAACGTAGAAAAAAAAACTATAGTCAAACCGACCGATGAGGAAACCTATCCGGCTCCGTCTATAGTCTGGCCCGAGCAGATGAAGAAGATGGATGAGGGCTACCTAACGTTATATGTATTGATCCTGTTCTGATCAAGACACTTTTGGACTCGAAGTGAGAAATGGAGTACCTCTAAAACAAAGGTAACGTCTGTTTTACGTGTACTTTACCGAAACTCCATCATAAAACATGCGTCTGTATGATCGCAGCGTCAGATAAACTACCCCCCCCCCCCCCTGGCTTTGTGAAGAAACAAGGTCATGTGTTTACCTTTGACCTGGCAATAATATATAATAATATGCAGTGAAAGGGTTAACCCTTTGGCAGTGTGGTAGTGAAAGGGTTAACCCTTTTCCGTGTGGCAGTGAAATGGTTAACCTTTTGCATTGATGCAGTGAAAGGGTTAACCCTTTGGTAGTGTGGTAGTGAAAGGGTTAACCCTTTGCCGTGTGGCAGTGAAAGGGTTAACCTTCTGTATTGTCGCAGTGAAAGGGTTAACCCTTTTAACAATAGACCCATCTCTTCTCTAGTGCCTTCTCTTAACCCCCCCCTCCACCCCCCATACATCCTTGTGTGTCTGTGTTCTGCTTGCTCACTACCACCACCCTTAGTGTAGGGCCACTTTGAGTTCTAGGAAACAGCTATAAATCTAAATGATTATTATAATTTATTATTAATAATAAACACATACCGACACACCGATCCCTGTCATTGATGAATCCTTCCGGGCAATCTAGTGACAGTGCCGTCTTCAGGGTGAGGTGAAGAGCTGCAAGAGGAGAAGGAGAAGGAGATGATGATGATGATGATGATGATGATGATGATGATGATGATGAAGATGATGATGATTAGGAAGAAGAAGAAGGAGACAGAGAAAAATGAGTTTTTGTCAGTGTAGTAGACACAGGCAGATAACGGGACCAGATGCCCTCCTTCTCTCTCCTCATATCCTCAATGATTGCCACTTTAAGACTTAATACAAAATTACATTTCTTATAAAGTTGGAGATGAGTTTTTTTTGTCAGTGTAATAAACACAGGCAGATAACAGGACCAGCTGCCCTCCTTCTCTCTCCTCGTTTCCTCGTATTGTTCCTGCAGCAACTGCTCACAGGCTTTGCCCAATAATGACCCCTGAGAATCCGGCGGAATCTGCCGGTACTTCCTCCCCACGAGGAAGCTGGCTCGGCACTATTAGTGGGTGAAGTATTTATGTATGAATCCAGAGCCGGTCTCCACCCTCGCCGGTTGCCTCGATGGGCAGAGAGACACTTTCTCTTCCCCTTATTTTATTTTATTTATCGTACTACTACTACTTGAACTGATGCGGTCAGGCAAGCGATACCGGAGTCTTAAGGCGAGCACAGAAAGACTCAGAAGAAGCTTCTATCCCCAGGCCATCAGGCTGCTCAACGAACAATAAACACTATGCAACAACCATCAAATGCACACAGCACACACATCCACACGCACACACTCACTTTAAACAAACAACTCACTGCAGCATGCACTTTACACACTTTAGAACACCTAAACACACTTTACACTTTATATTTATTGGTAAAGGATTTGCACTACAACTCGTACACCTTACTGTAAATTGTACCTAAATTGTACCTCATCCCATTTCTGCTCTGCACTATATAGTATTGTATATTAGTACATTGCATAGTATATTGTATGGTAACTCAGTTACTTCTATTCTGCATCGAACATTGTACATATGTCTATACTGAACACTGTGACCTCTATTTTTACTTCTATTTTACATGCTATACTATTTTATTTCATACTTATCTTGTCTAACACAGTCTCTGGAGCGAAACAGTAAGAAGCATTTTGTATAAAAGTATTCTGTACTTCTGTATGACAACTATTAAAGAAACTTGAAAACGTATTGTTATTGGACACACACACAGACACACACGCACCCTGCACTGCACCTTAACATGCACATACACTACACGCAAGACACTTTCTGTAAATAATTGACTATTTTATCTTACCTCATTTTATATTTGATTTGATGTTAATACTACTTACTACCTATTGTTACCATTCTTGTATTCATTGATGTTTCTTAATTGTGCACCGTTGAGTCTGAGCTCGAAACACAAGAATTGCATTACCTGCATTGTTGTGTATTGTTGTGTATTTGACAAATAAAGAACTTGAACTTGAACTTGAAGGCGTCGGCTACAACATGTACAACATGTACAACATGATGTACAGTCAGACAGGAAGAGAAGCTTCTGCTACAGGAGAGGAGTTTTGTGTCAAAACGACACGTTATCCACCGTTTGAGGAAATCTACACCTATTATGGTCAGGCAAGCGATACCGGAGTCTCATGGCAAGCACAGAAAGACTCAGAAGAAGCTTCTATCCCCAGGCCATCAGGATGCTCAACGAACAATAACACTATGTAACAACCATCAAATGCACTCACAGCACACACATCCACACGCACACACTCACTTTAAACAAACAACTCACTGCAGCATGCACTTTACACACTTTAGAACACCTAAACACACTTTATATTTATTGGTAAAGAATTTGCACTACAACCCATACCTCATTACACCTTACTGTAAATTGTACCTAAATTGTACCTCATCCCATTGCTCCTTTGCACTATATAGTATATTGTATATTAGTATATTGTATAGTATATTGTATGGTAACTCAGTTACTTCTACTCTGCATTGAACATTGTACATATGTACATACTGAACACTTGTGAGTGTCTACGTACGTGACTTCTATTTTATACTGCTATACTTATTTTATTTTATACTTATCTATTTTTGTCTAGCACAGTCTCTGGAGCGCAACAGAAAGAAGCATTTTGTATAAACGTATGTACTTCTGTATGACAACTAATAAAGAAACTTGAACTTGAACTTGAATGAATGACCAATGGATTATTGAAGTTACTGGCTGTCTTAAATGTTTACTTAATAAGACAGTTCAGTGTCTTCCATCTTAAAGGGCCCCTCCACTCAGAAACATGTTTTTTTCTACAGTTAACTCCCCTTGGAGGAGTGACTTTGACTATACAGATTGTTTTTTTGTGCAGAACGTGTCACCAGAGCGCCCTTTTCATGTTCTTCCACTGGCTGGGTGGGGGTTCTACTTCCTCATTCATAGATCCTTGCATCTCAATGAGGGCAAAGGTCTAGGGATGCTGCTAAGCCATTTTCAGTAGTTTATTGAAAATGTCTGGTGGAAAAACCAGACCAAGTGTTATTCAATATACAACATTTCTCAAGTGATAGAAACATGTGTGGAGGGGATCTTTAATGTCTTTACTTCTACTACACAGATCTATCTTAATGTTTTTACTTATAAAACAGTTCTGTTTCTATTATCTTAAAGGGGCTATAGATAAAAATGTTATGTAGAGTCATCTTTTTCTTTTTAAATAATACATCCACAGAGCTTTTAGAAAGGTGTGGAATAAAAATATTGATGAATTTATCATTTAAAAGATTTGCGTGGGTCTAATATTAATGTTGTTGTTTACATGTTGCCTCTATGTAAGCCCCTCCCTACTTCCCATTTCCCCACATGGAATGCACCTGATTGGATAAATTACATGCTGGTACTTTTTTTATTATCTTTTTCCTCCTTCTTTTTCCATTTTTTCTCCCCTCCCAATGTTAGTCGTTATTCCAATTCCCAATCCCCTTCCTGGTCGTTGCACACTCTACCCCCTACTGTCGGTCTGGGAGGGCGGAGACTATCACATGCTTCCTCCGACACATGTGTACCCAGCCCACCACTTCTTTTCACCTGGCAGCGCGGACTCTCACTGAGAGAGTGTAACGTGTGGAAGGTCACACTACCTCTCTTAGATCCTTCCCTCGCTGTGCAGGCGCCCCGACCAAACTGTAGGAGTCGCTGTCCACAACGACCCAGACCCACCCACCGGCTTCCCTCCCGCTGACTCTGCCAATCGAGCCAGTATGACCGCCGGCCAAGCCGGAAGCAACGCTGACAGCTGGATTCGATACCAGTGTCTCTTGCGTTGGTGACGAGCGCCTTGTCCGCTGCGCCACCCAGCCGCCCTTATCTATAGGACTTTTAATGTCTTCACATACAAAACAGTTCTATTTGAGAGGATATAATAATCTGATTCTAATCTGGTACTTTTTTTTTAAAATCTTTTTCCCCCTCCTTTTTCCGTTGATTTTCTCCCATCCCAATGTTAGTCTTTATGCCAATTCCCAATCCCCTTCCTGGTCGCTGCGCACCTACCCCTCACAGTCGGTCTGGGAGAGTGGAGGCTACCACGTGCTTCCTCCGACACACGTCTAGCCAATCAACCGCTTCTTTTCACCTGGCAGCGGGGGAGGGAAGGATCACACTATCCCACTTAGATCCTATCCGCGCTTAGCAGGCGCCCCGACCGAACTGTAGGAGTCGCTGTTTACAACGACCCGGACCCACCCCGCCAGCTTCTCCCACCCTCTAATACTGCCAATTGTATTAGTGTGAACGGCCAGCCAAGCTGGTGACAACCCCGGAGCTCCGGGGTTGGTGACGAACGCAATCTCCGTTACGCCACCTGACCGCCCTCTAATCTGGTACTTTTAACATATTGGTTAATCAACATTGGTGGTTAAAACAATTAGTTAAAACAATTACAGTTAAAAAAACATTCATATTTAAAAGCATATTTCTACAATGCTCCAAGGTTGTCAAAGAATTGATATTTAAAGTGCATTGAAAGCCATTTCATGAGGGCGCAAAATCAAAATGCAGTCTTTCCTAATATGGAATTGACCTAAGGGACATGTAGTGTAAACCCTGAGTGAGTCTGTGCGTTGGGACACTATCTAGCATCAGGCATGATGGGGGCTGTGAGATGAGCTCATGGTGTATAAATATCACTTCAAAGGCAGAACAGAGGCCCAGTGTTGCAGTGAGACCCAGATGGTTAGTTATTTGAAGACTGACTACTGTGTTCCATGTCACTGTTTTCCCCCCAATGCTCTTAATGTGTCTGTCTTCCTCAAGGCTCCCAAGCTCCAGGCTGGGATCACATTGGCTGCCTTTTTGAATGCGCCTGAGCCATGGTTTCCAATGGTTTCAATGGTCCCCTCCAAACGACACACATTGCGTTTTTCGAGGTTGCTTTTCCGGTTGCTCTCGGTTGAAAATGTTTCAACGTTAGCCGCGGAGCACACCGACGTCAATGTCACCTTCTTGTCGAGGGACCGATCAAAACGACCGGATTGGAGGAATTACATAAAGAGGTATCTGAAGAGAAATCGACAGCTATAAACAAACCAATCGATAATGGAGTAGAAGCAAATTTGGGCAGTTTCTGACAAACAATGTTTGTACAACCAGGTCTTAACACGACCGAGATATGAACAGCGTTGCTAACGTTGACATGGGAGCGTGTCTATGTTCCCCGGGTCCTATGTTCCCCGCGCCCACACCCTCACACAACTCTGTCGCTAGTGTTCTTTTAGGAATAGAAGTTTAACGTTTGAACCACACACACGCAATCAATAGCCTACCACCTAGCCAACAATATTATTCTCTTTCCTCCAGAAACATTCTCCAATTCCATTTATCTTGTTTCCGTGCCGGCGAAATTCTACCGTTCGTTGCGGCGACTACTAACACACACATTTAAGCATTGATTTTGGCAGTAGGTTAGGCTGCCTGGATGGCGCTCACTGGCCCACTGTTTGCGAAGACGCTCTCTGATTGGCTAGCCCGCGTACAGCGAAGACCCTCTCTGATTGGTTTAGCTCCGAAGGGCTCTTCCGCCTTGTACATATATATTCTCTGCTTCGAAGTGGTTATGCTTTGGCCCTCTTTCGAAGTGGGTTATGCTTAGAGTTTATCTTTAGAGCAGGGCGATGGACCACCAGCCCTGATTCCAAACTCTAAGCATAACCCACTTCGAAAGAGGGCCAAAGCATAACCACTTCGAAGCAGAGAATATATATGTACAAGGCGGACATTTCTATCCCAGAGCCCTTCGGAGCTAAACCAATCAGAGAGGGTCTTCGCTGTACGCGGGCTAGCCAATCAGAGAGCATCTTCGCAAACTGCGGCTACGAAAAAAGATCGCGCGTTTGAGAATGGCTGATCTAGCACCCGGGGAACATAGGACCCTTTTTCCGGGAGCGGGGAACATAGAACCCGGGGAACATAGGGATGACCCCTGTAAACATTACATTGTTGCCTGGAGGGCTGTATATAACTTATGTAACGTTAGCTGAGGCATCAACAGTAATCAGTAGTAATGTATGTAACTTATGTATAACGTTAGCTGAGGTAGCAACAGTAATCAGTAGTAATGTATGTAACTTATGTAACATTAGCTGAGGTAGCAACAGTAATCAGTAGTAATGTATGTAACTTATGTAACAATAGCTGAGGTAGCAACAGTAATCAGTAGTAATGTATGTAACTTATGTAACATTAGCTGAGGTAGCAACAGTAATCAGTAGTAATGTATGCAACTTATGTAACATTAGCTGAGGTAGCAACAGTAATCAGTAGTAATGTATGTAACTTACTGTATGTATAACGTTAGCTGAGGTAGCAACAGTAATCACTCAGTAGTAATGTATGTAACTTATGTAACATTAGCTGAGGTAGCAACAGTAATCAGTAGTAATGTATGTAACTTATGTAACATTAGCTGAGGTAGCAACAGTAATCAGTAGTAAACTAGTAATGTATGTAACTTATGTAACATTAGCTGAGGTAGCAACAGTAATCAGTAGTAATGTATGTACAGTAACTGTAACGTTAGCTGAGGTAGCAACAGTAATCAGTAGTAATGTATGTAACTTATGTATAACGTTAGCTGAGTTAGCAACAGTAATCAGTAGTAATGTATGTAACTTATGTATAACGTTAGCTGAGGTAGCAACAGTAATCAGTAGTAATGTATGTAACTTATGTATAACGTTAGCTGAGGTAGCAACAGTAATCAGTAGTAATGTATGTAACTTATGTATAACGTTAGCTGAGGTAGCAACAGTATTCAGTGTGACGTTCCACCCATCCATGGACTGTTCTCCCCTGCTCTACCTTACTGTCCATGTATGTGTGTTCCTTGTCTCTCTGTCTCTTTGTGGTCTTTCTCTTTTCTCTCTCTCTCATGTTCCCCTGTTAGTCTAGTGTTTCTGTCTTGTATTAGGTTCACAGTTTAGTGTTTGTAATCTGCTTGTTTTGTCCCAGTGTCTGGTGTTGGTTGTCTTGCCGTCCATAGTTGTAGTTCTTCTCAGTCTGTTTCCCCTCCCAGGTGTCTCCAGTTGTTTCTTGTTTGTCATTTGTTCATGTGTATTTTAGTTCCTTGTTTCCTGTTCTGTGTGTCGGTTCATTGTCTCTGTTACTCTGTCGTTGTTGCACGTTCCATGTTTCTAGTTCCATATTTCAAGTAAGTGTTCCCCGTGTTAGATGTTAGTAGTTTGAGTTTGTGATTGTGTTTACCTTTTTTCCCCCCCTCTTCCAGTTGTCACTGAGAAGTTTTGTTTTGTTAGTTTTGTTCCCTTGTTCTGTTTTTTTGTCTTATTTCATAAAAAAATAACTTGGACTTGCTGCCTGCCTCCACTTGTCTGCTATTGGGTCCTATTACACCCCCATATAGTGACAGAGACAATGAACCGACACAGAGAACAGGAAACAAGGAACTCAAATATACACAATACACATGAACACATGACAAACGAGAAACACCTGGGATGATTACAACTGGAGACACCTGGGCTGGGAGGGGAAAAGGACAGAGAAGAACTACAAGAAAACAACTTATATAACCTTAGCTGAGGTAGGCTACATAAGTTACATACATTACTGTAATGTATGTAACTTAGCCGATGTATGAAACATATGTAACCTTAGCTGAGGTAAATAATGGTAAATGGCTGCATTTATATATCGCTTTTATCCAAAGCACTTTACAATGTGTTCCTCACATTTCACCCATTCATTCACACACCGATGGCGGAGGCGACCATGCAAGGTGCCGACCTGCTCATCGGGAGCAGTTAGGGGTTAAGTGTCTTGCTCAAGGACACTTCGACACGATGCCCGGGAGGAGCGGGAATCGAACCGGCAACCTCCGGATAGCCAGACGACTGATCTACCTCCTGAGCCACAGGTAGCAACAGTAATCAGTAGTAATGTATGTAATTTATGTAACGTTAGCTGAGGTAGCAACAGTAATCAGTAGTAATGTATGTAATTTATGTAACGTTAGCTGAGGTAGCAACAGTAATCAGTAGTAATGTATGTAATTTATGTAACGTTAGCTGAGGTAGCAACAGTAATCAGTGGTAAATGTATGTAACTTATATAACCTTAGCTGAGGTAGGTTGTACACCGTTGCGCCTCGCATTTGAGCGTAAGAAAAAGGCGTCCAATGCGATCACAGCTTTAAGTGCGGCAGCCAAATTGCATTCAGAAATGTGACGGAGACAGTCTGTCTCTTAAATGTCTGGAATGCGTTTCTCAATTCTCAAACAGAAAAAAAAAAATTGTGGTAAATTGCTGGTAAATGTCTGTCTCCGCTGAGAGTAGTTAATTCATTATCCTTGATAATGAATTAACTACGCTCAGCGGAGACAGACATTGTGTGTGTGTGTGTGTGTGTGTGGGGGGGGGGGGGGGCACTACAATTGCAAAACAGTTTGGATGTTTTTAATGAATCTTTAATTAAGCTGTTGAAATTATGTCCTCAAAATATTTTCAAATGTGACAGGGGGCGACGACGGCTTTGCCAAACAAGGGCGTGAATTTGGCCGCAAATTAATGAGTGTCTGTCCGGTCGTTATAAAAACCTGTTAGTAATTTTTAATACAGGCGCTGGAAAGTGTCAGCGGTCTTGACCCCTCCCAGCATTCAACTTCCAACAGTCCGTGTTGGCTTGAACCCCGGAATTGCCACTTGCGGTTATATGTTCAAGTTCAAGTTCAAGTTCTTTAATAGTTGTCATACAGAAGTACAGAATACTTTCATACAAAATGCTTCTTACTGTTACGCTCCAGAGACTGTGCTAGACAAGATAGTATCAAATAACATAATAACATAATATAGCATGAATTTAGAAGAAGAAAATGAGGTCACAGTGTTCGGTATAGACATATGTACAATGTTCTGAGTTACCATATAATATACAATACACAATACTATGCAGTGTACTAATGTACAGTACTATCTAGTGCAAAGCAGAAATGGGATGAGGTACAATTTTAGGTACAATTTACAGTAAGGTGTACGAGTTGTAGTGCAATCCTTCATCCATAAATATAAAGTGTGGGGAGTGGGTGCTACAGTGTGTTTGTTTAAAGTGGGTGTGTGCTATAAGTGTGTGGAGTGGGTGCTACAGTGTGTTTGTTTAAAGTGAGTGTGTGCGTGTGGATGTGTGTGCTATGTGCGTTTGGTGGTTGTTGTTGTGTAGTGTTCATTCATTGTTCGTTTAGCAGCCTGATGGCCTGGGGATAGAAGCTTCTTCTGAGTCTTTCTGTGCTCGCCTTGAGACTCCTGTATCGCTTGCCTGACCGCAGCAGTTCAAAGAGGCAGTTGTTCGGGTGACTGGAGTCTTTAATGATTCTCTTAGCCTTGCCCTTGCAACGCTTGTAGTAAATGTTCTGGAGGGTGGGGAGCCCCCCTCCAATTGTGCGTTCGGCTGAACGTGTCACTCTTTGTAGTCTGCTTTGGTCTTGTGCAGTGCTATTCCCAAACCAGGAGGTGATGTTGCCGGTCAAGATGCTCTCTATTGTACATGAGTAGAAGTTCTTAAGGATCTTCTGGCTGACTTGGAACTTCCTTAGGCGCCTGAGGAAGTAGAGGCGTTGTCGTGCCTTCTTCACAACACTGTTAATGTGTGTGGTCCATGTCAAGTCCTCGGATATGTAGGCTCCGAGGTACTTAAAGCTGTTGACTCTCTCAACCGGTGCCCCGTCGATGCTGAGGGGGCTGTAGTCCTTGACCCCCGACCTCCTGAAGTCCACAATCATCTCCTTTGTTTTGCTGACGTTCAGGGAGAGGCTGTTTTCCTGGCACCATCCCGCCAGGACCTTGACCTCTTCCAGGTAGGCCCTCTCGTCGTTGGCAGAGATCAGGCCCACCACCACTGTGTCGTCAGCAAATTTGACGATTGTATTGCTACTCCGCTGAGCCACACAGTCGTGTGTGTACAGGGAGTAGAGGAGGGGACTCAGAACACAGCCCTGGGGGGCCCCTATGTTGAGGGTGATGGATGAGGAGGTGCAGTTGCCTGCTCTCACCACCTGGGGTCTGCCAGTCAGGAAGTCCAAGACCCACTGGCAGAGGTCATAGCCCAAGCCCAGGTCCCTGAGCTTGGCTATGAGTATGGAGGGGACTATGGTATTGAATGCCGAGCTGTAGTCGATGAATAGCATTCTCACATAGTTCCCCTGCCTCTTGTCCAGGTGTGATGCTGCTGTGTGCAGCACATGGGATATGGCGTCCTCCGTGGACCTGTTGGGGCGGTATGCAAATTGCAGGGGGTCCATGTTGATGGGGAGGGAGGAGCAGATGTAGCCCTTTACTAGCTTCTCGAAGCACTTCATGGCTATGGAGGTGAGAGCTACAGGGCGGTAGTCGTTGAGGCAAGCAGGCTTGGATTTTTTGGGTACAGGGATAATAGTGGACTTCTTCAGGCAGGTGGGGATGACAGCCTGTTCTAATGTAATGTTGTTGTTGTTATTGTTATTATTATAATTATTATTATTATTATATAACTACCAGCCACCAGTTCCAAACACATGCATGGACTTGGCGCACATTTAGGCATACATCAATTACAGGCGTAGGAAAGTGTCAAAGGTCTTGACCCCTCGCAGCATTCAACTTCTAACCATCTGCGTTGGCTTGAACCCCGGAATTGCCACTTTGCGGCTATAATGTTGTTGTTGTTATTATTATTATTATTATTATTATTATTATTATTATTATTATTATTATTATTATTATAAAAACAACTTTACAGTGATACTTTTTGTAAGGAAAGTGTATTAAAAAGTTGTGATTAACAAGATTATTGTTTTTTTTCCATATTTGTTAATATTTTTACAGAGGCAATTCACTTCCACAAACAGACAAAGAGTCAGATCATCAGCTACAGTATGAACCAGTTTGATCTCTAGCTGCCTTGCTCTGGACTCTTTTCGTATCACAAACAGTACTGTATTTGTAAATCTGGTATGTCATAAATGTATAGATGTAGCAGTACTGTCTATCTGTATGTCATGTATGTCATATATGTTACGATGAATTGAAAATGGGGGACCCTGATGTAAACAAGACGAAAGTCTTTCTCTGGTCTGCATCCCCTTAACAATTGTATGTATTGAGCTGTACTGTACTGTACCCATTCTGCAATCTGTTAATAAAGTTTTCAATCAATCAATCAATCAATCACTCTTCTCTCTCTCTCTGGCCAAGCAGTTTGTTCCCCTCTAAAGATAAAGATAGTACGCGTTTCCATAGCGGCAGTGGAAATAGTAGAAAGATGTGACTCACCCAGGATATTCCAGGATATCATCAAGATATTCACCCGGCTTGTCATGTTGAAGAGAGAGATAGAGATAGAGACCTGCTCTCTTTCTGAATAACACGTTCCTACAGTAGTCCAATGGCACAGGTTCCACTCCCAATTGACTTGCTGAAGGAGCGGGAGGCTGAGAATGAATGACGTCTGCGTGCGTCCACCAGCAGTCAAGTCAACAGGCAGCTGCTGCTGACGTCACCAAAGAAAAAGAAACGATAAAACGGCTGGGGAAACAGTGGTCTCTGAACACGTGCCTATACTAGAAGTCTCCCTCCTCTCTTCCTCCCTGTCTCTCTCTCTCTCTCCCTCCGCTTAAAAAAAACACTTTGATCCACTGGTCCTAGCTACAGTATGTACGTAGGCTGGTAAACTGACACGCCGGGGTTTTTTTCTGACCATGAAGTTCAGTGTGCTCTCTGAGTCACACCTCTGAGAGATGGAGGAGGGAGTGGAGGAGGAGGAGGAGGAGGAGGAGGAGGAGGAGGAGGGCTTCAGAAAAAAGGGGATGTGTAATAATTTCTACTACCGTTCCATGACGACAACATGGCCATCGGGGCATCATTGCCGCCTCCCTCTCCTCTCCTCTCCTCTTCTCCATGTGTCTGCACTGCAGGGTGGGACGCCGTCGGGTCAAGAGAAGGGAGAGACTGGGTATTGTTCTTGAGAGTCCTGCTGGCTGGGACACCCACCCACCCCATTGTGCATAACGATGGTGATGACATCTATATGGCTTATTCCCCGTCCACTGCATCTGCCAATGATAACAATCTGAAGCTAAATGACAAGAATAGAGGAATAATAGTACCCCATAGGTCTAGTTTTCTAACTCGTATACGTCAATGCACCAATTAAATCGGCTATTAATGCATTTATTTATTTATTATTTTTTAAAGAAGTGAGTTGCCCACGAACCACTAGTTTCCGGCATGGGTACGCATTAGTAACCATAGGGGTGTAGTCAAAACAAACAGACAGTGTGGTTTAAGTTGGAGCCTGTGGTTTGTTGAAGCACCCGCAGTAAGCAGTTGAAATGGACTGAACCACCAGAGCCTGTACCACAGTACAGTGTACCAGATACACTGCCCATTCAGAGGAACATCTTCATGATGTTGGCACTGAGTCTTTTATTATTAATAATAATAATAATAATAATAATAATAATAATAATAATAATAATAATAATAATAACAATAATAATAATACTGCTTTCACTGTCTAGAACTGCCCTACACTGTAATCATAGAGTAATCATAATAATATGAACTACCTACCTCATACTATAGTCTACCCAACCTCCCCCCACCCACCCAACCACCTCCAATGTACAGTCCCCCCCACCTACCCAACCTCCTCCAATGTACAGTTTCTACGTCAAATGTATATAAAAAAAAATCTGGACTCTTTTCGTATCACAAACAGTACTGTATTTGCAAATCTGGTATGTCATAAATGTATAGATGTAGCAGTACTGTCTATCTGTATGTCATGTATGTCATATATGTTACGATGAATTGAAAATGGGGGACCCTGATGTAAACAAGAAGAGTCTTTCTCTGGTCTGCATCCCCTTAACAATTGTATGTATTGAGCTGTACTGTACTGTACCCATTCTGCAATCTGTTAATACAGTTTTCAATCAATCAATCAATCAAACCCATATAACTCTGTATGATAGCATGTACAATAGTGCACATATACACTGTATACATTTATATCTTTATATCTAACACACACACACACACACACACACACACACACACACACACACACACATACTGTATAACTCTGTATGATAGCATGTACAATAGTGCACATATACACTGTATACATTTATATCTTTATATTTAACACACACACACACACACATACTGTATAACTCTGTATGATAGCATGTACAATAGTGCACATATACACTGTATACATTTATATCTTTATATTTAACACACACACATACTGTATAACTCTGTATGATACCATGTACATGTACAATAATGCTGTATATATATATACAGTAAAAAAATATATATATATATATATAATTTATATATATATATATATATATATATTTTTTTTTTACTATCTATCCACATCTGCCTGTACATATACCTGCACATAATCATTTTACATATCTGTAGATACTATATCTATATCTGTACATATCCCTTACTTATACTCTTACTAGTTACGCTGCTGGTCAGTATGACTTAGTTACAACTTACTACCATAGTGTCTTTATACCTGTGTCACTGTACATATTAATACTACAACTCTGTACATACATCTGATTAGCACTATTACTCAGTAGTACTAATTTATGTATTTTATACCCAATTTAATCACCTGTACATTGTATATCACTATTGCACTTTACTGTTACATTTGCACTCTGGTTGGATGCCAAACGCGTTGTACTGTTTCCTTTCAAACCTTTATTTAAACTCGAAAGCTGAGGTTTCCCTCATTTACAGTCACGTACATAAGAAAAAAAAGGCATATAAAATCACACAGCATATAAAATCATAACAATTAGACAAGTAAGGATAACGATCAATTAAAACTTGATTGACAGAGGTTGGGGATCAAGGTTTTAAAGGGGACATGCATTGCTATTCCTAGCACTATTTGGGCAACTTTACACAATTCCTGTGAGTCTATTGAAGACATCTGTAAGGTTTTTTCAAAAAAATGCATTGTTTTATATTTCTAATCAAGTACTCAAAACCATCATTTTTCAGCCTCAAGATTTCAGGCTGTTATGGCCCCGCCCATAAGCACTTTGAGTGACAGTCAGTCCACACAGTCTGCGACTGGTAGACAGAGAGAGATAGAGAGGGGGGGTGGGGGGGAGAGAGAGAGAGAGAGAGAGAGAGAGAGAGAGAGAGAGAGAGAGAGAGAGAGAGAGAGAGAGAGAGAGAGAGAGAGAGAGAAAGACAGGCCATATTGATAAGGCCCCCTCTCTCCCTCTCCCTTTCTTTTTTTCTTTCTTTCACTCTCCCTCGCAGCAGCTTGTGCTCCCGAATGGGGGGGGGGGGGCCTGCCGCGCGGCACACCCCCCCGAACGGGAGAGGGTGAGGCTAATGCATGTCGTCCAATGAGTTAATCTAATCTAATAATTATAATCATGTCCCATTTTTTTTATAATAATAATAATAATGACAATGACAATACATATAATGTAATGACAATACATTTTAATCTAATGTAATCTAATACTTATAATCATGTCCCATTTTTTCGCCTTCAGAAATACATCAACATGTCTTCAATATCACAAAGGTAAGGACAAATATAAAAAATCTGTTAACACTTTGGGTGCCGTTAACGTAGAACTACGTTTCTGTCGCCCAACTGTTGAGTGCCGGAAACGTAGATCTAAGTTTTTCTCACAGTATTTCTTTTATTCGCTATTGCCATTCATAATTTATCGAGGCACCTTGTGCATACTGTTCCGAGTGTGTCTGAGATTGCAGACGGTCAATACCGCCGCCTACCGCCCTGTGGCAGCTATTGCACTCCATTAGAAACTATGTGGTTTGTTATCTGGGCCGATCTGAGCCGTGCGGGCGGGGTTTAAATACTCCGGCGAGGTAACCGGTCACCATCATACATCTACGAGGCTGCCCCCACCCCTCGTTCATATGAAATGCCGAATAACGTGGCACGGACCTCCGCTACAAGCCCCATTTCATGGGTGCATGAGGAAGGATAATAACGATAATCTAGCGTTGATTTCAGGAAGATTCGATAATCAGGCTAAAAATTACAACGTGATAAGTGGATTCCACTAAAATGCTATTATCTCCTCTTTTTCCTGGGATTACTCAGAAGCACCCAAACTATATTCATATTCAAAATGGTATAAAACGGAAATGCACGGATGAAAAAATTATCTGTTTTTTGCACGTTGACCAGAAGCAACTCACTGACAATCGACAGTGTTATTAGATCCATAGCTATAATATAAAATATAGGTTTAGCTCTACAAACAAGATGAGCGTTTACATGGGGTTAATGGGCGGCAAGGCCTACGCACTTCCCGGAAGGGGCGTGGCACCCCATGTGTTAAAGGGGTAAAACTTTGGAATAACTGACAACAAATTGTGTAGTTCGATACATTTAAGAAATTATTCAAATATAAGGTGATACATAAATATAAAACCTTATTATAATCCTAATTATATTTTATTATACCTTATTACATGGCGTTTTCACATTCGCCGAAATGCTTGCTTGTGATTGGTCAATAGCCCCCCGACTGCGGTCATTATTTTTCAATAATGGCCGCAGATTTTTCAATAATGACCGCAGAGCGCAGCTGTTCGCAATCAAGCCCACTGACACACTGTTTCAGTGCAATTAGACACTGCCGTGCCGGCGATGACAGGGGGCGGAGCGACGAGCGGAGCCAGAACACAGAGGCTGCCCGCGATAATAATAATCACTTTATTTGGGCTGACAGAGCCACAGAACAACTGCGATTTGTCAAATGAATTAGGTATATTGTTAGTAAGTTAGCCATGTAATAAGCGGGATAATGTATAGCGCTGCACTGACAGCGGAGCCAGAGGCTGCCCGCGATAATAATAATCACTTTATGCCACAGAACAACTGCGATTTGTCAAATGAATTAGGTATATTGTTAGTAAGTTAGCCATGTAATAAGCGGGATAATGTATAGCCTACTCGGTCATTGTCGCAAAATAATTGACCTTCACTACGTTTAAAACACCTCGGCGCGGCGCCTCGGTATTTTAAACTCCGTGTCGGTCAATTATTTTGCGACAATGACCTCGTAGCCATACATTATCCCTTACATAACTGTATTAAAATCACGACAAAAAATGTATATATGTTTTGTATATTACTGTATAAACTGTACACTAAAACTATGAAACTTTCGTAACCTTTTGTTTTTGTTTTAGCAAAATGATGTACTGAATTAAGTATTTTCTTTTTGGTTAATAATGTAATGTAAAAAGGGTAGGCAATTATAAGCCTTGGCTTCAGCCTACAGATTTTCGGTCGTTTTTTTTTTTTTATACATTTCCTACTACTGTACATTGCTTTGTAAAAGAAGACCAAAATAAAAAAAATACGTCAACACTTCTGCTTCTCAGCCAGAGAGCCTCCACAGAGGAGAGGAAACACAAGCTCTGACAAACAGTGCTGATGAGGCACAGCCTCCACAGGACGCTCTTCCTCTCACAGTGCTCACTCTGCCCCACGCTCTTCCTCTCACAGTGCTCACTCTGCCCCACGCTGGCGCCTGGCCTGGCCCACAGCTGCTAGTCGCACAGTCCACTCCCACCGGCAGTGGTGGAAGAAGTACACAGTCCCTTCACTTACAGTAAGTAAAAGTAGTGTGAGTGAATGGGTGAATGTGAGGAACAAAAAATTAAAGCTGCTATATAAAATGCACCATTTACCCGTTTACCTTGTACAGACAGAAGCTTGGCCCCATTGACGTTGCATTGGTTCGTGGCCAACTAAGCAGAGCTGCGGGGTGTCCAGAATAGAGAAAGGACTCCAGTGATCCACAAAAACAGTGTACAACACAGTTCCTTCACTTAAATAAAAGTAGGAATACCCAGATTAAATGGTACTCTGGTAAAAGTAAAAGTCCTCCATTCAAAGTAAAAGTAGAGGAAGTATTTGTTATTGATGTACTTGTATCAAAAGTAAAAGTGTGCATTCTACATGACGTTTGTGTATTCCAGTGCTTGGTATGTGGTCCAGTTATGCTGCTCTGATTAAAGGTCATGTTAAAGTGGTATGTGGTCCAGTTATGCTGCTCTGATTAAAGGTTGTGTTAAAGTGGTATGTGGTCCAGTTATGCTGCTCTGATTAAAGGTCATGTTAAAGTGGTATGTGGTCCAGTTATGCTGCTCTGATTAAAGGTCATGTTAAAGTGGTATGTGGTCCAGTTATGCTGCTCTGATTAAAGGTTGTGTTAAAGTGGTATGTGGTCCAGTTATGCTGCTCTGATTAAAGGTTATGTTAAAGTGGTATGTGGTCCAGTTGTGCTGTTTTGAGTTGTGTTAAATTGGTATGTGGTCCAGTTATGCTGCTCTGATTAAAGGTTGTGTTAAAGTGGTATGTGGTCCAGTTCTGTATCGTTAGTGGCTTAGCTTGGCATCACACTGCACTATCTCGCGTACGTGCACGCGTACTGAATAAACCACAAATGTACCTCTAATACCAGTATTAGTCTGACCACACCCCTCATCAGCTTACCTTCATAAGCAGGTGTGTGGTCACCTGCTCTCCTCCTTCTCGCTTTCACCACAAGGAAGAAGTGCCTCGGTAGATCCCCACACTTGACACCATGATGGAAGAAATTGGATTAGGAACAGCTTTGGGAAACAAGGATACGTTGACATCATATCTTTATTTTCTCTCTCACTATTTTTCGAGAAAATACGGCGATATTGTCTTCGTACTGGAGTGTCTAGAAGATGATGATCATTCTAAAAACCCTCCACCGGTTTTCGTATTGGGAGCACGCCGCTGCATGCTTCTCAACTGCAGTTCCTTGCTGTGTTTGTTGGGGTGGAACCTGTCAGGCCACAGCTGAACTGTCGGACATGCCGCTGTTGTGAGAAGCGGTGCGTTCCAGGTTGGGTGAGTAGTGTTTGCTGGCGGGCTCCACTTGTCTGTTAGTGCTATGGGGGCTACTTGACAAAGTTTATGGAAACCGGCCCCAGGCTAGGGTCCTTTGTTCAGCCACCTAGGCGACAGAAGGCCTTGGTCTGGAGACCATTATAGTTTTAACTAGTGGGCCGCGACCATTGACACTGGTGATCCCTGTGTGTTCTGGACGAGTGGATTCTCTCTGTCACCGTGTTAAGGCCCCATCTTTCATATCCAAATGAGAGTATTCCTTCACGAGGGGATATGTGCATGTAATGTGCGATAGCGGCAGATTCATGTTCAAAGTCAGCTACACAGGCCAGTTGGTACTGTGCTGATTTCCGTCGGATGTGGTAAAGTCACCGTTGTGAAGCGGTGTTGACATCTTGTTTTCTCTTTTCTCTTAAAAAGTGAGGAGAGGTTCAGAACGGCGGCCTGTCTGGGTGAGTGTTATGTCATTGTTTACATGTTCATAGCTTACGGTTAGCCAGTCAGCTGTTAACTGCTGCGTTAGCCTGCTGGATCGCTGCATGGCCTGCTTAGGGCCTACCATTAGCCAGTCAGCTGTTAGCTGCGGGGCTAGCATGTCGTGGTCGCTAGGTAACTTAGCTTGCTGCTATGGCCATGGCCTGGCGCGGGGTAGCTTAGCTTCTCGCGCACCGCCGTGAGCTCGCTTCTGATCGTTAGCTTGATGCTATTCTGTTGAACGTGCTTTGATTTTAACATGTTTTACACTCTTGACCACGACGTCATCCTTGACAGGGGATGTTTTCGTCGACCCTGCCCTGAGCCAGGACGGCAAGGATTGCATCAACAAAGGGACCGTTGCGACGGGTAGAGCGGCGACGCTGCCCGGATCGAACAACACAGGACGGCTGTGTTTCTACGGTGTCTTGAGACTGCACTTCGCTGATCTGCGTTCCGGGTAGGAACGGGGTTGACCAGACCTCATAACACGTCTTCTGGTTTTACTTTGCTAAATGTATTGTGAATAACGGTGTTTTTCCCAAAACGTGTGTTGCTACAATGCATTTAGGATACGTTGCGGGTTATGTGTGAGCTGTTTTTGTCACTGGCAGTTAGCTTCTCCGTGCAAACGGGATGTAATGATCTGGTTGTTGTGTGAGAAACATCATGGTGTTTATGTGTACCGTGTACTCACTACTAAGGCAACTAACCTATGAAGCTATGCTTGGTGACAAGTGAGTAAAAGAATGTTCTTTCTCAGACTGTAATGACAATGAACAGTGTGTTCACACATTAACAGGTTTTCCTGTTTTAACTGGCCGTATTGAGGGTAAAATAGGAGGATTGTGTTTTCCCCCCCGGTTCCCTGGGGACTTTTTCATCCTCCTGTCAGACATGTTGTGCATTAATTGTGTCTTTTGTGTGGTAGGGATGCGATGTAACTCTTAGCTTGATTGCTGAGGTTGTGCTAAATCTGCTGGAGAAACTTTTTTCCTAAAGGGAAATTGGTTTGGTTGCTGTCATGTGTGCTTAGCAAGGCCTGTGGTCGATACTAATCAAGAATGATGTATTCTCTCATTGTGAAAAAAACGGCGTTCCTCTGTTGAGTGTTTTTGCCATTTTTTGTAGGTGATGATGGGTTGTGTGTGTCATGTGACCTACAACTGGGTTGTACTGGCCACAGAAGCACATGTGTATGTTGGACCGGGGTTCTTAGAGCCCTCTCTATTCTGTGTTTTTCCTTAGTAAAAATCAGATAGCAGGTTAGCTCATGCGCTGTGTGGAGCTGTGAAACGCTTCATAGAGCTGACTATGACTGTGTCATATTCTCTTTTTGTCGTTACATCGTATCATGGGTGTGGGGTCGTAAAGGGGTGAACTGGTAACCTTTCCTCTCCCCATTGTTCTGTCGGTCAGGGGTACACCCCCTGTCCTTCAAGGTTCCCGTCACGTGGCGGTTCGGCACGTTACGGGGGGGGGGGGGGAGGGAGTTCCTGGTCCCACGGCCTGGTATATTGGGCGTGTGCACCGCAGGAATTCCCCCGCCATAGAGTACGTCACCGTGCGCGTCTCTGTTGGTAGGACTTCCGTGTGCTGTTCAGGTCCATGTGATGGATCTGTTTTCAGGGGGGTGGTCAGGGCTCCTCCTCACCAAGCGCCTATTCAGGCCTTCTGTGAGTTCGGACTCCTTCTTCCATGTGAGGAAGCCTCCATCAGAGTACAGAGCCTTCCTCCTCAGATTGTCAAAGTGAGTGGACCCTCTAGAAGGGTCCTTTTCTATTGTATGTATATTCGATTCAATTCGTTTATTGAGTGTGTATGGGTTCAGTGCCTCTTCCCCGGAGGCCCTAAAACCAGTTTTTTACATGGCTCAAGGTGCAATATATTCTTTTCAATCTGTACAGCTCGCGTGGGAAGTCTCTCTGGGGATCCCCGTCTCTTTCCTATGGGAGGGTGGTGGGATGTAAAAATGTGAACATTTTTTA
This sequence comes from Notolepis coatsorum, assembly GCF_963971535.1. Taxonomy (NCBI): domain Eukaryota; kingdom Metazoa; phylum Chordata; class Actinopteri; order Aulopiformes; family Paralepididae; genus Notolepis; species Notolepis coatsorum. The sequence continues at coordinate 14,296,323 of NC_140178.1, forward strand.
CCCCGGCTGTGTAGACTGGGATACATACTGTTGATACTTCCTTCTTTCTATTCCAGAAGTGTTGGAGTTAGGGAGTGTCACACCCCTCTTGTCGTTCCCCTGGGCGCCTTGGGGATTCAATGACAGGTCTAAATAGCCTGTTCATTGATGGGGGTGTGTCCCGACGCACGTATAGTGCTAGCTCGCTGTAAACAGGCGATTGACTGGCACGCCTTGGTTGCTTGTGGTTGAAACAGCGTTTTTATAAAGCAACTGAGAGGGGGGTTTTTCCTCTTCCGACGACCACATCCCATGACCTGGGTGGGTTGTCGACGGATTCTCGTTCATGTCTGGGGGATGATGACGGGATGGATCTGAACATATGTGGTGGGGTCTCACGCCCTTGGGGTGGGCCACCAGGCGCGGTTCGTCCGAACGTCTGGGTGGCGCCTTCTTTTCATGTTAAGATCAACACGCATATCTGCCCTTCTCCTGGAGTAGGCATGTCGGCGTGGTTAGGGCACGGGACTGGTTCTGGTCACGCTGGTCCAGATCAGTTGAACCCGTTGTCCGCCGGGGATGCAGATCTGCTGTTCTGGTACCCTGAGGGACTTGGGCTTTTTTCAGGGGGAAAAATGCCAGGTCGGTCTGGGTGTCACAGGGTTAAGCGCTATGGAGACCCTGGTTGGGTATGTTTTTACTCAGCACTGTCGTCATGGCTTACAGCCATGCCATTCTGTACGCGCTCGATCTCGTCGGATCTCGGCCGCTACACAGGTTGGTCCTGGTTAGTACTTGGTTGGGAGACCGCCGGGGAATACCAGGTACGGTGTGCTTAGGGGCTGGTTCTCCATTATTTTTCGCTCCTCTCTCACGCATGGCGAAGAGGGGCCTGTGGGGGTGGTTTTTTGACCTCCTCTGGTGACCCTGTGCTTCCCGTACCGCCAGGCCCGGTCCGAAGTGATGTTTGCGACCCGTAGGCCTGGGTTAACCCTTTTTGGAAACTGAAACACTTGTACTGCGGTATAGCCGGTGTATACCCGCAGGTGTGTTTTGGAGTTTTTTCTTGAGGGGTTATAGGAACAACCACCGCATTGGGTAACACCGAGGTGGTTGATTCCCTGGTGTGTTGGAGCAGTGTCAACTCCCGGGTTCACCGTTTGAGGGTGCCCCTGCACGTTCATGACGTCTGCCAATCGTGTCAGCCTTCTCTGCCTCGACCCCTCTGGGTGGGGGTTTTTAAATGGAGGCTTGGTCATGCAACACCGCCAGCTTACGCTCCTTCCGCCGGGGCGGCTGTGTTCAGCTGTCCCCTCTGGCGCCTGTCTCGTCCGCAGTCTCCAGGCTAGGGTTAACAGCCTGTTGCCTGGTTTTTCCCCGGTGCGCTGCCTGCTTCCGTTGGTTAACCTTTTTTGTGTGCTTACGGCCATGCTGACTGTCTGTTCTGCAGGGTTAGTGTGCCAGGCGGTGTACTGTTGGGGGGACGGGGCCCGCTCGGCTTACGGCCATACCGACCTGAACACGCCCGATCTCGTCCGATCTCGGAAGCTAAGCAGGTTCTGGCCTGGTTAGTACTTGGTTGGGATACCGCCTGGGATTACCAGGTGCAGTAACTGGGGGGCCTTTGTCCGAATACGCTGGCGATGTGGGGGGCGGGGCACTACGTGCCCACCTGGTGGGGTCTTGATGCTGGCATCATGGACTTCTCCGGGCCCCCATTCCAGGGAGTCCAGTCCTTTTGGTGGGTCTGGGTCTTCCTTCGCGCTCCGCTGCTACGGCCTTGCCACGGGGTTGGGTTTGCCCTTGACCCCGTGATTCTCGGGGCAGTAACGAGGTTGTTCCTCCGTTCGTTCCCGGGTGGCATGCGGGTTGTGCGTGTGTGTAGTCGTGGGGTCAAGCCACGGTCTGCTCACCCTGTGCGTTAAGTTGCTTGAGTGCCTCTTCGCACGGTCGGGTCCGTCGCCTTCCCGTGAAGCCTCTAATAGGGGGGATACCCTCCATTAGGGGGGGTCGGGGGGGCTCGGCCCTCCCGGGGGGCTGTCAGCGGGGTGTATTTGTCAGCCAGTGGCTCCGCTTGGCCTCCCTTGTGCAGTGTGATGCCAAGCTAAGCCACTAACGATACAGAACGATAGGTTATGACTATAACCAAGTTCTGTTAGTTAGGGGCGATGCTTGGCATCAGACGGCCGCTGCAGCCCTTGACCTCACCTTGTGGTGAAAGCTTGGGAAGGAGGAGAGCAGGTGACCACACACCTGCTTATGAAGGTAAGCTGATGAGGGGTGTGGTCAGACTAATACTGGTATTAGAGGTACATTTGTGGTTTATTCAGTACGCGTGCACGTACGCGAGATAGTGCAGTGTGATGCCAAGCATCGCCCCTAACTAACAGAACTTGGTTATAGTCATAACCTATCGTTATGCTGCTCTGATTAAAGGTTGTGTTAAAGTGGTATGTGGTCCAGTTATGCTGCTCTGATTAAAGGTTGTGTTAAAGTGGTATGTGGTCCAGTTATGCTGCTCTGATTAAAGGTTATGTTAAAGTGGTATGTGGTCCAGTTGTGCTGTTTTGAGTTATGTTAAAGTAGTATGTGGTCCAGTTATGCTGCTCTGATTAAAGGTTATGTTAAAGTGGTGTGTGGTCCAGTTATGCTGCTCTGATTACGTCCTCTTGAAGTTGACAGGCTTAAAATGTGAAAGTATATAATCTTCATACATTTTTACCATGTTTTCTATGCAAAATCCTTTTCTTCAAAGTAACTATAGTAACTGATGGCTTCAGATGAATGTAGTGGAGTAAAAAAGTACAATATCTCCTTTGAAATGTAGTGGAGTGAAAGTATAAAGTTCCCTAAAATGAAAATGCTATACAGTACAAGTAGCTTGAAATTGTACTTAAGCACAGTACTTGAGTAAAAATACTTAGTTACTTTCCACCACCGAGTACTAGTGAGTGTAACGATGTGTTATTAGTGGCGCGGCAGAAAGAACAAAAGCACATCATCTTTCTGTCATCGCTGCCGCCTTGTGCCTTTTCCTGGCCTGTACGTGAAACTCCCCAAGGCTCTGGTCCAAATTGGGACAAGACATTGTCCAGTGGGGACAGTTATATGACAAGGGCCCCCGCACCGCTAAACAATGAGCCGGGCAATGGGCTGCGTGGGGCCAAGCAGAGGACATGGTGATAGACCGCTGGCTTTAGGGGCTGGAGTCCAAGGAATGGTTTTACTGTAACCTTTAACATAAAGGTATTGACCTGCGTACGACAGGGCAAAACTCCGCTAGCGGACAGTTTTTTGTACTCATTGTATTGTTACTCCTTAGTGACTCTTATGTTGTCCTCAGGTAAGGGCTGTCCCCGACTAAGGATTTGGATAGTCGACTATAATTGGCCAACATTTGCTGTTAGTCGACTATTAGTCAAACATTTAAAAAAATAATTATTATTCCATTTGGGCTGTGGGGGTGCTTAATGTCTGAAGGAGTCGACTGAAGGCTTCTTGTCCTCTGCAAAAGCATGCAATTGGTCCACTGATGGATACATCTTGATATTTGTCTAGTCTAGTGTGTTCATTAGATGGGTGAAATCCTCTTTCAGTGCCTCTGTGCCTGTTTTCGTAGGCAGTTAGCCTCTGGTATGCATGCCATTAGTGTTAGCCACGCTTCTAGGCCTCTTTTCTTTTGGAAAGAATGATAAAAAAATATATATATTTTTTTGTATTCGACTAAGAGGTTGGCAGTCGACTACGGCTCCTTTCGACCGACTAATCGACTAATAGGGGTCAGCCCTTATCAGTAGTAATGCCTCAGTACATTTACATGTAGTCATTTAGCTTGACGCTTTTATCCAAAGCGACTTACAAGTTGTGAACAACAAGTCAGCAGGAGGGGTACAACTCTGGCAGCTAAGGGTCAGTGGCATTGTTCATCAAATAGTGTCGATCTTGAGTGTTACATATTAGCATGATAGGTAGTAGTATAAGTATAGTAATGTAGCATAGTAGTAAGGTACATAATAGTCAAATACAGTAAGAAGGTGTATTTTTTTGTGATTATCTGCAACTTGTGGGTAAAAGTTATAAATGTGTTATTATATGGTGACATTTAAGATAAGATATTCCTGCATTGATCCCCTTGGGGAAATCTGGGCCATCATAGCAAGAGGGGGGAGGGGAGGTACAGGTATGGGCAGGGTAAAAATCTGAGACAAATAAACAGTGTAAACAATATAATTAATTCTGAATATAAAAATATAAAAAGACTACACGGGACCAATGATAATCTTCTGTCCAAGGCAAAAATATAATTCTGTCTTCCTGTATCTATGATAGTAGGTGACGACAGAAAGGGCGTTGAGGCTGAGGGGGAAATTAAACGAGGTGGAGAGGGAACCGGTGGTATTTTCACAGGTGGGTTGAAAGAACAACCTGACACGTCGTGCAGTGACCCTGTGTAGCACCCAGACGCCATGTTCACTACATGATATCCACTCACTCCACAAATAATAAGAAGGGAGCATTTCCTATACAGCACTCAGTATGTGGAAACACCCGCCTACACAGTAGAGTTGCCCAGCCCCATCTCACTTAAACTAACCCTAACCTTAGCCACACTGTTACCTTAAAGTTTGATGAGAGCACTGTGTCTTAATCTAGTGATGAGAGCACTATGTCTTAGTCTAGTGATGAGAGCACTGTGTCTTAATCTAGTGATGAGAGCACTATGTGTCTTAGTCTAGTGGTGAGAGCACTATGTGTCTTAGTCTAGTGGTGAGAGCACTATGTGTCTTAGTCTAGTGATGAGAGCACTATGTGTCTTAATCTAGTGATGAGAGCACTATGTTCTTAAATCTTGAACTCTTGGCATGTATGGACCGGTATCTCCTCCCTGAGGGAAGGAGCTGAAAGAGGTGATGTGCTGGGTGAGACTGGTCCTTGATGATACACTTGGAGCGGTGGAGGCAGCGGGAGGTGAAGACGGAGGTGATGTTTGGTAGAGGAGTCCCGACGATCCTGCCTGCCGCCTTCACCACCCTCTGTAGAGCCTCTTGCTCTGCCTTTGTGCAGCTGGAGAACCACACAGACACACCGTAGGTCAGCACACTCTCAACCGCACAATGATAAAAGTTGACAAGGAGATTTCGTGGCAGGCCAGCCTGCTTCAGCTTCCTTAGGTAGTATAGGTGTAACTGAGGGGTACAATTCCCTGACTGTATTACTAGATATGATACTTACTACCACTACCTTTGTACTTAATATTCGGCCACCCAGTACTCGGCATAAATATATTATGATGAACACTGTCACGTAGATGAAACGGATCCAACACAAATGTACGAATTAGAAATAGGTCTTTATTTCTACACAGCGATGGTGTGTAGAGCAAGCACTTAATCAAATCAATCACATTTATGAATGGGAATTAGTATGCACTTTTATGGCAAGAGTATTCGTCGGTATATCAATAGAGAATGTCCAATCTCTGAAGGCGCAGGTGGTACATATACGACCTGGAATAGTTTAAGGAATAACAGCAATGATACTTTAATGATTATAGACTGGATACACTAGGGGGGGTTAATCCGGTCGCTTGTAAGCCGACAGGAGTAGGAAGGGGGGGGGGGGTAGAGTCCGGCTGCCTCATCCGGCCAAGGGTATCCCAGGTGAACCCACTGTAGTGCCGTTCAATGCGCCGGCGATCCTTGGACCGCAGATGAAAGCAGATGGACTCTTTGTGGGCCGGCGTCCTCCGGTCCACGGAGGAGAGACGTGAAGCGACCTCGTCTTGCAGAGCGTCTCCTCACCTTGCGTCCTCTCCAGGGGGGGGGGGTTCCAACACACGGCAGTGTCGGGGGTCTTTATCCATGGAATAATCAACGTATACAAAGCATAATCCGTGCCTGGGAAGGCGGGCTGTCGTCGGTAGAATAATCCGGTATACAGGTCCACTCGCTCGTCGGCTCTGGGGCTCCTCGGGTGCAATCTCACATGGGGTCGATCATCCTGGATAAGCAGCCAGTTTTCTGCCCGAAACGATGGGGTGCTGACTACGGTAGTATTCTCACCGCACGAAGCACTATATATTAACAGACTATTATTAGCTTAATAGACTACGTCCAACTCGACGATATAGTGCCAAATATGACTATTCAAATATTAATATACACGATGTCTCAATACCGATGGTAGGCCGAACTTGGCCTTACTCCCACACGTGGCGTCGCGGGGAGGCTTTACGTCTGTCACTCTATTGGAGGGTAAGAAACTGGACTGAAAAGGAAGTCCTACTTTAGTAGCGCAGTATATATACGCACTATGAACAAATAGTCCCATTAGTGGTGCGGTAGCCAGATTCCTACGCGGAACTAGGACTTGTTCGTACATGTTGAGCGGTACGTTTGAACTGGGTCTGGGGGGTATGGCAGCCTGGCACCAAGGTCTCGACCAATAGTAGAATGGAGACTATTATGGGATGTTCAGTAGGCTAGAATGGATATTCAATGCATATTGTACAAGGAATATACAAGGGATATCAAGGAATATTAGAGAATATACAAATACAATTAAATATATATATATAATAAATATATATATTCGGTTTAATCTGGCCCTTCACAACAGCCACCCCCTGATTGGTCCCAGACCTAATCAGTTAAGCAGAGACAGATTAATCGCGTTGTCTATTTACACATAAGGGTTTGCTGTAGGGGTCAGTCAACTTCACAAAGTCATAGGGTTATAGGGTCATGGTCATCATCGATTGTGTCTGGGAGTCGGGGCAGTTCTATGAGCCTCGCCACGGGACGGGTGTAAGTGCGACCCTGGACAAGCACTTCAGCTGCTCGGACCTTGCCGTCGGCACCGGTGATCACTTTGCTTACGCGGCCGGCCGGCCACATAGCTCTGGGCAGTGATTGATCAATAATCATGACGACTGTTCCTTCTGTCAAATTGTCTCTCTCCTTTACCCACTTCTGGCGGGTCTGTAGAGACGGTAGGTAGTGCAGTAGGAAACTGCTCCAAAACTTGTCGGCTAATACTTGGCTGTACCTCCACATTCGTCGGCCGTTCGCTTCTTCAGGCCGGTACATTGTCTGGGGTAATGCAGGATCTAGCCGCCCCATCAGGAGTGTGTTGGGGGTAACTGGGTCGATATCCGCCACATCACTGGAAACATATCCGAGGGGCTTCGAGTTAAGTACTCCCTCAATCTCCGTGAGGACTGTCATTAGGACTTCTTCCGCCACAGTCTGGGCCCCAAGTACTGCGTACAGGGCTGTCTTTATGGAGCGCACTTCTCGTTCCCAAGTGCCACCGAAGTGGGGTGCGTTTGGGGGGTTGAATTGGAAATCAACCTGTGCTGGAGCGAGGTGGGTCTTAAGTTCTGGGCCCATAGCTTGGAAGCTCTCTCTCAGCTCTCTTTCGCCGCCTTTGAAGTTTGTCCCATGATCGGACAATAGGGTAGACGGTCTTCCTTTCCGTGATGTGAATCTACGGAAGGCCATAAGGAATGAGTCTGTGCTCATGGTCGGGAGAAGCTCGATGTGTATCGCTCTGGTGGTCATGCATTTGAATACAATACCCCACCGCTTCTCGGTTCCTCTTCCTTTCTTTATGTGCAGCGGGCCAAAGCAGTCCATACCCGTTGAGTGGAATGGCTTGTCACCGATTCGGAGGCGACATGGAGGAAGGTCAGCCATCCTTGGTATGCTGGGCTGCGCGCGCCACTTGCGGCAGTCTAGACATGTTCGCTGGAAGCGTCGTACCGCCTCTCTTCCTTGTAGGATCCAGTAACGACGTCTGATTTCCGCGAAGACTCTTTCTGCTCCTGCGTGATGTACATCCTCATCGTATTTCTTTATAATCAGCTCTGTGACCTTGTGTCGGCTGTTCAATACGATCGGGTATTTAATGTCATCCGGTAGATTGGGGGCTCTGCGTAGGCGACCACCCACTCTGATGAGGGTATGAGCGTCGCTCTCGGGGGCCAGATGAATTAATCTGCTGTCGGATGGGACGGGCTTTCCTCCCTGTAGACAGGCCAATTCATCGGGGAACGAGTCTCTCTGGGCTCGCTGCAGTAGAAGCAATTCTGCTTCCTCGTAGTTAGCTGCTGACATATCAGCGGGGGACTTGCACTCCGGGTGGTACCGCAGGAATGTTCTTTGTTGTGCACTCTCTATGGACGTGCAATCGTCTATGTTAGGGTCGGTGGAGGCTACGGTGCTCAATCCACAGAACACAGACTTCTTATTTTCCACCTCCTCTGGACTTGCTTCCCTCGGGATAGGCATGGGCCACTGTCCTTCCGGGAGTCTTAGGAATGCGGGGCCGTCACTGTAAGCATTGTGACGGGTGAGGTCATCCAGGGGCATCCCCCGGGTGATGACGTCAGCTGGGTTCTGTTTTGTATCAACGTAGCGCCACTCTGTTTCTCCGGTTAACTCTTCGGTTAAGTCTTGAATCTCGGTGACTCTGACTCCCACGAAGACTTTGTACTTGCATGAGTCCGATTTGATCCAGGCGAGTACTGTCGTGGAATCTGACCACAGGATTGTTCTAGACACCGGTATGGTGAGCTCACGTTGGATGAGCGTGGCTAGGTGCGCTCCGGCTAGGGCTGCGCAGAGCTCTAGGCGTGGGATAGATTGTTGCTTGCGTGGGGCTATTCTCGAGCGGGCGAGGACAAATGCTGTGTAGATCTCTCCCCCCTTTTCTTGGGCCCGCAAGTAGGCTACTGATCCGTATGCGACCTCTGAGGCGTCACTGAAGACGTGTAAGTCCATTTTACATGTCTCTGGCCTCACCGTGGGTGGGAAGTAGCTTCGGCGCATATTAACGCCTGGGAGTGAGTGGAGCTCCATCTCCCACTCTCTCCAGGTGGATGCAAGGTGTGCGGGAATGGGGTCGTCCCAGCCCTGGTCCTTGTCCCACAATGCTCGTACAATCATTTTTGCCCTGGTGGTGTACGGTAGAATACATCCTAGCGGGTCATATTGTCGGGCGAGTGTTGTGTACACACTCCGTCTGGTGGTCGGCGCCGCCGCCGGCCTTCCCTGGTCCGTAGTCAGGGGCTTGTGTCTGTAGTGAAGCGAATCTGTTTTGAATCGCCACACCAATCCCAGGGTCATCTCCTGGGCTTCTCCCGGGATTGTAGCCATCCAGGTCTCGCTGCTGGCTGCCTTGTCCTCGGAGGAGAGGCTGCGCAGTACTTGCGGATCGCTGCTGGCCCACTGCCTGAGATCAAAGCCGCCTTTGATCAATGAGGCGCGGAGTTTAATCAGGAGAGCCTCGGCTTCTTCCTGGGTTGAAAGGCTTTGTAGACAGTTGTCTACGTAGAAGCTGTTCTTTACGCTGTGTCGGACCTCTTCGTCCGCTGCTGGGTCCTCTGCTACATGTTTCTGTAGTGCAAATGTAGCACAGCAGGGGCTGCACGTCGTTCCGAAGGGGAGGACTTCCCATTGGTAGATGGCTGGGTGCTCATCTCCTGGCTTCTCTCTCCATAGGAACCGCAACAGGGGCTTGTCCTCCTCTACTAATCTCACCTGCAGGAACATTCCTTTAATGTCCCCGCTGATGGCCACCTTTTCCTGGCGGAAGCGGAGTAGAACGCCGAGTAGGGAGGGGCCGAGTGTGGGACCGGGCAGTAACTCTTTATTCAGATTTTGGGATCCGATCTGGTAGCTGCAGTTAAATACTATGCGGTCTTTACCGTTGTGATGGACCTTGTGGTGAGGCACGTACCACGATTCAGTGGTCTGGTCAGCCTCTTTAATGTCCATCTTTGTGACGTGTCCCGCTGTGATGAGCTTCTCAATCTCAGCGCGGTATACGCTCTCTTGGGCGGGGTTCTTGGCTAAGCGCCGCTCCGTGTTCAGCAGGTACCGTTCTGTGGCGTCTGTCTTGGCGTGGAAAGTAGGCATTCCTTCTCGCCGCAGGAGTGGCGTGGCGTATCTCAACACGCCGTTGACCGGGACTCTCTTGGTCCCTGTCTCGAGGAGGTGAATGGCGTAAATGTCATCTTTAGAGCGAATGTCTTTCTTTCCGTTCTTAAAGGGCATTTGTTCCAAGGTCCATAACCGCTCTACGTGTTGCAGGAGTGCGGTCTCTCCCTCCGTGACTCGGGAGTGGAGACATCTAGTGGCTGTACTTCGGTTGAGAGATTTGGCGAGCGGGCCTTGGAGAGTCCATCCCAAACGGGTCTCGACTGCTGCAGGACAGCCTCGGGGTCCGGTATGAACCCGGTCTATCGGGACAATGAGGTCTGCATGGTCGGAGCCTATCAACAGGGTCGGCATAGCATTGTCTATGAGCGGGATCGGTAACTTGCGCAGATGTGCATATTTCTCCATCAGCTTGGCGACGGGGTATGTGTACCGCGACAGTCCTATTTCTTGGCTGGTGAAAGCGTCTGTAATCTTGTACCGTCGCTCAGGCTGGCCGCTTGCTGCGATAGAGAATGAGACATTCTCGCCCTTTATCGTCTTCAAATCTCGTCTTATTGTCCGAATTGTCATTTGGGTTTCGCTTCCCCGCAGCCCTAGCTGGGCCGCAGCGGAGGCGAGCAGAAGGGTCTTCTCTGACCCGTCATCGAGGACGGCGTAAGTGTCCAGGACTTTATTCTGGTAGCTTAGTGTCACACGCACTACTTTTAGGAGTACTCGGGCTCCACTGCTGCTGGCGGGATCGATGTACATGACGCTCGCTTTGCTGCTGGATGGTGCGGGTGAAGGGCGCCGTCTGTTACTGTCGTGAAGTATGTCCAGATGGGCTCCATCGCACTTGGTGCACCTTTTCTTTAAGCGGCATTCGGCTGCCATGTGTGAGCGCGCACAGCGAAAACAGCGCTTGTTGGACTTTATCCATTGACTTGCTTCCTCCGCGTTCAGCTTGGGGAAGGAGTCACATTGCGCTAGCCAGTGTTCTTTCTCACAGTAGGGGCACACTATCTTCCACTTCTCCGTTCTGGAGGGGGTACTGTGGCTCCTGCTGCTCGGTACTGACTCCGATTGGTGCATCACAGTCACCGATCTTCTTCCATCATTTAGTCGTCTGGTTCCTTCTCTGGAGCCAGGGGTGCTCCGTCCGAATGTATCTAGCCGTAGGCTGCTGACTTCTCTCGCCAGGAAGTCTGCTAGATCGAGGAGGTTCGGTTCGGGGCCATTCGGGTCTCGGTGGTCTCTCTGCCGCCTAAAACGCTCCTGTCGAGCGGGCGGCAGCTTCTCCAAGATCCTTTCCACATTTGAGTTGGCGTAAAGTTCATGCCTCCCCTTCTCTATCTGCGCTCCCAACATCCCTACCAGGGACTGCACTCTGATGGACAGGTCGTCCAGTGCTCGATTGTCTATTGCTGGGGGTAAGCGGTCGATGTGTCGGATCTCCTGGATCACGTAATCCCATATGCGCCCATACCTCTGGTCCAATGCTACCAGCGCTGCTGTGTATGGGGTGGTGGAAGTCGCGTAGGCGAGCGCTATATTATGTGCGCGGGGTACCTTTAAGTGCTTCAGTAGGATGGCGTATTTATGGCGTTCATCCAATACATCCACCAACATGGTCTCCAGACACATGCGGAGTTCTGTATACTGGGCCCGGTTCTCTTGGGTGAAGTCGGGTACCATAGGCGTGCCAATGTATGACGCTGACTGTGGATACATCGGCGAGCGTTGGGGGAGAGGCCTCCTAGGCGAGTCTCCTCCCGCTCCTTGGTATGGGCTGGTACCGGCAGTGTACCATGGCCCGCTTGTCCAGGTGCTGTTCCTCGGTGCGGGTCGTGCGTCGTGCTCACCCGTGTATAGAGTCGGGGGTCTGTAGCGCAGCTCCGCGGGAGTATAGCCTGGGCTGTACCGGACCTCCTGGTCCGGTAGAGTACTGTGCTGTCGTCGGGCGTGGTTCTCCTCCTCTTCCTCTTCGTCTTCAGTTAGGTCATCCAGTGCTTGTAGTCTCTGGTTTAGCCTCTCCACAGGATATGCTGCTCCTTCCCGGTTGCTAGGTCTCGCATGGACCGGTGGGGGGAGGTGGTCTGTGGGGGGTATAGACCTTGTCTGTTGGTCAAGTTCAGGGTTGTTTACTCGGCTAGGGGATGCCGCCCTGGAGGTGTGTCTAGACGAGTTCCTGGAGCCTCTGGCGGAGGGAGAGGGTGTTGTCCGTCTGATCAGCTGTTCTATTAGTTGCGCTTGCTGTCTGTCGCGCTCTGCGTCCCGTAGAGCACCAGCAGCTGCTCGCTGGCTGTCTGCTCGGTCTCGGGCCACATTCTCTTCCCTCTGAATGCGTCTTATTTCTAGACGTATATGCTCTTCTTCGCTCCGCTGCTGGATCTGCAGTCGGTCGCGTTCAGCAGTGGCGTTCAGGCTGATGAGGAAGGCCTGCTGTAGGGTCCTCTCTGCCTCGCTGGGAGAAGGCGGTTGTATAGGGGAGCCTTCCCTCGGGGTACTCCTTGCGGAGCCTTGGAGCTCTATCTCCACGGTGCTCTCCCCGTCTTCTTCCGTGCCGAGTTCTCTCTCGGTAGCGTTGTATTCCTCCCGGGACTCATCGGGGACTACTTCTTCAGTACTGGCGGGGTGTGAAGTCATGTCTGGTTCCCACTGGTCCCCACCGTGAACTTGGTCAGTTACATTAGAACCCGTAGGGGCCTCTATGGTCGGGGTAGTCTGGGCGTTGGGGTTAGACATACTTTTACTTTCTAGTTTTACCGCGTTTACTGTTAGTAGAAGACTAGGTTGTTGACTGACAGCGTAAGCCTCTAAGTACTGAGGGAGCCGTCGTTCGCGCTGCGGGCGTTGGTTAGGAGGATCGTTTCGTGGAGTGTTCATCATAGGCCATTTCAATATTAATAACACTATATTAATATTACACTAATTACCCTCCGGCTCGAAGGACCAATTGTAACTGAGGGGTACAATTCCCTGACTGTATTACTAGATATGATACTTACTACCACTACCTTTGTACTTAATATTCGGCCACCCAGTACTCGGCATAAATATATTATGATGAACACTGTCACGTAGATGAAACGGATCCAACACAAATGTACGAATTAGAAATAGGTCTTTATTTCTACACAGCGATGGTGTGTAGAGCAAGCACTTAATCAAATCAATCACATTTATGAATGGGAATTAGTATGCACTTTTATGGCAAGAGTATTCGTCGGTATATCAATAGAGAATGTCCAATCTCTGAAGGCGCAGGTGGTACATATACGACCTGGAATAGTTTAAGGAATAACAGCAATGATACTTTAATGATTATAGACTGGATACACTAGGGGGGGTTAATCCGGTCGCTTGTAAGCCGACAGGAGTAGGAAGGGGGGGGGGGGGTAGAGTCCGGCTGCCTCATCCGGCCAAGGGTATCCCAGGTGAACCCACCGTAGTGCCGTTCAATGCGCCGGCGATCCTTGGACCGCAGATGAAAGCAGATGGACTCTTTGTGGGCCGGCGTCCTCCGGTCCACGGAGGAGAGACGTGAAGCGACCTCGTCTTGCAGAGCGTCTCCTCACCTTGCGTCCTCTCCAGGGGGGGGGGTTCCAACACACGGCAGTGTCGGGGGTCTTTATCCATGGAATAATCAACGTATACAAAGCATAATCCGTGCCTGGGAAGGCGGGCTGTCGTCGGTAGAATAATCCGGTATACAGGTCCACTCGCTCGTCGGCTCTGGGGCTCCTCGGGTGCAATCTCACATGGGGTCGATCATCCTGGATAAGCAGCCAGTTTTCTGCCCGAAACGATGGGGTGCTGACTACGGTAGTATTCTCACCGCACGAAGCACTATATATTAACAGACTATTATTAGCTTAATAGACTACGTCCAACTCGACGATATAGTGCCAAATATGACTATTCAAATATTAATATGCACGATGTCTCAATACCGATGGTAGGCCGAACTTGGCCTTACTCCCACACGTGGCGTCGCGGGGAGGCTTTACGTCTGTCACTCTATTGGAGGGTAAGAAACTGGACTGAAAAGGAAGTCCTACTTTAGTAGCGCAGTATATATACGCACTATGAACAAATAGTCCCATTAGTGGTGCGGTAGCCAGATTCCTACGCGGAACTAGGACTTGTTCGTACATGTTGAGCGGTACGTTTGAACTGGGTCTGGGGGGTATGGCAGCCTGGCACCAAGGTCTCGACCAATAGTAGAATGGAGACTATTATGGGATGTTCAGTAGGCTAGAATGGATATTCAATGCATATTGTACAAGGAATATACAAGGGATATCAAGGAATATTAGAGAATATACAAATACAATTAAATATATATATATAATAAATATATATATTCGGTTTAATCTGGCCCTTCACAACAGCCACCCCCTGATTGGTCCCAGACCTAATCAGTTAAGAAGAGACAGATTAATCGCGTTGTCTATTTACACATAAGGGTTTGCTGTAGGGGTCAGTCAACTTCACAAAGTCATAGGGTTATAGGGTCATGGTCATCATCGATTGTGTCTGGGAGTCGGGGCAGTTCTATGAGCCTCGCCACGGGACGGGTGTAAGTGCGACCCTGGACAAGCACTTCAGCTGCTCGGACCTTGCCGTCGGCACCGGTGATCACTTTGCTTACGCGGCCGGCCGGCCACATAGCTCTGGGCAGTGATTGATCAATAATCATGACGACTGTTCCTTCTGTCAAATTGTCTCTCTCCTTTACCCACTTCTAGAGAATATACAAATACAATTAAATATATATATATAATAAATATATATATTCGGTTTAATCTGGCCCTTCACAACAATAGGCATTGCTGAGCTTTTCCGATCACTGAGGCGGTGTTGGTGCTCCAGGACAGGGTCTCACTCACACTGAGACCCAGGAACTTGAACTCAGTGACCCTCTCCACTACCTCGTTGTTGATGAGCAGAGGGGAGTGGTCAGGCCTTGATCTTCTAAAATCCACTATGATCTCTCTTGTTTTCTTTATGTTGAGAGCGCCAGGTTGTTGTCGTCACACCAGGCTGTAAGGTCTCCTCCTGTAGGCAGACTCATTGTGTCTATGTGTCTTAGTCTAGTGATGAGAGCACTATGGGTCTTAGTCTAGTGGTGAGAGCACTATGTGTCTTAGTCTAGTGATGAGAGCACTATGGGTCTTAGTCTAGTGGTGAGAGCACTATGTGTCTTAGTCTAGTGATGAGAGCACTATGTGTCTTAGTCTAGTGATGAGAGCACTATGGGTCTTAGTCTAGTGGTGAGAGCACTATGTGTCTTAGTCTAGTGATGAGAGCACTATGTGTCTTAGTCTAGTGATGAGAGCACTATGTGTCTTAGTCTAGTGGTGAGAGCACTGTGTGTCTTAGTCTAGTGATGAGAGCACTATGTGTCTTAGTCTAGTGATGAGAGCACTGTGTGTCTTAGTCTAGTGATGAGAGCACTATGTGTCTTAGTCTAGTGATGAGAGCACTATGGGTCTTAGTCTAGTGATGAGAGCACTATGTGTCTTAGTCTAGTGATGAGAGCACTATGTGTCTTGTTAGTTCAAGTCGCAGTGTTTGTTTTGGACTTTTGCCTATACGAAACGTAAATACATTACTTATACAAGTAAATATATGTAAAATACATGTAAATATATTACTCATGGCTATAACATAATGTACGTTATGTACCTTTTTTCGATTAGTACTTTATTTATGTTTTCTGATGAGACCATGTTGGTTGCCATAGTGCATACATTGCATTCTGCTTCATTATTTTATTCCAGGCCTACTAGTTTAGATTAGATTAGATTAAAGTTAATTAGATTTGATTAGATTCAAATGTATTCATTATGTCATTATACAGCACACAGTACTATACAGTACAGTACAACCAAAAGCAGTAAAGTGCAATAGTAATATACAATGTACAGGTGATTAAACTGGTTATAAAAAATATGAATTAGTACTACAGAGTAATAGTGCTAATCAGATGTATGTACAGAGTTGTATTGTTAATATGTACACTGATACAGGTAAGTCATACAGTAAGTCATACTGGCCAGCAGCGTAACTAGAAAGAGTAGGTAAGGAATATTTACAGATATAGATATAGTATCTACAGATATGTAAAAAGGATTATATGCAGGTATATATATATATACCATAAGAATAAATATGTATATACAGTATATACAGCATTATATCGATGTGTATAAGTAGGTATATAGAATGATTATATGCAGGTATATTCAGACACATATATATATATATATATATATATATATATATATATATATATATATATATATATATATATATATATATATATATATATATTATATATATGCGGTAAATCTAAAGATATATAAATGTATATATATGTTATATACAGCACTATTGTACATGCTATCATACAGAGTTATATGGGTAGACTTTAGTTTGAGGTAGTTATGATTATTATGATTACTACTAGTAATAGCTTGATGACACTGACTCAAAGAGTAACCTGCTTGAAAGAACGGGTGTTCTGTCACCTTTCTGTGTTTTGGACCAGTATGCCAGTGAGGCCCCCAGCCGCAACCCCCCCCCCCCCCCCCCAGGGGCTCATCCTGTTATCTTCCAAACCTCCTTCCTGCTTGTACAGATACTGTATGTAGTGTACATAGAGCGTTGGATGGTGGTTCGGTATTGGTCATGTTTATTTTAGTTTCATTTCTCCCTGAATACTCAAACAATGAAGAGGGACCTCAACATCGCCCAGCTGTCTCAATAACTTCCTGACAAGCCCCGGGTAGAGAGGTCAGACAGAGAAACTAGTCTATTAGGCACAAGCGAAGCAGAAGGCTTCGAAATAATATCAACGTCTAGTTTAGCTTAATAGATCATGTGGTATCACTCATGTAAGTCCATCTCTCAATTATGCTTTGATGTTTCATTCATAATGTACAGTAGGGCCATTGAAAAGTATTTAGGATGTCAACATCAATGTCCTGGGCCCTCAGCACATGTTAACATTTCAATTTGATGTAAATTAAAAGGTGCTGTAAGTGGTACGCGCACATTATGGACCAGGGATGATTAAAAGCCATTTTTCAGGTAGGCACACATAATTAGAAATCAATTACATTAAGAATGTAAAAATTATGGTCTCTGTGTGCGGTTCGCCCCCTTGAAATTAGCGCAAAGTAGTTTTTTCTCTGTAGGGCAAAAGAATATAATCCTGCAGTTACTTTAATTAAAGGTGCTGTAAGTTATGTTTTTTTGGTTAAAATAAGTGTTAAATAGTTCTACATTCCGGCAGTCATCACTGGTACAGAGCAGTGGCGGCTGCTGACCAATTTTCTTTTTTTTTTTGCTGAAGCAAAAATTATTATATTATATTGTATATTAAATTATATTTTAAAAACATCCCCCACTGTGTGTGTCAGTGGTCAGTGGACACAGATTAACATTAGGTGACGGCGCACCTGACCAGACACAGATGCAAAAAAATACATATTCGGTGACGGCGCACTTGACCAGACACAGATGCAAAAAATTACATATTCGGTGACGGCACACCTGACCAGACAGATGAAAACATATTACTGTAGGTGACGCGTGACGGCACACCTAACCAGACACAGATCAAAACATATTAGGTGACAGCGCACCTGACCAGATCAAAACATATTAGGTGACAGCGCACCTGACCAGATCAAAACATATTAGGTGACAGCGCACCTGACCAGATCAAAACATATTAGGTGACAGCGCACCTGACCAGATCAAAACATATTAGGTGACAGCGCACCTGACCAGATCAAAACATATTAGGTGACAGCGCACCTGACCAGATCAAAACATATTAGGTGACAGCGCACCTGACCAGATCAAAACATATTAGGTGACAGCGCACCTGACCAGATCAAAACATATTAGGTGACAGCGCACCTGACCAGATCAAAACATATTAGGTGACAGCGCACCTGACCAGATCAAAACATATTAGGTGAAGGTGACAAGGAAAAGGAAAGATGAAATTACCTACCTGGGTTCCATCCTAGAGGCAAATCTTTCCTGTGACAAAATGGGATCCAATGTAATAAAACTAAGTCAACCAACGAACTAGATTGCTGTACCGGATCTCCTCTCTGGTAAACAAGAATACATTGAAGACTCTAACAGGAGCACTCATTAAAGGGTACTACGACTATGCTTGCACCTCATGGTACCAAAGCACCTCAAAGGCACTAAAAACAAGATTGCAAACATCACAAAACAAAATGGTCAGACTACTGCTTGACCTTACTCCTAAAACCCACCTCACCCCTGCCCATTTTGACAACCTAGGATGGCTTAGAGTAGACGACAGAGTACAGCAACTTGCAATGGGCCTGGTCTACAAGATACACTACACCACTAAGATACCCATGTGCATGTCGAAATACTTCCCAAAGGTCAGTGAATACCATGACCACAACACCAGAGGGAGTTCCACAAATCATGTTCAACCCAGATAAAATCATTTAAAAAGTAAAAAAAAAAAAAAAAAAATTTAATAACTTTTTTTTATTTTTTTTATAAAAGAAAATCATCATAACTTAGAAATGAGATTGCATAGGTCTATGAATCGAGATCGCGATTTTGTTTCGATTATTTGCCCAGCCCTACTGTGTACAGTAAGTTAGCTTGGTGATCATCATTGTGATGTAATATAAACTAAGCTAAAGGTAGCTAACAAATTGGCTAGCTACTGTTAGCATACAAGCGTTTACAAACACTGTACTTACTTTTTCATCCTCAACTTTTTTTCTGATCCAGATGCATAAGTCCTCTCCATGTTGCTGATTTATACTTCGGTCCTTTGGTGCAAAGTTTCATTTAGCCTACAGTGCTACTGCCTACACAGTAATGTTACTGACTGTACAGGGCTCTCCAAGCCCTCTCAAAGCAGGAAATAAGAAATGGTGTTCTCTGATTGGTGTAAAAAAGGTGTCAGAACTGTCAATCATTCAAGCCCCATTCAAATGAATGAGTGAGTCTAAGCCTCACGGGTGTGCACTTAGACCAGTTACTATCCAATCAAAGATGCTATTTCGCTGCCATTCACTTACATTAGCTAGTGAGGCACTTGAGGAATGTGCCTCACTACTAGCCAATGTAAGTGATTGGGAGCTGTGTATCACTTGAAAAAAAAATAAAAAAATCACTGGCATTTTTTTACAGAGGAAAACATTTCTAAAAAAAATTAAAAATTATATTAATAATAATATATATTTTTTTGTATACAAGCACTGCCTCACTAGTAGTCATGCAATAACCTCCACTGGTACAGAGTGTCTGGTCAGTCCCTCTGCTCTGCTGCAGTAAACACAATACATTTTCTGGTATCCTGTTCCCACTTTAATCAATCAGGAGAGAGAACCCAAAATATATATATTTTAAAACTTATTTCAAGAAATCTTGCCAAGCCAAATTTGTTGGCAGATTATTTTACTTGGTTCACACACATTTGTTTTTTTATTTCTTATTTTTGTGAGACCATTTTAGCAGTGTGGTGTTCTCTCTTCTGATTGGATAAAGTGGGAAGGCATACCAGTAATTGTATTTTGTGTTTACTGCAGAGCAGGAGGGACTGGGAGACCCATGTTACTGACCAGACACTCTATATCAGTGATGCCCGTCAGAATGTAGAGCTATTATTTTAACATGTAGATCACTTTATTTTAACAAAGAAAATGCCACTTACAGCACCTTTAATGCAAAAGTTAGATTCACCAAATTGTACTTGTAAGAATGTAGGTCACTGCACCACCTCTCACCCTCTCGACGTCAGTCTTTATAAGGCAGATAGCCTATATTTAAGTCAGCCCCCACATTCATAACCACATCCCCTGAAAGTGGTGAATCACATGGTCGTCTTGCCACCAAAGAAGGACTGTATGCTGCACTTCTGTAGCCTAACACGTATGTATTTGTAGACCTAAATGTTTTTCTGAAGAATCTACTAAAGAAAGATGAAAAAAAAGGTATGACCTAGTTGCAAAGTAACTAAGTATTTTAACTCAAGTGCTGTGTAAACATTTTTGATACTTGTACTGTACTTTATTTTAAGTTTAGGGAACAATGTAATGTTTTACTACATTACATTTCAAAGGGAATGTTTTACTTTTTTTTTTTTTACTCTTTTTTCCCCCTCCGTCTTTTTCCGATTTTTCTCCCATCCCACTGTTAGTCGTTATGCCAATTCCCAACCCCCTTCCTGGTTGTTGCGCACTTTCCCCTACTGTTGGTCCGAGAGGCCGGAGACTGTCACATGCTTTCCTCCGACGCATGTGCAGCCAGCCGGCAGCCAGCCTGGCAGCGCAGATTCTCACTGGGAGAGTGTAACGTGTGGGAGGCCGCACTACCTCTCACCAGATCCTACCTTCGCTGAGCAGGCGCCCCGACCGAACTGTAAGGGTCGCTGTCCACAACGCCCAGGACCCACCCGCCAGCTTTCCCCACCCCCTAACTCAGCCAAACGAGTTAGTATAGCGATCAGCCCGAGCCAAGGCAATGCTGACTCTCCGGGAGGGGAATGTTGTACTTTAACATTTGATTTGGCATAGAATAAAATAAATTATTTGAAGCCTTGCCAACTTCAACAGGACATAATCAGAGCCGGCATGACTGGACCACATACCACTTTAACATCCTTTAGAATGCTCCCAAGCACTGAAATTGTAACGGCCCACAGTATTGCAGACAAGAACCCAACAGCCACGACACTGTGACAGTTCAGATGTGGCAGGAACAGTTTAATGAGTAATCAGGGGTCAATACCAGTATATCAGTCTATGTGGCAAACAAATCCAATTAGGAAGCAGCAGGCAGGAGGAGAAGTCTGAAATCCAAAATCCAACAGGGAGGGTCAATAGCAGAAACAGGCTGGATGAATCAAGATAGCAAAACGCTGGATAGCTAGGTAAGACACAGGAAATTAACAGGTCTAAGTACTGAAGGGCCTGATTAGCTAATGAGGGGCAGGTGTGTGTGAGTGGAGCAGGTGATGCAGGAGAGTGTGTCCAGGTCTGAAATTACAGGAGAGTAATATCAGCAAACCAAGAACATAATTAGACTGACTGAAGTTGTGACAGGAATACACAAACATTATGTAGAATGTGTACTTTTTATACTTAAGTACCTTCAATATCAAATACTTATTTACTTAAGTAGAATTCTGAATGTAGACTTTCACTTTTAGCAGATGAAAGATAATGGCTGGTTTTCGTTGATTATAACAGAATAGGTACTATATAGTGCTTAGTGTAAAAAGGTTGATTATAATAGAAAGTACGTAAAGTACGTAGGTAAACACCTTTTAATTGTGTTTAGCTGCTTAGACAGAATCTGTTCTGTATGAGTTCAGGGCCTGTGAGGAGGAGAGAAATATGGGTCAAAGCGGTTGCTAGGGTGACGAGATAGGTGCCTTGTTAACATTCTCCAAAACCATTACTAATGCCAAAGCTTCTTTCTTTCACCATAGGATCGAGGCCTCTGCCAAGAATCTTCGCAAACTGCATGCTACCATGTCCTCCCTCCTCACTCCCCCCCCCACCCCCTCCTCCCTCATCTTTCTCTGCCGAAGACTTTGCGATCTTCTTTGAGGAAAAAGTGGAGAACATCCGCAGCTCCTTCTCCCAACCCCCACCCATTCCAAACACTGAATCAAGAACCTCATCCTTCACTCTGTCATCTCTCTCTCCCATTACAGAAGCCGAGACCCTGACACTGGTAACGTCGAACCGTCCGACTACATGCCAGCTGGACCAGCTACCCTCCCCACTCCTCCAGACCATAGCACCGGACATCCTCCCATTCCTAACTGCAACCATCAACTCCTCACTCAACTCGGGGGTGGTCCCCACCTCCCTAAAACAAGCCAGAGTCACACCCTCATTAAAAAAACAACCCTGAACCCCACCGTCATAGGCAACTATCGTCCTGTCTCTCTTCTCTCCTTCCTTTCTAAAACACTTGAACGTGCTGTATCCAACCAACTTACTGCTTATCTCTTACAGAATGACCTCCTAGACCCTAATCAGTCTGGCTTCCGGACTGGCCACTCCACAGAAACGGTCCTCATTGCGGTCACACAGGCACTTCACTTAGCAAAAGCGAAAGGCCTCTCCTCTGTCCTGATTCTCCTAGATCTATCTGCAGCCTTCGACACAGTCAACCATCAGATCCTCCTCACGGCCCTCGCAGGAATGGGAGTGGCTGGCTCTGCGCTGACATGTCTGACATCATACCTCAATGACCGCTCCTACCAAGTGTCATGGAGAGGGACCCTGTCGGCCACCCGCCCCCCTGCGGACAGGTGTCCCCCAGGGCTCGGTCCTAGGACCCCTTCTCTTCTCCCTCTACACTAAATCACTGGGTAACATTATCACGTCTCATGGCTTCTCATATCATTGTTATGCCGATGATACTCAACTCTTCCTCTCCTTCCCTCCCTCAGATATCCACGTCTCTGAGCGGATCTTGGTCTGTCTGTCCGACATCTCCGCCTGGATGACGACCAACCACCTCAAACTGAACCTAAGCAAAACAGAATTGCTCCACCTGCCGGCCAAATCCTCCCCCCTGACCGACCTTTCCATCACAGTTGAGAATGCAGCTGTGACCGTGTCCCCGACCGCCAAGAACCTTGGTGTTGTCCTCGACGACCAGTTGAACTTCTCTGCTCACATTGCAGCGACAACCAGAACCTGCAGATTCCTCCTGAGCAACGTCAGAAGGATCCGCCCCTTCCTGACAAAAGAAGCCACCCAACTCCTCGTCCAATCAACAGTCATCTCCCACCTCGACTACTGCAACGCACTGCTCGCTGGCCTCCCGGCCACTGCCACCAAGCCTCTTCAACTCATTCAAAACGCAGCGGCCCGCCTGATCTCAAACCTACCGAAGTCGGCCCATGTCACCCCACTTCTTAGGGACCTGCACTGGCTCCCCATTGCTGCACGTATCCGCTTCAAGGCCCTCGACCTAGCATACCGTGCGACAAAGGGAACCGCTCCCGCCTACCTCCGGGCAATGGTCTCTAACTACACACCCTCAAGACCCCTACGCTCTGCATCTTCTGGCCGCCTCAGACCTACTCCTATCCAAGCTCCGGGAGGGTCATCAAAGAGAAGTCGCCTATTCTCAGTCCTTGCCCCACAATGGTGGAATGAACTACCCACCCCAGTTAGGACGCGTGTATCACTTCCGCAACGGAATTCGGTTTCCGGGTTCCTCTGATTGGCCGCGACCCCCACGTGACCCGCCCCCTTATCCACCGCTCTGCCGCTGCCACGCGCTCGCTTCCTCAATTTATACGCATGGAAGTATTGACTGAATGAATGAATGAATGAATGAATGAATGAATGAATGAATGAATGAATGAAAACTTTATTTAACAGATTGCAGAATGGGTACAATACAGTACGGCTCAATACACACAATTGTTAAGGGGATGCAGACCAGAGAAAGACATTTGTCTTGTTTACATCAGGGTCCCCCATTTTCAATTCATATAGAATGACTACGCCGTAACAAATCATTAAAAAAATATACCGTTAACTGGAATATGTTGTGCCTTTACACATATGTTGGATTATGTAATTGGTTTGTCATGACAAACAAATAAAAAAAATCGCGATTTACCCGCTGGCTACATCAACACAACACTCAGTGACTGCATGTAGTCAGAGCCAGAGCTCAGCGATGCCGCTCGCAGTGTCCGCTGGAGCAAGCCAGAGACAGCCGGCGGCGCGATATTTTATTTGTTTGTAAATGACTAAATGTAAATGTAAAAATGTAAGTAACCAGGGACGGAGTCAAAACAACGCAAGCGAGAAAGATAGTGGTGCGGGTCGACCTAGGGAATGTATTCCCAGTGTCAGAAATATTATGTGTTACTAGGCTTGAGTAAATTTCAATTTCATATTTGACGGTGAATAACACCATGCTAACATTGACCAGACGTGGAAAATATGCCACTGAGCTCATTCAGCACCTTCTTGAGATCAAGTGTACAAAGAATCTAAGCAATGAATAAAGGGCAGATGATTTACAGGTTTTTTTGTAGATACAGTACTGAATTTTGCCAGTACTGTCCTTTTGCTACCTGATTATGGCAAAAGACATAATTCTGGCAAAACGTAACTTAAATAATATTAATAATCACTTATGGGTCCATAAAACATTTATTCAGCAGTTTTTAATGCATACATTAATTCCAGACTGACTAAATATTGTTAAAGCTAATTAGCCTAATCCATGTGAAAAAGAGTAGCATATAGTAAATGTGTGCACACACACACACACACACACACACACACACACACACACACACACACACACACACACACACACACACACACACACACACACACACACACACACACACACACACACACACACACACACACACACACACACACACACACACACACACACACACACACACACACACACACACACACACACGAGAGGGAGAATAGCTTATAGCAGACTTAATGATGTTACTGTAGTGGCTACTGACTACTGAGTCATAATTCACAACATTCTAGCCTACATGGAAGGACTTGTATTTACTACATCTCCCGTGACTCTTAGCGGCGGATGACGTAGGTTAAGAGACGAGTGAAAGAGGAATGGAAGCGTTGTTAGCTAGCTAGTTAGCAGCTAACGTTAGTTTAAAAGGTTTTTAACCGCGACGGGCATAGTAATGGCGAGGATTGTGTGATAGTAAAGGGTATGCCTTTTTTGCTTAACTCCGTATGTACCCTCAACGTGACTGTAAATTATAGGGAAACCTCAGTTGCCATTCAAGTTTAAATAAAGGTTTGAAATGAAACGCAATGAAATGAAATATTTACAATTACAGTAAATGTCTTTAGCAGGCTCTGTAAACAAATCCCCCTCCTCCGAAAACTGCACAGTGCACCTTTAACACTTTAACTGCCGGAAGACGCTTTTAGGCGTCCTTCCCCGCCATGCTCAAGTTGCCGAAGACGCCGTAACTCGTCTTTGATATCAATATTTCAAAAATCTGTGATCGGAATCATATTTCCTTTCCGGGGCCCTGAGACACAAGTGTGATCTCCTCTCAATCCTCTAGCGGTTCAAGACCGCCATCTGGTGGCCGATCGGCAGATCGAAAAAACGGATGTTACCTTTAACCCAGCAGGACTCACTCCATATGTGGTCCAGGCACTCGCTAATGTTAGAGAGACTCAGTCTTCACACAGTGAACATCGATCGCTGCAAATAACTCGAAAAAACTACATGATTTGGACGTATATATTATTATACAACCTGGAAATGGACCGGATATTTCTATATCCCATAATAGGAAAATGTCTGTTCCACGCTCATCGCCCAACGGCGCGAGGAAGATACGGTAAGATTCAGCGTTATTTTTCAATGTGTACGATACTAACTGCTATGATGAACATTTGACCCACATTAGATGAATGGTATAACGCTGCCCACGGAATTATAAACGCCCCCTCGGCCATCCGGTCAACATCAGATTACGTGTAGTAACTTCCAGAAGTCCGTCCAGTTGGATTTTTTTATATCGCGCCGATTGCTATCAAACTGTATTTGATCATCAATATAATGCATTTGGGGCTATAAATCACGTTCTGGAGAAAGCTGCAGAAAGAGATGAAAACATACTTATACTTTAGATCATATTTTAGTATGAATATGTGAATGAAAAAGTTTAACGTTCATACACCCTGAACAATACATATAGGACATTGAATGGGCCCTAATAATGGCAATTTAGCAATAGAATTTAAAAAGTTATAGCCCTGCAAAGAAGGGGAACTTCTACATAGACAAATAGAGCTGGCAACCTATGGTATATCATGAATTTAGCCTTAGGCAATCAAAGTGTTAAGTGAAGGAAACGGTCTGCTTCTTCCACCGTGTGATATGTGATCTCTTATGAGCGGACCTTTGAGAGTGAAACGGAATTGCCGGGAAAGACCCACAGTGGAAAGTAAGTGATACCACGTGGGGGAACCAGTAGCAGTACACTCAGTGACACATGGCTTAAGTACAGCTGCAGGCCACATTCAGTTCATGAACCACATGATGGTCCCTTTGGCTGCACAGTGGGTAGGAAAAAGCTCCCTCACCACACCTGCCCTTCTGCTTAGGGGTCTCCTGAGGGACCATACTACTACTGGAGCGACACAGCGGATGACATCATAGATCCTGCTTCCTGACAGCTGATTGGGTTGTCGCTGAATTACCCTCGTAAAAAGTTATCACGGTAGTTTGAGGGTAGTTTTAGTTTTTTATACCATGGTACCTGGCTATTGCGGAAATAATTCACTATGAATGGTAAAAGGTCAAACTTAGATTAGATTAGAAGGGATATACGTTAGTACTACTGAGTATAGTGCTAATCAGATGTATGTACAGAGTTGTAGTATTAATATGTACAGTGATACAGGTTTAAAGACACTATGGTAGTAAGTCATACTGGCCAGCAGCTAACTAGTAAGAGTAGGTAAGGGATGTGTACAGATATAGATATAGTATCTACAGATATGCAAAAGGATTATATGCAGGTATGTACAGACAGACATATATGGTAAGGATATATATATATATACGGTAAGAATTAATATATATTAGTGCTGTCAATCGATTAAATTAAATATTTAATCGCGATTAATCACATGATTGTCCATAGTTAACTCGCGATTAATCACAAATTAATCGCATTTTTTATTTTTATTTTTTAATCTACCTTAAAATTAATAAATAAATTAATACACCTGAGTGAAGTCTAGTAAAAAAAAAGAAAAAAAAGTTTAAAAAAAAATTTCTTTCTTTTTCTTAACACATTCCCTGCCACGCACTTTCAGCATCTTATACCATTCTCTGCCAGTACTGTAAGTCACCTTCTTTGCAGGGCTATAACTTTTTAAATTGTATTGCTAAATTGACATTACTATGGCCCATTCAACATCGATTATCTATCGTTCAGGATGTAGGAACGTTTTACTTTTTCATTCACACATTCATATGAAAATACCGTCTAGAATATAAATATGTTTTTATCGTTTTCTGCAGTAATTCCTAGAACGTGAGATATAGGCATAAATGCATATATAGATTATCAAATGCCGTTTGTTGCCGATCCACACTATATAAAAAATGTCAACTGTACATGGTCCTAAACGTTATGACTGATCATGCACGGATGAACGGAGGGGGGGGGGGTCGTTTATAATTCCGTGATCGTCGTTAAATGCTTTATGTAGTATGGGTGATATATAGATCAGAGCAGTTTGGATGGATAATAATAAACAAACAGGCTGAAAGTAACGTCAGCCTCCTCTTACCGTTGGGCGATGAGACTGGAGCAAAAAGATCCCAGTTATTTGATGGGGATCGAGTCGATCCATTTCCGGTTTGTATAATACTAATACACACCCAAGTCATGTCGATTATTGAGTTATGGCAGCGATCCATATCCACAGTGTGTGGCTAGAGTCCCGTGACGATATGCGAGTGGCCGGACGCATTTAGGAGACGCACCGAGATCCAACCGGCCATTTCCGGTTTGGCAACTCGCCGATCATCCACCAGGGGGCAGTATTGAAGCGTTGCAGAGTTGTGCTGGCTCACACAGCATCAGACCAGGCTCCGTGAGGGAAATATGAATACCATGGCGAAAATATAAAATATGATCTCAATAACGTCGTACGTCGTGGATTGGCCGAATTCGCATGAACTTGAAACACGTCATACAACGTGATTGGCGGGGAAAGTGTTAAAAGTTAATCGTGAGTTAAAAAAATAGTGGCGTTAATAGAATCGGGCGATAACGCGTTAACACCGCGTTAACTTTGACAGCCTTTATATATAGCTTCTACATTAACGTATGGTTTCGTTTTAAATTAATAGCGAACGTGAGATAGCCCAACTAGCGAGCTGGCATGCTGCCGTCATTGCTAATAGCTAAAGCTAACACACCAAGCTAGCGCGTATTTCCGGGAACAAAAGCATTCATTCTGAACGTGATGCTTGAAATGTGTGAACTTACTGTAGTGAAACAACATGGCAAACGTACAAAAACTTTGCTACGATGTAACATCTCCAGTCTCTCTTTCTTCATCTTTCTTTTCTGTTCTTCCCAGCTTTTAACAGACTGTTATGCTACCTGGCTAGCTAGCTACCTGTACCCAGCATGCCGTTCAGCTGTGTAACAGTTAATAGATTTTTCTTTTCTAATTTAATGACTATTAGAATTTCTTCCATTACAGGAAGTCATTGTCACAATCAGAGAGGTAGTTTGGATTCCAGACAGTGAGTAAAGTGAGGTCCTGCTCTCCCTTCCCCTTCAAAACCTACTTCATATGAAAACGGAAAATGTCCACGCTACTCACGCCAGACTTTGTGGTGTGTGTGTGTGTGTGGGATTAATATTATTTTCCATTCATTGCAGTTTGCGACAGATTGGAAACAATAATGCTCTCGCAAGCTGCTGCAAAGGGAACGCCAGGACGGAGAGAGATCTGCCACAGATCTACAATCTTGCACAGTTTCCTCTCTGTCTGTTTAATCCGCCATCAGACAGGAAAGTCTGTTGACGGACTGATAGGGCCTACTATTGTATGTATGTACGTACCTCTGCAATATCTTTTGGTCTCTGCGAGTTGTTCCGCATTGCACAAATTCAGTATTTCTTAATTTTTTTGACGGTTTAATTCTCTATTTGAGGATGACACAGAGCGTGGACTGAGTTGTGGCACAGTCAAGGTCAAGGTCAAGTTTATTAGCATGTCCCAAACTGGGCAATTCATGTTACAGCAGATAATAAGAACTCCAAAAAACACAGTAAACATACATAAACAAGAAGAACATAGACAGACATGTACATGGTCACAAGATCAGATAATGATACCAGTTAAGTAAGCAACTACAACCACCCACCCCCCCCCCCCACCCACCTCAAAGCTACCGCCTCCTGCTTCCTTTATTGATGGCATGAATGGAGGTAGGTATAAATGAGAATTTACAGTTACAGCACCTGGGCCAAGTGACACGGTTACGGCACCAGCACCGAGCCAAGTGGTCAGGCGTCGGTGCGCCACACAGAGACTCTGGGTGACCTCCAGAGTTCTTTGCTGGCGTCACACGTTTTGTTTATCATACATTGACTCATTCATTTGACTCGTTTAGTTAGAATTTCACTTCACTTCCACATCTCTGTTTATACAGGGGCCGTCGTCACCCCGAGAGCAAGCTCTCTTTTCACCCGTCGAGAGTGACGATGACAGCCTAAAATATACATGTGAATATTCGTATTATTATTATATATATTTTTTCTTATTATTCTTATTCCTATTCTTATTCTATAAAATGTTTGACTAACTGAATGTTCAGTGTTCAGAGGTGCAGAAGGAAAACCCGGAACATTAGCAGAGACCACAGTCACCCCATCAGTCACAAACCGTTCACTCTGCTGCTACCGTCTGGCAAACGGTACCGGATCATCCGCACAAGAACCAGCAGGTTCAGAGACAGCTTTTTCCCACAAGTGACAAGACTCCTGAACAAGGACAAGAACAGGAGATAGCCCTATTAAAAAACTCTAGAACACACACACCTCCTAAAAACTCTTGAACACACACACACAAACATACACTATGCGCAAGACTATTTTATTTCATCTCTCATTTTATATTTGATCATACTACTACTACTTATTGTTATCATTCTTGTATTCATTGTTGTTTCTTAATTGTGCACCGTTGAGTCTGAGCTCGAAACACAAACATGTCATTACCTGCAATGCCCCTGTATTGTTGTGTATTTGACAAATACAGAACTTGAACTTGAACAGGGTTGTCGTCACTCCGAGAGCAAGCTCTGTTTTCATCCGTCGAAAGTGACGACAGGAGCCTAAAATATACATGTGAATTTATACGTGTGGATGTGAATATACGTGTGAATATGAATATATATAAGTGTGAATTGGACTTTCCCCTCATTGTCCTAGAATGTGTCACAATAAGTGTAAAGAGACATTTCCCTTCCGAAACCATGAGAACACAAATGCTTAGCGAGCTGGTGGAGGAAGTCAGAGGGCCCGAAACAATCTAAGAACATTTTGTAACTGAAAACTGTGTGAACGTTGTATTGAGGGGAAGTTGAGCTTTTCGAGGGCACTGACTTGGTTACACAATTTTTACAGTAACTATGCAATAACGAATGTATTCAGATATACAGACAGACAGACAGACAGACAGACAGACAGACAGACAGACAGACAGACAGACAGACAGACAGACAGACAGATGTTGGGTCCATCAAAGAAACTGATACTGAATTACAATTCATCATTACCTCCCAGAAGTCATGTTTCTAACACATTATAAGAATTCACGAAAAGAGGTTTTGGCATCCAACTAGAGTGCAAATGTAACAGTGAAGTGCAATAGTAATACACAATGTACAGGTGATTAAACTGGATATTAAATATATAAATTAGTACTAATTAGAGTAATAATGCTAATCAGATGTATGTACAGAGTTGTAGTATTATATTATGTACAGTGATACAGTTATAAAGACACTGTGGTAGTAAGTCATACTGGTAATGATTCTAATGATTCTAATGATTATTAGACGGGAGAATAGACTCATCTCCTTCCTCCCTAACGATTATCTGACCCAATTACCAATGACCAATTACTGTCAATGCCCTGGACAATGGAACTCTGTCATGGAAGGAAAGAGACGCCCCTCTCATCAGCGATGCATGGAAGTGCAATCAATCATACAAACAAACCCTTCTGGTCGGGCATGGCCCGCGGCACGAGTTCTTCTCTGCAAACAGGAAACACAAGATTCACCTAATAGACCTAAAAGGCTATCTGGATGATTCTGTTTTCTGTCATCTTCCTTGTTTGTCACATAAGCCTTTAAATTATTAGATTTTTTTTTCTTTATTAACCAAGGCAAGTAATATACAAAAGCAGCCTCACCAAAAAATAAGGGGGAGGGGGATGAGTCTGCAAAAAAAAAAAAAAACAAGGTTATGTACGCATACAAGTAAATACAAAAAATATTACAGTAGCAATAGTATATAAGGAAGATTACAATAAATAAGGGGGAGAAAGGGAAAGAGAGAGTGAGAACCAGAGGGAGAGAGAGAGAAGAAAGGGGGAGAAGGAGGGAGGGAGGTGAGGGGGCGGAGAGAAGAGTCTGAGGGCCATGCGTGTGATTGGGAGGCAGTCAGCAGGTGCAACAGTCGGTTATGATCCGTTGCCGATTTTGTTTAAAAGCAGTGAGCGATGTGAGGGCATAAGCCTATTGTGATGTCAGAGATGTGCTTGTAGTTTTCCATGAAATAACTCATGATATAGAATTTTTTTTTTTTTTTAGATTAAAACCAAAATGACTGGGTCACTGACTGATTGGTGGATGGAACGTTGCACATACAGTAGGCTGACTGCAGGCTAGGGACATGAATTCTGGAATAATTGGCTAATTGTTTTTATATATTTGCCCGAATTTCCCAGAGGGGATCAATAAAGGAATATCTTATCTTATTCTGTGTTGCAATTCATTTACCAGTGACTTCAAATGTGAAAGTACGTACGAGTGAACTCTTTACAATAAAGATATTCCTTTATTGATCCCATTGGGGAGATTCGGGTGTCATAGCAGCATGGGGGAGGGGGGGGGGGGGTATATGTTTGGGCAGGGCAATAGTAGAAAGACAAAAATACAGGCAATACAATTATATATGATGAAAAATATGAAAAAAGTGTAAACAAAGGTGCAAATGAGGGTCTGTATGCTAAGTCAACAGTTCATTTGGTCAAAAAGGACAGTTTTGGAAATTGTTTCCACTTAGACCATGCCTCTACGCTGTTTGAGTAAAGAAAGGATTTTCCACAATGGTCAAGAATACAGAATTTCTGAATATTCACACAGAGCAGACATGAATTGTATCAATAATGATTGTACTTTGATAATATTACTATGAGTAAAAAACAGGTGTGTACATTTCTTAAGGCACTATCATTGGTTTGAAATACAAGTGTAGTCTTCATTTTGCATCCTAATGTGGTCATACCACACACGCACGCACACACACACACACACACACACACACACACACACACACACACACACACACACACACACACACACACACACACACACACACACACACACACACACACACACACACACACACACACACACACACACACACACACACACACACACACACACACACACACACACACACACACACACACACACACACACACACACACACACACACACACACACACACACACACACACACACACACACACACACACACACACACACACACACACACACACACACACACACATTATTTGGTTCCACAAATTATATTACATAAACAGGGAATGAAATTATTCGGGGCCAAGCAGCACTGAACACTTAAGCACCTCCTTCTCCGCACTGCTAAGCTGCCAATATTAGCTGAGACAGAGCAATATTTGGCCATTTGTTTGGCTTTTCTTTTAGACATTGCAGCAATTCCCAGACCGGTCATGGTGCATTTCACACAGACAGACAGACACACACACACGCATACAGAGTGACACACACACACACACACACACACACACGCATACAGAGTGACACACACACACACGCACACACACACCACGGCACACACAGACACACACACACACACACACACAGGCTGTGTTGCAGGAAATTCTCAGAAAAGTATTTCTATCTGGTCTTGCATCATGACGCATATGTGGTTTGACAGTTTCAACACATATAGCCTGGCATTAGTGCAAAATAAGAAGATAAAAGCTTAACAGAAGTACAGAAAGACTCCACTGCAAGAGACATTTAACCCTTGTGCCTCCTTTGCAACTATTTCCTCTATTTAGCCTTTGTGTGTGTGTGTGTGTGTGTGTGTACACCAGTGGCTGTGGTGATGATTATGTCATGAAATTGGGTCAGTTTGCTTATTTTCCATATATTTACAGAATTTGAGAAGATTATATTTTGAAAACCTCTAAAAAGAAAGTGGTTTATTTCATGCCATTATGGGTTAGGGTTAAGGTTACCCTAACCCTATCCCTTAACCCTAACCCCAACCCCAACCCCAACCCCAACCCCAACCCTAACCCCAACACAAACGGGAATATAAGGGGTTACAATTCGGAAATCTTTGGAATCTTCGATAGATATGTGTAGGTTCATAGTGGTATTCATAAAAAAAATTATTGGAACGAAATATTACAAATTAAGTTTTTTATTACCTTGAACGTGATGCAATCTTTTCATGCACTGATGTGCCAACTCTGTCAGTTACCTAACAACGCAGAAGGGTTAAGAAACACAAGTTAAAACGTTCACTTCAGCCATCCAGTCATTTCTGCCAGAGTCCTTGGTTACCATGGCAACCACTCACTGTGCTATTCCCAGCCTTTGGCAGAGATACTTATTAATTTTAAACATCTTCAAGATGCAGTATTAAAATTTGACTAAACATGGAATCACATCACAATTAATAATAGTCTCTGAATATGTTTATTTTGCAGTAAGTACTGTAGTTTTGTTGATGCCACCATCTTTTTTATTTTTTGATCCACTTTTTCTCCTTATTTTTTTAAATTTTTCTCCCATCCCAATTTCGCTGTTTCCAATTCTCCCCTCCCCTGTCTTGAACGTTGCTCGCATATGCCCCCCACAGGTCGGTCGTAGGGAGGATAGAAGCCTTGCATCACGTGTCCCCTCCGGTACACGAGGAGGCAGCCCGTCACATCTTTTCACCTGCCAGCGCGGACTCTCATTGGCGAGGTGTAACGTGTGGGAGGCTCACACTAGCCCCGCCATTTCCTGTCTCTGCTGTGCAGGCGTCCCCCAACCGACCTGTAGGAGTCGCTGTCCACAACGTCCAGATTACCACCCATCAACTTACACCCGCTGACTCTGCCAATTGAGCCAGTATGACGGCCGGCCCAAGCCGGAGGCAACGCCGACAGCCGGATTTGAACCCGGTGTCTCTTGCGTTGGTGACGAGCGCAATGTCCGCTGCGCCACCCAGCCGCCGCTTGATGCCACCATATTTTTTTTTTTATATCTTTCTTCCCCTCCTTTTTCCCGATTTTTCTCCCATCCCACCCTTCCTGGTTGTTGCGTACTTTCCCCTACTGTTGGTCCGGGAGACCGGAGACGCATGTGCAGCCTGGGGCAGGCCAACCTGGCCGCGCAGGTTCTCACCGGGGAGAGTGTAGCGTGTGGGAGGCCACACTATCTCTCCTCAGTTCCAACCCTCGCTGAGCAGGCGCCCCGACCGAACTGTAGGGGTCGCTGTCCACAACGCCCAGGACCCACCCTTCAGCTTTCCCACCCCCTGATACAGCCAATTGTATCAGTGTGAGAGGACAGCCAAGCTGATAGCAACGCCGGGAGCTGGATTCGAACAGGCGAATCCTAGTGTATACCGGTGTTGGTGACGAACGTAATCTCCGTGCGCCACCTGCCCCCCCCGATGCCACCATCTTTGATGTTACAGATATAGACTCTGGTTAAACTACCACAGTGATCTGTCTCCTCATTATACAGACTGTCTCTGGTTAAACTACCACTGTGATCTGTCTGCTCATTATACAGACTGTCTCTGGTTAAACTACCACAGTGATCTGTCTGCTCATTATATAGACTGTCTCTGGTTAAACTACCACAGTGATCCGTCTGCTCATTATATAGACTGTCTCTGGTTAAACTACCACTGTGATCTGTCTGCTCATTATATAGACTGTCTCTGGTTAAACTACCACAGTGATCCGTCTGCTCATTATATAGACTGTCTCTGGTTAAACTACCACAGTGATCCATCTCATTATACAGACTGTCTCTGGTTAAACTACCACAGTGATCCATCTCATTATACAGACTGTCTCTGGTTAAACTACCACAGTGATCCGTCTGCTCATTATACAGACTGTCTCTGGTTAAACTACCACAGTGATCCATCTCATTATACAGACTGTCTCTGGTTAAACTACCACAGTGATCTGTCTCATTATACAGACTGTCTCTGGTTAAACTACCACAGTGATCTGTCTGCTCATTATACAGACTGTCTCTGGTTAAACTACCACAGTGATCTGTCTGCTCATTATACAGACTGTCTCTGGTTAAACTACCACAGTGATCTGTCTCCTCATTATACAGACTGTCTCTGGTTAAACTACCACAGTGATCTGTCTGCTCATTATACAGACTGTCTCTGGTTAAACTACCACAGTGATCTGTCTGCTCATTATACAGACTGTCTCTGGTTAAACTACCACAGTGATCTGTCTCCTCATTATACAGACTGTCTCTGGTTAAACTACCACAGTGATCTGTCTGCTCATTATACAGACTGTCTCTGGTTAAACTACCACAGTGATCTGTCTCCTCATTATACAGACTGTCTCTGGTTAAACTACCACAGTGATCTGTCTGCTCATTATACAGACTGTCTCTGGTTAAACTACCACAGTGATCTGTCTGCTCATTATACAGACGGTCTCTGGTTAAACTACCACAGTGATCTGTCTCCTCATTATACAGACTGTCTCTGGTTAAACTACAACAGTGATCTGTCTCCTCATTATACAGACTGTCTCTGGTTAAACTACCACAGTGATCTGTCTCATTATACAGACTGTCTCTGGTTAAACTACCACAGTGATCCGTCTGCTCATTATACAGACTGTCTCTGGTTAAACTACCACAGTGATCCATCTCATTATACAGACTGTCTCTGGTTAAACTACCACAGTGATCTGTCTCATTATACAGACTGTCTCTGGTTAAACTACCACAGTGATCTGTCTGCTCATTATACAGACTGTCTCTGGTTAAACTACCACAGTGATCTGTCTGCTCATTATACAGACTGTCTCTGGTTAAACTACCACAGTGATCTGTCTCCTCATTATACAGACTGTCTCTGGTTAAACTACCACAGTGATCTGTCTGCTCATTATACAGACTGTCTCTGGTTAAACTACCACAGTGATCTGTCTGCTCATTATACAGACTGTCTCTGGTTAAACTACCACAGTGATCTGTCTGCTCATTATACAGACTGTCTCTGGTTAAACTACCACAGTGATCTGTCTCCTCATTATACAGACTGTCTCTGGTTAAACTACCACAGTGATCTGTCTGCTCATTATACAGACTGTCTCTGGTTAAACTACCACAGTGATCTGTCTGCTCATTATACAGACGGTCTCTGGTTAAACTACCACAGTGATCTGTCTCCTCATTATACAGACTGTCTCTGGTTAAACTACAACAGTGATCTGTCTCCTCATTATACAGACTGTCTCTGGTTAAACTACCACAGTGATCTGTCTCATTATACAGACTGTCTCTGGTTAAACTACCACAGTGATCTGTCTGCTCATTATACAGACTGTCTCTGGTTAAACTACCACAGTGATCTGTCTCCTCATTATACAGACTGTCTCTGGTTAAACTACCACAGTGATCTGTCTCCTCATTATACAGACTGTCTCTGGTTAAACTACCACAGTGATCTGTCGTCTCATTATACAGACTGTCTCTGGTTAAACTACCACTGTGATCTGTCTCATTATACAGACTGTCTCTGGTTAAACTACCACAGTGATCTGATTGATTGATTGATTGAAAACTTTATTAACAGATTGCAGAATGGGTACAATACAGTACAGCTCAATACACACAATTGTTAAGGGGATGCAGACCAGAGAAAGACTTTCGTCTTGTTTCCACCAGGGTCCCCCATTTTCAATTCATCAGGACATATATGACATACATGACATACAGATAGTCAGTACTGCTACATCTATACATTTATGACATACCAGATTTGCAAATACAGTACTGTTTGTGATACAGAAGGAGTCAAGAAAAGGGAGTATATACATTTGACGTAGAAACTGTACATTGGAGGAGGTTGGGTGGGGGGGGGTTGGGTACACTGGGATATTGACAACCATACTGGGTAATTTACATTGGAGGTGGTTGGGGGGGGGGGGGGGGGCACACTGTATAAGCAAGCAAAACTGTACATTGAGGGGGGGGGAGACTCTGTACAAACAAACAAAATTGTACATTGGACTATTGACAAAACCATACTGTACTCCATATACTGTACAGTATACATATATATATGGCTCCAACCACTGTGTGCAGCTCATCATGTACCTGATGCCACACAGCCACATTATCATGCAGCGGTGTCTCTCTGACATCACAAATCAGCACATTTTTAGATGACTCAGTTCAGTGAGGGTGAATATTGTGAGAGGAGAATTGGAAGAATGCGCCAATATGAGAATTAGAGACATAGATCATATTAATATAAGTCCACATAGCTAGGAAACAATGCTAAACACTCAAAAAGGCCATTCATAAGATAGTTCCCCTTTAATGACAGACACTTTCCTTCCCATCTTCATCTGAGAGCAGGGGACACAAACAAACAGGCTGGATAAGCTGGTCAGGAAGGCCAGTAGCGTGGTTGGGGTGGAGCTGGACTCCCTAGCGAGGGTGGTGGAGAGGAGGAGCCTTGCTAAGCTCCAGGCCATCAGGGAAAACCCCTCCCACCCACTATACACAGACTTGGCTGACAGGAGGAGCATGTTCAGTGCTAGGCTCACACTACCTAAATGCAGCACTGAACGGCACAGGAAGTCCTTCATTCCAACAGCCATCAGACTATACAACGCATCACTCTGCCTCACTGCATCACTGACCACAGAATGACAGTTACCATCTTCCTGGACTCTTACTTTTGAAACAGCACTGTGCAATATTACACCTACTGTAGACCTCAGTATATTTTTACTGTATTTATTTACTGTATATTTTATTCCATTTTTATTCTATTTTATTCTACTCTTACCTTAGGCAATTTGATTTGTTTTGTTATTCTTATTCGTGACCTGTTCTGTCTAAATGTTTAATGTTGAGCGATTTGCAGTGTCAAATTTCCCTCGGGATAATAAAAGTATTTCTATTCTATTCTATTCAACAATCAATATGGCTGTTTGTCCAGAGGGACACCTAAAAACTTGGCTACGTGGAGCTGCTCCAGAGCTATTGCCTTTCATTGAGAGGGAGAGTAATAATAATAATAATAATTCATTTAATTTATAGAGCGCTTCTCAGTAACCCGAAGTCGCTGACCGTAGGCAGAAAGAAAACAAAACAAAACATAGAACCACAGGGGAAACGGGGAACAATATGAAATACACAGGAACATAGAGCCACAATAACAACAGGATGGAGGAGGGAGGTTATGGGTGGGGAAGGTTAAATGCTAGGGAGAACAGGTGGGTTTTGAGACAGGATTTGAAGGTGGAGAGTGAGGGAGAGTCTCTGATGGTCTGAGGGAGGGTTGATTGATTGATTGAATTAATTTGACAATCAAAATTACATACAATACCGGTACACAACATGTACAGCCATCACATATAATCTAAAATCGTCGAGGATTAAAACACAATAAAACCTTACGGTTTATTTCCATTGTGGTCCTCACAATGGACAAGATGACTAGTATGCACCATGCACAAATAAGACATATAAATACAATACCCAAAAAAAAATGCAATAACAAAACACAGTCTACAGCACACCCCCATATATCATCATCCTGCGTGACTAAGCCATTTCTTCATATCTTTTTAAAAATGTCTTTCTGAGACAATCATTTTTATGGACACTGGCAGTTTGTTCCACTCATAGGCTGCAGAGTACCGAAAGGTATTTTTCCCCATTGAGCTACTGAAAATGCACAGTTTGATGTCAGTTAAACTGCCCCTGGTTGCATAGGAGTGGGTGTCCCTAAAGCACATAAAATAATTTGAGAGATATTACATTATTTTATGGGTAAGGCCCAACTTGATTTGAATAACCCGTTTTTCCACTGGGAGCCAGTTAAGTTGTTGTTAAGTGTTTTTCTATCCAACATCTCAGACTTACGTGCTAGGAATTTGGTCCTTTGGCTTATCCTAGCCAGGGCTTTCAAGGCCATAGCCTAT
>NC_140178.1:14335529-14363029 GCF_963971535.1 Notolepis coatsorum
AACTGGCTCCCAGTGGAAACACGGGTTATTCAAATCAAGTTGGGCCTTACCCATAAAATAATGTATAATAGGCTATGGCCTTGAAAGCCCTGGCTAGGATAAGCCAAAGGACCAAATTCCTAGCACGTAAGTCTGAGATGTTGGATAGAAAAACACTTAACAACAACTTAACTGGCTCCCAGTGGAAAAACGGGTTATTCAAATCAAGTTGGGCCTTACCCATAAAATAATGTAATATCTCTCAAATTATTTTATGTGCTTTAGGGACACCCACTCCTATGCAACCAGGGGCAGTTTAACTGACATCCAACTGTGCATTTTCAGTAGCTCAATGGGGAAAAATACCTTTCGGTACTCTGCAGCCTATGAGTGGAACAAACTGCCAGTGTCCATAAAAATGATTGTCTCAGAAAGAAAGTTTTAAAAAGATATGAAGAAATGGCTTAGTCACGCAGGATGATGATATATGGGGGTGTGCTGTAGACTGTGTTTTGTTATTGCATTTTTTGTTGGGTATTGTATTTATATGTCTTATTTGTGCATGGTGCATACTAGTCATCTTGTCCATTGTCCATTGTGAGGACCACAATGGAAATAAACCGTAAGGTTTTATTGTGTTTTAATCCTCGACGATTTTAGATTATATGTGATGGCTGTACATGTTGTGTACCGGTATTGTATGTAATTTTGATTGTCAAATTAATTCAATCAATCAATCAACCCTCCCTCAGACCATCAGAGACTCTCCCTCACTCTCCACCTTCAAATCCTGTCTCAAAACCCACCTGTTCTCCCTAGCCTTCAACCCTCCCCACCCATAACCTCCCTCCTCCATCCTGTTGTTATTGTGGCTCTATGTTCCTGTGTATTTCATATTGTTCCCCGTTTCCCCTGTGGTTCTATGTTTTGTTTTGTTTTCTTTCTGCCTACGGTCAGCGACTTCGGGTTACTGAGAAGCGCTCTATAAATTAAATGAATTATTATTATTATTATTATTACTCTCCCTCTCAATGAAAGGCAATAGCTCTGGAGCAGCTCCACGTAGCCACGTTTTTAGGTGTCCCTCTGGACAAACAGCCATATTGATTGTTGAATAGAATAGAATAGAAATACTTTTATTATCCCGAGGGAAATTTGACACTGCAAATCGCTCAACATTAAACATTTAGACAGAACAGGTCACGAATAAGAATAACAAAACAAATCAAATTGCCTAAGGTAAGAGTAGAATAAAATAGAATAAAATGGAATAAAATATACAGTAAATAAATACAGTAAAAATATACGGAGGTCTACAGTAGGTGTAATATTGCACAGTGCTGTTTCAAAAGTAAGAGTCCAGGAAGATGGTAACTGTCATTCTGTGGTCAGTGATGCAGCAGTGAGGCAGAGTGATGCGTTGTATAGTCTGATGGCTGTTGGAATGAAGGACTTCCTGTGCCGTTCAGTGCTGCATTTAGGTAGTGTGAGCCTAGCACTGAACATGCTCCTCCTGTCAGCCAAGTCTGTGTATAGTGGGTGGGAGGGGTTTTCCCTGATGGCCTGGAGCTTAGCAAGGCTCCTCCTCTCCGCCACCCTCGCTAGGGAGTCCAGCTCCACCCCAACCACGCTACTGGCCTTCCTGACCAGCTTATCCAGCCTGTTTGTTTGTGTCCCCTGCTCTCAGATGAAGATGGGAAGGAAAGTGTCTGTCATTAAGAGTTCAAGACTTATGAACAGCTTTTCCCCCCAAAGCAGTCAGACTGTTACACTCGCATTGAGTGTCCCCTCACGTGCACCATGCACTTACCTGACTTGATAACCACTGTTACCGCTCATCATGCACTTTATTATTTAAAATATTCTGTTATATGTACAGTGTTATGTGTTTCATGTATGTATATATTGTACTACAGTCTGTGGGAGCTCCCCTGAAATTTCGTTGTATTGTGTGCAGGGACAATTCAAAGTCTATTCTATATTCTATTAAGGACACTTCTTTTGACTGATAAGTTATAACTCAGTTAGACAGGTTATACCCTGAACTCCATTGCCTATAGCCTAGGCTCCGTTACCCATACTGTACAAACTTTGAACTCTGTTGCCTATACTCAATTTATATCTACTGTACCTACTGCTTTCACTGTCTACAATTGCCCTACACTGTAATAATAATACTACCTACCTCATACTATAGTGTAGATTAGACTCAAATTAATTTGTCATTATACAGCACAAGTACAGTACAATGCAAATAAGTTTGGCATCCAACCAGAGTGCAAAAAAACAGTAAAGTGCAATACTAATATACAATTAAACTGGGTGTATAATCACCCATACATACAAGTATATATATATATATATATATATATATATATATATATATATATTATATATATATATATTATATATATATATATATATATATATATAATAAAAGGACAACATGGTAGTAGTCATACTGGCCAGCAGCATAACTAGTAAGAGTAGGTAAGAGATATGTACAGATATAGATATAGTATCTACAGATATGTAAAGAGGATTATACACTATGCAGGTATGTACAGATGTGGATATTATTGTACATGCTATCATAACAGAGTTATATGCGTTATATGTGTAGGTGTATAAGTAGGTATATATAGAAGGAATATATGCAGATCTATTCAGACAGAGATATATATGCAGTAAATATAAATATATAAGTGTATACGGTATATACAGCACTATTGTACATGCTATCATACAGAGTTATATGGGTAGACTAGTTAGGTAGTTATGATTATTCTGATTAGGGTAGGGCAGTTGTAGACAGTGAAAGCAGTCGGTAGGTAATACATTTAAGAAAAAATATTAAATATAGAAATTATATATATATTCAAAAAAAATTCATTGATCGTTAACCAGTTTGCAATCAACTGGTTTTGCACTGGAGGTCATCAAAGAGTCTGAAAACTACAGTGGCTTCCTTCCTCCCAGTTCTCCCAGTGCGGGAGCGGTTTATGGAGCGTGTTTATTGTGAAGCAGCCTGCGGTGCCTTTGTACTCACATCTGAGGCATGAAGATTTATTGATGTTAATTGAGGACAAAAAGAAATTTCTTTGTGCATTTGCCTCTATCCTCGCGACTGATCTACACTCGTCTAT
This sequence comes from Notolepis coatsorum, assembly GCF_963971535.1. NCBI lineage: Eukaryota > Metazoa > Chordata > Actinopteri > Aulopiformes > Paralepididae > Notolepis > Notolepis coatsorum. The sequence continues at coordinate 14,338,655 of NC_140178.1, forward strand.
GTTGTACGTCACCGCACGGTATCTCGCTAGAGCAGTGGTTCCCAAAGTCGGGGTCGCGACCCAAAGGTGGGCCGCGAGCAGCCACGGGAGGGCCGCGAGATGATTAAAAAAAATTTAAAATTTTTTTTTTCTTTTTTTGTCAGGCCACTGAACTTAGAAGCAGGCGAGGACAGTGTTTCTAGTTGTATTAAAAATTTATATTCTATTGTATTCTAAAATGTGACTATATGGTTTTATATTAACTTAATAAATAAACAAAAACAAAAAATCTACTTATTTCAACGAACATTTCAAACTAAATAACAGATTATGCACATAAAACGCTGAAAACAACCGAAGCAACAATAGTATTTTAATGAGGCTATTATTATTATCATTATTATTTTGCAACAAGTTAGCCCTCTCATAAATAGCACATATAAATGAATAACTAACTTGAACTAACTTAATAGGATTGAAGTGATATTTGGCTTAAAAAATCGGTCGCCTGGCAAAAAAAAAAAAAAAAAAAAAGCCTGACGATGTGCATTGGACCACGGCTCTCTGACGCCTTATTTTCTGGGTCCCGGCCTGAAAAGTTTGGGAACCCCTGCGCTAGAGGACGATTCATTTGGACGCTCCACTTGAGACTTTGCCTCAGGCCTCGTCCCGTCTGGACGTACAAATGAAAGCCGCACAGCGCAGGGGAACTCTGACCCGCGTTGCTGCCTTTGATCCCCACCGTGAGGCAGGTCTGCTGTTTCACGAGGGTGGTGCGCTGTTGTAGAGGCGGGTGCCTTGTTGGATCATGTTGAAAACAAACTTCAGTGGCTCCAAACGGGAGGAATCGCGGAAAGATCCAATTCACCGAGTGAGGTATCCTTCCAGATCCGCTCATATCCACGCAGTACCCCCCAGATCCTCTCATATCCACGCAGTACCCCCCAGACCCTCTCATACCCACTCAGTACCCCCCAGATCCTCTCATATCCACGCAGTACCCCCCAGATCCTCTCATATCCACGCAGTACCCCCCAGACCCTCTCATATCCACGCAGTACCCCCCAGATCCTCTCATATCCACTCAGTACCCCCCAGATCCTCTCATATCCACGCAGTACCCCCCAGACCCTCTCATACCCACTCAGTGCCCCCCAGATCCTCTCATATCCACTCAGTACCCCCCAGATCCTCTCATATCCACTCAGTACCCCCCAGATCCTCTCATACCCACTCAGTACCCCCCAGATCCTCTCATATCCACTCAGTACCCCCCAGATCCTCTCATATCCACGCAGTACCCCCCAGATCCTCTCATACCCACTCAGTACCCCCCAGATCCTCTGATACCCACTCAGTACCCCCCAGATCCTCTGATACCCACTCAGCACCCCCCAGAGCCTCTGATACCCACTCAGTACCCCCCAGATCCTCTCATACCCACTCAGTACCCCCCAGATCCTCTCATATCCACTCAGTACCCCCCAGATCCTCTCATACCCACTCAGTACCCCCCAGACCCACTCAGTACCCCCCAGACCCTCTCATACCCACTCAGTACCCCCCAGATCCTCTGATACCCACTCAGTACCCCCCAGATCCTCTCATACCCACTCAGTACCCCCCAGATCGGTGTTGTTTAATTGAGGAGGTAGATGTATTACTTTATACTGTGGTTCCTCCCTATGTATTTCAATATTACACTTTTTCAATCAATATCTGAAATAAAAAAACAACAACCTTACTGTCATCTACTATTATACTATGCTACTACCTACCTATCTACCATGTTACTATGCCTATACTACTACGTTACCTCACCGTGTCTATACTATCTACCATGTACTATGCCTATACTACTACCTACTATGCCTATACTACTACCTATACTATGTCTATACTGCCATCTACCATGCTATTATGCCTATACTACTACCTATGTCTATACTACTACCTGCTATGTCTATACTACTATCTACCATGTACTATGCCATTATGCCTATACTAAAGTCAAAGTCAGCTTTATTGTTGTCGCTTCTCATAATGTGCGACACACAATGTGCAATGCAATGTACAACTCTATCAGCTGAGTAACAATGTTAATCAAAGTGATGAGTGCTACAGTGCCTATATTATAACCTCCTGAGACAACTCAGGAAATTCAGAGTATCAGGGAAGATACTCCAGTCCTTCTACTCTGGGGCTGTGGAGAGCATCCTGACTGGGAACATCACTGCCTGGTTTGGAAACCACACTGCCCAGGACAGGAAGGCTCTACAGAGAGTGGTGCGCTCAGCTAGGGCTGGGCGATATGGAAAAAAATCATATCGCGATAACGATATGATAATTTTATTTTATTTCTCGATATCGATAATTATCGAATTGTTATAAGTATAATTTTATTTTTATTTTTTTAGCAACAGATGTATGTTTATTTTGCAGCAATTCTTTGTCATTGCCGCCATCTTTAGTGTTACATCCCCTCACACTCCAGTTCTCAGGCTGCAGCTGGTTTAAAAGCTAAAGTAAACCGGCTTCTCTGCTGGCTGTGGCTCCAGAGGAGTTGAACAGTTCTGGCTCTGCTAGTTTATTTTCGATCTTTTGGCGCTTTTTTGGTGGACAAACCACCGCACATGTGCACTGTGACTCGTGACTGGAGTCTAGTTCTGCTAGCACACATAGCCTACTGTGTACAGACGGTTTCAAAATGTATTTTAAATTAGAAAGCAAACAAAATAAATGGACAAGAGAAAAAGAAATCTGAATTTGGTCAGTATTGTCATTTGGACAAGCAAAGCCATTACTTTAAGTTGCAGGCAAGAAAGACAAGTCTGTCCACTGTCTCTGGTTTTAAAACTGCCCTGTTGCAGGTAAAAAAAAAAAAAGGATAAAAAAAGATAAAAAAAATGATTTTTCGATTTTTTTTTAATTTCGATATTCGATATCGATTATTAAAATATATCGCCATATTTATCGTTATCGTTATATCGCCCAGCCCTACGCTCAGCAGAGCGGACTACGGGTATTGCACTACCACCCCTGCAGGACTTATACAATAGGAGGTGCAAATCCAGAGCCTGCAGAATAATGAAGGACCCTCACCACCCCGACAATAGCCTGTTCAAGCTGCTGCGGTCAGGCAAGCGCCTCTGCATACATGCAGCAAGAACAGAGAGGCTAAGGCTCAGCTTCTTCCCCCAGGCCATCAGAACACTGATTTATCCTGCACTCTCTCACACACAAACGCACTACAGGTCACTTTAAACACAAAAGAAAAGGTCACTTGAAAGAAAACATAACTATGTTTTTGTATAGTATAGCTAGGATAGTTTAGTTTATAGAGTATAACTGTATATTGTTATAGGACTCATTACCTTTTAATTCATAAGCTTAGCATTGTATTGTATCTTAGCAGGGCTGTACAGTGCGACAAGCTCGTCGCAAACTGCCCCTTTAATTGGCCGTTGCGATTGGTAAATAATATTTGGGGGCGGGCTTGCGAGTAGGGATTTCAAGCCTTGCATTCGCATTTCACTCCTAAATTATCCAAGCCGTGTGATGACGCCACTCACGCGAGCTGAGCACTCAGGTATGAGAGTGGGGAAAATCGATTGAGCACTCTGATAGACTGGCTGACTGTCTGATTTAGCTATGCCTATGAAGAAAAGTAAAGTTAGTATTGCTTCATATTTTCGACGCGTTCCACCTCCTAGTGAGCCGTCGAATGAAAATGTGACAGTCGAGAACATTGAGCCAGCAGTGGCAGTAGCCACCACCGCAGACCTGCCTTTGTACTAGGGTTGGATGCAGTTCCCTGTTGGTCAGTCTGTGTCTGTTATTCCATCTTCTTCTGCTCTGTTTAACGTTATACACTTCAAATAGTGCAGCATGTTTGAGAGTGCTCCCTTGACTGAGAGGATGGCTAGAGGATGGCCGGAACCACGATAACTTTTATTAACCATTCTATTAAACATTCTGATATTTCCGCGGGTCTCGTGCAGTGGTCTCGTGCCACTGTCAACTAAAGCGAGCACTCGGAAGACACGCACCGTTTGACAGTGATATGCGCACTGACAGTCGGCGCAGTTGACATTTTCCAAGTGGGGGAAAATAAATCATCTTCGTCCCGACTGTGTCCCGGCCCCGTGGAGGATTTTTCTTCATCCCAAATACATATTTTATTTCCCCGGGACGACGGACGGTGTTAGTCTCAAGCCCTGTCGTCGTATACCATTATCGATCCCCAGGTACTGGTTCAAATGTGAACGGTACCCAACCCTAACTGTTCAAAACGAAACGTCCCATTAAACTAAATAGTTCAGATAGCTCCTGATATCAATGTCTTATAACACTGAGTCGATGCGTATTCGAGCTGAGGGCACGCTGAATATAGTCAATAGGGTCCAGCTGCAGCGCCGGAGAATCCTGGCCGTAGCTGGAGGCTACAGTATAGGGTCCAGCTGCAGCTCCGGAGAATCCTGGCCGTAGCTGGAGGCTACTCGAGTACACACAGACAGTGGAGCTGGTTGCATATAGCGAGCATTTTGACTTGTTGCGTGGTGGCGATGTCTCGCAGATAATACAACTACAAGTATGATTATATAATATATATATTTTATTAAAAAAAAATTATATAAAATTATTTTTTTTATATATTTTTTTAAATCAAAAACAATCGATATAAATAATGGTAAAATTGTAATTAAAAAATGTGCCCCTAAAAAATATTTTTTGCCCCTAAATTTCTCATTTAGGGGCAAGTGTGCCCCTAGTGAAAAAGCTTAGCGTACAGCCCTGCTTAGTACTTTTTATCATGTCTATTCTATTATTTGTATTTTTCGCACAATCAAGGCGGGCATGGCCACCTTCATTTCACTACATGCATCGTGTGTATTGATTGATTGAAAACTTTATTAACAGATTGCAGAATGGGTACAATACAGTACGCCTAAATACAGACAACCGTTAACTCATTGAACGCCAGAAATGAGTATATTTTTCTCCGGGTTATGATGGTATTGGAGGTGGATTACTGGATGTGTCTAATACGCCTGTCGCTTATCAATGACTTGTTTCCAGTCAACATTGTCGAAATGGATTTTTTTTTAAATCGGTACATTTCCGTTTTATACCATTTTGAAAAACGCTATTTTTTTTTAAACTTCCAGAAAAAAAGGTGATTCTGCAGGAATCGCTCTTTAGTGGAATACACAAAACACGTAATTTTTCAGCCTATTTATGCTCTCACATCTTGGAATAAAAAACAATGCACTGCTTTGGTTCACCAGTTACCTTAAAGATAGACATAAGTCTGTATCCTATAATGGGATCAATTCTCCTTTTCTTCCTTTACGGTCTGCCCCAAGGTTCAATTCTTGTGCCTTTGTTGTTTTTGTTATATATCAATGACCTCCCTAACGTCTCAGACAGGGTGTTGAAAATTCTATTTGCAGATGACAAGTGTATTCTATTCCCATAAATATCCTGATACCATCATTAGGGTATTAAATGAAGAACTTAAACTATCAATTTGGTTTAAATGCAACAAATTATCACCAAACTAATAAAAAAAAAATGTAATCTGTGATTTTTAACTCCTCGTCTAATCTAAAGTAGTGATCAATGACATCCCCATAGCTAGGGTGTTATACACGATTCCTTGGTGTTCTGCTTGATGAATCCCTATCATGAAAACCTCATATCACAGCCATAACTACAAAAATGGCCAAGAGTATTGGTATTCTTGGAAAAACACATCACTTGCTGAGCACTGATTGATTGATTGATTGAAAAGATTATTAACAGATTGCAGAATGGGTACAGTCAGGGCCGCCTGGGAGAAATGCGAGGCCCTGTGCGAGATTTAACGCGAGCCCCCCCCCCCCCCCCCCCCCCCCCCAAGGTAAAAAAAAAAAAAAAAAAAAATTATATATATATATATATATATATATATATATATATATATATATTTTTTTTTTTTTTTTTTTTATACAGTCAACATATTCTTAAATAATAGCGCTGCCCGAGGCGGGGCATGATACAGTCAACATATAGCAAAAGAGAGAGCGAGAGAGAGCTCCCGTTCTACAGTCAATATACAGTGTACAGAGAGAGAGAGAGAGAGAGACACATTGGAAAGAAATTGAAATGCTATTTGGCCCTAAACAGAGAGTACACAGTGGCAGAATACCTGAGCACTGTGACTGAAGATCCTTGAGCACAGCCTAGCCATCGAGAAAGGCCGCCATAGGCAGACTGTGTGTGTTAGAAAGAGAGAGAGAGAGAGAGAGAGAGAACATGTGTGTTTGTCATGTGTGTGTGTGTGTTAGAGAGAGACTATAGCATGTATGAGAGATTCAAAAGGACAAAGATCAACAAGAAGAGGGTCAACAGAGAAACCAAAGCAGCAAGGAGCCAATGGCCGACATCAGCTAAATAGGCTAGCCAGGTACTGTGACACCAGGCCACGTGACACACAGCTTTGGCCAACGGCCCAACGCTACCCAAGCTACACAAACGACCATTCACACACAGCACATGTCGTATCTCCAAATGTTGTGAAGTAGCATATGTTTTGCCTGGAAAAAAACATCGTTATTAACAAAACATTCGGGAGGGGAAGGAAGGAAGAGTGGGGTAATGTCATCATGACATTTTCATTAATCCAAGTTACCTGCACGATGAACGCAGGGCGAAAGGCCGCAAGGTCTCCACGTTGACGAAAGGCCTCTCGCTGGCGGGACAAAAAGAAGCTATGGCCAGAGCCTTGTCATGGTGCAGGCCCGACTACATCTTCTGTCAAAGATGATGTCGTAGTCAGAGTGCCAGAACCCCCTGCTATTCTCACGGCTAATGTCAATGGTCGTAGCACAAGCTAACAGCTAACTCAAGGCTAACTGATAGCATCAAACGAAACTTTCCCAGCCGAGCGCAGCCGGCAGTTAACGTCGAAGCTAAACAGCTAACTGGCTAACAGTTAGCTCAACCAGGCTATCGCTAACCATTAGCTAACACAGAAGCAAGCTATGCGGCTACATACAGCCAGGTGCTGACACCAGGCACACACCGTTAGCTACTAGTAGTACTATTAGCTAGTCGGCCAGTTTAGCTCCAGAGAGAGAAAGAGAGATAGGGTCAGGTGACTCAGGTCCACGGCGGGTATATAATCATAAGTTGACTCACCATAACGCAGTATCAACGTCTCCTTCTCCTTCTTTTGAAAAGACATCCACTCGCCTCGCCTCGCTAGGTTAGCTAACGCTAGCTAGCATTTAGCTAAGCTAGCTACTAGCCGACATGGCTATACCATGAAAGGCTCCGGCCATTTGTCCCGCTAGCGAGAGGCCTTTCGTCAACGTTCCTTGGTTGGTGACCGACCGACTGATAATGACCGACCTCTTTCTTCGTCTTGGCTATTGGGCATAACTAAGCATAGTCAAAAGCTGCACGCGCGAAAATGTCAAACGCAGCCGACTCACGCTGCCGGCGTACTACACTGTCTTAGACAGTCTGTCTACACATGATGTAAGTAAAACCACTCCCTTCGTTGAAACCAATGCTGCTGCAGAACCCCAGAGGCTGAGCTCCAATAGTGAGTATGTCTGCAGCTGCAGGACTGCAGACCCAGGAACAAGTCAGACACATTCTACAAACGTGTCTAATGTGAAATATATAAGCATATAAGCAAAACTAGATTTTAGGTCTGTGATGAAAAAGGGCCTCGCGGGAAGGGGGGCCTCGCAAAAAAAAATAAAAAAAATAAAAAAAGATAATAAAAAAAATTAATAAAAATATATATATATTTTTTTTTTTTGCGAGGCCCCCCTTCCCGCGAGGCCCTGTGCGACCGCACTGCTCGCACACCCCCTGAGGCGGCCCTGGGTACAGTACAGTACAGCTCAATACATACAATTGTTAAGGGGATGCAGACCAGAGAAAGACTTTCGTCTTGTTTACATCAGGGTCCCCCATTTTCAATTCATCATGACATATATGACATACATGACATACAGATAGACAGTACTGCTACATCTATACATTTATGACATATCAGATTTGCAAATACAGTACTGTTTGTGATACAAAAGTGTCCAGAAAAAGAGTGTATATACATTTGGGCGATATGACGATATTATATAAATATCGGGTACAGTTCATTAACAATACACTTTTTCAACGTATCGTGGATATCGTGATGTTTTGCCCAATAGGATTGTGTCGCGTCAATCTGGTCCACACGTTACTCGTTCATATCTCAGCCTGTGTTGAGATATGCCCATTCCGCGGTCTGTTAATAAAGTTTTCAATCAGACAGATGTATGGAAAGGCTTTTATTATAACATTCGTTGAGGTAAAATCATTATGGCTCATTTAGTCATCCTGTGGTGCACTGGTCTCCTACTAGTCGGTTGCGGGGAGCTAATGTAAGTCACTTTGTTGATGTCAGCACACCGGACATTCAGGAAGTCAAAAACTAATGGTGCTTGCCGATTGGTGCTAAGAACAGCAGGGCGGGTGCAAGCGGTGTGACGTAATTGGCAGACTCGACTGTCAATCAAAATTATTCTGTTGTCCGTCAGAATGAATGAATGAAAACTTTATTAACATATTGCAGAATGGGTACAATACAGTACAGGAGGATGAAGACCAGAAAAAGACTTTCGGCTTTTTTACATAAGGGTCCTCCATTTTCAATTCATCAAAACATTTAGAGACATACAAATATACAGTAGTTTCATAAAAATGCTATTTATTGATTGATTGATTGATTTAAAACTTTATTAACATATTGCAGAATGGGTACAGTACAGCTCAATACATACAATTGTTAAGGGGATGCAGACCAGAGAAAAACTTTTGTCTTGTTTACATCAGGGTCCCCCATTTTCAATTCATCATATTTCATATCTAAATCATATAATATCTCATTGCTAAATATATGCAATATATTATAATCTAATAATCCAATAATCTAAATATAATATATAATATAAAAATGCTAAATGCATGGGTATTTTATTTTGTCTTTAATGTTAGCTTGCAAACTCAAATACTGTTTTGGTAAGCCTCATAATGAATCGTTTGGGGTAAAAAAGAAAAACATCGTGATGTGTATCGTGTATCGCCGAAAGGTCAGAAAATATCGTGATATCATATTTAGGCCATATCGCCCAGCCCTGCAGACCAGAGAAAGACTTTCGTCTTGTTTACATCAGGGTCCCCCATTTTCAATTCAGAATAACATATATGACATACATGACATACAGATAGACAGTACTGCTACATCTATACATTTATGACATAGTACTGTTTGTGATACAAAAGTGTCCAGAAAAAGAGTGTATATACATTTGGCATAGAAACTGTACATTGGAGGAGGTTGGGTGGGTGGGGTGGGGTTGGGTGGGTGGGTGAGGGCTGTACATTGGAGGTGGGGGGGGGGGGGGGGGGGGGGGTTGGGTAGGGGACACACACACATTTTACACTGTACATTGTAATACTGACAAAGCCTTACTTGGTCATTTACTGTACAACTAGGTTAGGACATTTGTAGGGGCCAGTTTCGAATTGCAGTCTCATGTAGGTGTTTTTTGAGAGTGTTTTTGAAAGTGGGTAGTGATTCACATTCCTTTACAACTTTAGGTAGGGCGTTCCACATTGATGTGGCATAATTGCGAAACGTGTTTAGTCCCTTGTTTGAGCCGAATCTGGGTTTTACATGATTTGTGGAGCTCCCTCTGGTGTTGTGATCGTGGTATTCACTGACCTTTGGGAAGTATTTTGACATGTACATGGGTACCTTGGTCGCGTAGTGTATCTTGTAGACCAGGCCCATTGCAAGTTGCTGTACTCTGTCGTCTACTCTAAGCCATCCTAGGTTGTCAAAGTGGGCAGGGGTGAAGTGGGTTCTAGGAGTCCGGTCAAGCAGTAGTCTGACTAGCTTGTTTTGAGATGTTTGTAATTTGTTTTTTAGTACCTTTGAGGTGCTTTGGTACCATGAGGTGCAAGCATAGTCGTAGTACCCTTGAATGAGTGCTCCTGCTAGAGTCTTCAGGGTATTCTTGTTTACCAGAGAGGAGATCCGGTACAAGAATCGCGTTCGTTGGTTGACTTTTTTTATTACATTGGATGCCATTTTGTCACAGGAAAGATTAGCCTCTAGGATGGAACCCAGGTAGGTAATTACATCTTTCCTTGTGATAATATTGTCACCCACTGTAACCGAGAAGCCGTCGGTCTTGCTAAGTTTATTATTTGAACCGAAGAGAATGGACTCTGTTTTGCCCATGTGTAATGATAGTTTGTTGTCGGCGAGCCATATGCAGATTTTGCCTAGTTCCGAGCTGAGGGCTTTTTCAACCTGTAACTTGTTCTTGTCAGAGACCAGCAGGGCTGAGTCGTCCGCAAACAGGAACAAGTTGCAGTCACAAGCTGACGACATGTCATTTGCATAAATTAGGAGTAGTATGCTTCCTTGTGGAACACCACAGCTCACTGTGAGGGGGGGGATAGGGTACCGTTTACCTCCACCATCTGTTCCCTCCCCTCCAGGTAGGATTGTATCCAGCTCACTGATAAACTATCAAAACCAATTGCTTTTAGCTTGTCAATCAGAATGGTGTGATTGACAGTGTCGAAGGCCTTTTGTAGGTCCAGCATGACCATGCCGCAGTATTTGCCCGCGTCCACCTCTTGTTTGATGTGGTCGTTCAAGTAGAGAAGGCATGTGTCAGTGGAGTGGGATGTTCTGAAGCCAGATTGGAATTCGTAGATTAGATTTTTTTCCGCGAGGTACTTTTCGATCTGTTCGTATACTATTTTTTCCATGACTTTTGAGATGGATGTAAGGATAGAAACAGGGCGGTAGTTGCCCGGGTCTAATTTGCTGCCCTTTTTGTGCAGGGGTGTTACTCTCGCAATTTTGAAGTCCTTGGGGACGTGTCCCTGTTTTATGGAGAGGTTTATTATGTGTAGGGATGGGTATCGTTAGGATTTTATCGATACTACTACTCTTATCGATACTGCTTAACGGTTCGGTACTTTATCGATACTCTTATCGGTTCTTTTTGGTTCTTTTTTTGCAAGAAAAGACAATTAATTAAGAACAGAATCAACATTGCTTTATTATTTATAAATACAACTTTATAAATAAGTATTATAAATAAATATAATTTCTTCAGCAACAGCAGCAGCAATGTTCTTTTATATAACTTTATAAATAAATATAATAAATTAATATAATTTCTTCAGCAACAGCAGCAACAATGTTTTAAATGTGTCTGACTCTGAATTATAGACTTTTTATAATAAACAACAAATGCAAAAGGCTAACAGAACTGTGACACTCGTTCACCCTATCCTCTGTCATCCTTCCTCTAGCTGCTAGGGAGAAAGGACTTTGGGTGGTGGAGGGAGGTAGAGGGAAGGATGTGTGGTGGCCCTGGGCTCACTGGCCTGGGACACATTGGTGGCTGACGCCTCAGCTTGACGATCTATAAAAAGTTTAGATTGTAGTATTTGTAGCTAAACAATTATTTTGTTTATTAGCCTATTTGTAATAATTCGTTATTAGCCTAGGAAACTCCGTATCTTGGCTTACCGGCGGCAGTGGACGTGGATGCAGATGGAACACTGCACGCAAGGCAGTCGAATACGCGCATTTCTGCACACTAATATCATGTTTTGCCAACAGATGTTTTGATAAATTGCTCGTATTGCCACCCTTACTGGCAAATGTTTTGTTGCACTTGTGGCAACGTGCGTTGTATATCCATACTTTCTTTAGAACGCTTCGCTCTATCCGCCATCACGAGTCACGGTGCATGCAGACTCAGAGCTGTCTGTGTCTGTGTGCAGTGCGCTTCAGCACGGAGAACTTTCATTAAGGAGTACCCGTATGTAGCACTACTAGCGAGCGACTCGCGAGGAGTGTGTGTAATAATGACTCGCTGTGGCTCGCTTCTCGTGCAGAGACAGAGAGAGGATAGATCGTTTGCAACTTTTAAATAATAATAATAATAATAATAATAATAATTTCTCTAGAGTATCGATAGCAGTACCGAGGACGTCGGAGCTTATAAATACTCCGGTATTTTCTAATATAGTACCGGTTCCCGTTTAAAACCGGGGTCCGGGGGGCATCCCTAATTATGTGTGTGATGACTGGGGTGATGGCTGCTGCTGAGTCTCTGAGGAATTTGGAGGGGATGTTGTCATGGCCAGTGGCCTTGTTTGGTTGGAGGGCGCTCAGTTTTTTGAGTACCTCATCTGTAGTTACCATTTCCAGTTTGAAGTAGTCTTTGTGGACGCCTAGGTTCTTGTAGTATGCTACTATGTGTTCTACCCCATACTGCCCTGAGTGGGAGGGTAGTTTGTTTACCAGTGTTGTGGCTATGTTTGTGAAGAAAGTGTTTAAGTAATTGGCTACATCCAGCTTGTCTGTGATGAGCGTGTTGTCCGTCTTTATGTTTATGTTTGAGAACCTGGTTTTAAGTTTTTTTTACTGCAGCCTAGTTGATTGTTGAGTAATTTCCAAAGTTCACATGGTTTATTTTTGTTTTCCTCGGTTTTGTCATTGATGAATTTTTTTTTAGCAGTTTTGATCATGGAGTTTACGTCATTTCTTAGTCTGTTTCTTTCTAGTTTGAGTTCAGTCACGTGGTATTGGAGTTCACTGCTCGTGCTTTTGGTAAGCTTTGACTGGCTTTTACGAAACTCAGAGCATTTTTTGTCTCTGGCTTTCATAGCGGTCAGTATTTCAGTGTGCATCCATGGCTCAGCGCGATTTTTTACCCTGGTGGTTCTTAGGGGGGCCATGTTGTTTAGTATTGATGAAAATTTGGTTTTGAAGCCAAGCCAAGTTTCTTCAACCAGTGTACCATTGAGTTCATCTGACCAGTCCAGACTCTCCAGTTCAAGGTTAAAGGCCTCGCTAGAGTAGGTTTTGAGGTCTCTAGATGTGACTGTTTTGTGACAGCCAGCCTTTAGTTTTAGCTTTTTGCGGGTACAGAATATCATATAATGATCACTTAACCCACATGCTATAACCCCTTTATTGGAGATCTTGGACTTGTCAGAGGTCAGTATGAGGTCAATGGTAGTCTGAGTTGATTCACATATCCTTGTGGGTTGGGTGATTAGTTGGCTGAGGCCGTGCAGATCACAAAACCTATTGAAGGATTTGAAGACGGGTGCATCTTTTTGTTGCATATCCGTGTTCCAATCCCCAATACGATTTTTTCCCGCATCCTCAGCTCCAGCTAAGCACACATCCAGAGTATCATAAAAGCCAGTTTGATCTGGCGGTCTGTATATTGTGCCGACTAGAACAGATTTTGCCCTTTCAAATAAAATTTCCACCCATACAGTTTCAATTGTCTCATGATGAAGGTCAGTACGGGTAATGAATTTGGTGTCCTTATGTATGTACATACAAACACCACCTCCATACTGGTTTCTGTCATTACGGACTATAGTATAGTTCTCTGACTCTATTTCAGGGTCTGTTACAGATGAGTCAAGTTTAGTTTCAGTAAAGCATATTATGTCTACCTTACCGCTCATAAACAGGTTTCTTATCTCATCCAGCTTATGCTTTATGCTGTTTACATTCAGGTGAAAAATGTGTAGTCCGTTTTTATTTGCTGCGACATTGATGTCGTCAAGTTCCAGGTAATTGTCTTCGTCTGTGTCTGGTGCTGCTGTGGGTAGGGATGCCCCCCGGACCCCGGTTTTAAACGGGAACCGGTACTATATTAGAAAATACCGGAGTATTTATAAGCTCCGACGTCCTCGGTACTGCTATCGATACTCTAGAGAAATTATTATTATTATTATTATTATTATTATTATTATTATTATTATTATTATTATTATTATTTAAAAGTTGCAAACGATCTATCCTCTCTCTGTCTCTGCACGAGAAGCGAGCCACAGCGAGTCATTATTACACACACTCCTCGCGAGTCGCTCGCTAGTAGTGCTACATACGGGTACTCCTTAATGAAAGTTCTCCGTGCTGAAGCGCACTGCACACAGACACAGACAGCTCTGAGTCTGCATGCACCGTGACTCGTGATGGCGGATAGAGCGAAGCGTTCTAAAGAAAGTATGGATATACAACGCACGTTGCCACAAGTGCAACAAAACATTTGCCAGTAAGGGTGGCAATACGAGCAATTTATCAAAACATCTGTTGGCAAAACATGATATTAGTGTGCAGAAATGCGCGTATTCGACTGCCTTGCGCGCAGTGTTCCATCTGCATCCACGTCCACTGCCGCCGGTAAGCCAAGATACGGAGTTTCCTAGGCTAATAACGAATTATTACAAATAGGCTAATAAACAAAATAATTGTTTAGCTACAAATACTACAATCTAAACTTTTTATAGATCGTCAAGCTGAGGCGTCAGCCACCAATGTGTCCCAGGCCAGTGAGCCCAGGGCCACCACACATCCTTCCCTCTACCTCCCTCCACCACCCAAAGTCCTTTCTCCCTAGCAGCTAGAGGAAGGATGACAGAGGATAGGGTGAACGAGTGTCACAGTTCTGTTAGCCTTTTGCATTTGTTGTTTATTATAAAAAGTCTATAATTCAGAGTCAGACACATTTAAAACATTGTTGCTGCTGTTGCTGAAGAAATTATATTCATTTATTATATTTATTTATAAAGTTATATAAAAGAACATTGCTGCTGCTGTTGCTGAAGAAATTATATTTATTTATAATACTTATTTATAAAGTTGTATTTATAAATAATAAAGCAATGTTGATTCTGTTCTTAATTAATTGTCTTTTCTTGCAAAAAAAGAACCAAAAAGAACCGATAAGAGTATCGATAAAGTACCGAACCGTTAAGCAGTATCGATAAGAGTAGTAGTATCGATAAAATCCTAACGATACCCATCCCTAGCTGTGGGGGAGGGTGGGGGGGGGCTTTGTTGTTGTCTCCGTGAGGTCTGTGTGTTGGTGTGTGGGGAGGGGGGGGGTCCTTTGTCCTGTGTCTTCTCTGGCGGCAACCCTTTGTCCTCCTGGGCTGGTAAACATAGCCAGCCTGGCTAGGTTGGCTAATTTAGCAGACGATTTGACCGTGGGGTTGCCGGTTGGGGGGGGATTTGTTGTCGTGGGTGGGAAGGGTGGAGGGGGGGGGTCGGGTCCCGCGCCGTGCTGGTACAACAAAAGACTTGTTCCAGAGTCCTTTGTTCCTGGATGTTTTTGCTGTTAGCTCTGCTGGCTAGCCGGCTATCGGGTGTTGAGATGTTTAAATCCTGCGTCGAGTTGGTCGTCATGGTTTCGACCCTCGGTTCACCTCCTCTCGTCTCTGCCTCACGTGTGCTCGTCTGCTGCGGCGTCATTGGGGAAGAGTCGCCGTCCGTCGAGTTGTTGATGTTGTTGTTGGTCGCGATGGAAACCTCCCTCGCTTCTTGCGCTGCCAGACCAAGTCTTCTAGCCTGAGTTCTGGTCAAGACCGGGCCTGGGTTTAAATGAATGTCTCCCGAAAGTAGCAGAACCAGGATGATCATGGTCCTACGGTCCAATCTGCCATTCGGGGGTAAGTTTTTACGTACCGGGCTCGCTGTTAGTAACGTGTGTATAGCCTAGATGTTTCTTTTCAGAGCCATTGAGAAGGTAGAAGTCACTGTGGGTCTCGTTAAATCCGTTTTCACTTCTCTCCACTTCTGTTTGATGTTGCTTCATTGATGAATTGAGGTATAAATCCGTAATCCATATTGTCAGGAGGAGAAAATGTGCACAAAACCTTGTTGTTTTGGTTCGGTGGTGAGAGCTCTCTGTAATGCGACTGCTCATGACTGCGCCGGATGTGTGAAAATTGAGGTTGCCACAATGTTATATTACTATATGGTTTACCCATATATCAATTACTGCAATTTAGTTTGGAGTACTGATTGATTGATTGAAAACTTTATTAACCCTACCCAACCTCCTCCAATGTACAGTTTCTACGTCAAATGTATATACTCCATTTTCTGGACTCTTTTTGTATCACAAACAGTACTGTATTTGCAATATCTCGAAGACACTCTGATGTCATGAGACCGCCGCCATCTTGGTATAGGGGGACCATACGGATTTCTAGTATCAAATGCATGTGTTGAGGTCCGTTTTTATTACATGTTTTATCACATTCTTGTTCATTTCATAACATTTTCATACGATTTGTTTTGAAAATATTGAGGCCAACATGGCATTTCACTATTTCGAAAGCCTTTCTGGTGATTCTAAGGCGAGATATGATTCAAAGAAGCTCCCCCTGATTGACTTGACATAATGTCCATACAAAACACATACAGACATGGCCAACTCTCGAATACCCAAATTGAAGCTGCTATGTTACGTTTTGTACTAATAACAAAACAAACACAGAAATCCAAATCGCAAGTTTTATACCATCACAGAGTTAAAAGTGGCTGGCGGCTAACGTTCGGCTAACTAGCTCTGGTGTTGTGGTCGTGGTAGCTACATGCTAAGCTAACGTTAATCACATCATATCGAACCGATAGGAGTTTACCTTATCTAATCTTACGTGGTGGTACCACGTGTGCCACTACCCGATCAAACATCCACGTAAGATTAGATAAGATCCTATCGGTTCGATATGATGTGATTAACGTTAGCTTAGCATGTAGCTACCACAACCACAACAGCAAAGCGAGTTAGCCGAAAGTTAGCCACAGCCACTTTTTCCTCTGTGATGGTATAAAACTTGCGATTTGGATTTCTGTTTTTGTCATTAGTACAACGCGTAACACAGCAGCTCTTTGGCATTGTGAAGGACTGAAGAAAATTCCGCTTGATTGTCTTTAATTTGCCGCTTTAACAATCAGTTTCTGCACTAAATGAACCGTACACAATGTACCAGGCGGGGCAGTTTCCCCCCACGCTGCAGTTGCGTAGCAACAACAGGCAGGAAGTTGACTTCGAGAATAGATGTAGCAGTACTGTCTATCTGTATGTCATGTATGTCATATGTCCTGATTAATTGAAAATGGGGGACCCTGATGTAAACAAGACTAAAGTCTTTCTCTGGTCTGCATCCCCTTAACAATTGTGTGTATTGAGCTGTACTGTATTGTACCCATTCTGCAATCTGTTAATAAAGTTTTCAATCAATCCGGAGCTGCAGCTGGACGCTACTCGAGGATGCAGAAGACCAGAAAAAGACTTTCGTCTTGTTTACATTACTTGTTTTCAATTCATCAAGACATTTATGACATACATGACAATACAGATATACAGTACTGTTTCATCAAGACATTTATGACATACAAATATACAGTACTGTTTAAGAGAAATAGACCAGAAAAAAGGGGAAGAAAGAAACTAGATTGGAGGGGGTTGGGTGGGTGGGAGCGTGTTTGGACTTTGGACATGTTTCTACTTGCAGCCACCCGTACAGGTAGGTCACGGTGCTCTTTGGTGCTCTCTGTTCAACGTACCTCATTTCGCTTTTACCAATGGGTGTTGATTTCTTTCATTAGGAGCGGTAGTACTCTCAAAAGGGTTGCTGCGTGTCTGCTCCGTTGTTCTACTAGTTTAGTTACACCCTTGCTTTCAGTTTCAAGACTCGTCAGAACAAACAGCCTAGGATGTCGTGACGCACCTGTATACCATTACAGACGAACTCTGCCCCCATGTGGACACTACCGGAAAGTGCACACGCTGCAACTGAGATATCATTGATTGATTGAACATTTTATTAACAGATTGCAGAATGGGTACAATACAGTACGGCTCAATACACACAATTGTTTTTTTTTTATTTTTTTTATCCACTTTTTCTCCCATTTTTCCATATTTTCTCCCATCCCAATTTCGTATCATCCAATTCAACCCTCCCCTGTCACGAACGCTGTTTCTTGCCTCCCACAAGCCGGCTGCAATGTGGACTAAGTCATACATAGCACAAGTCCCCTCCGGTACTTGAGGTAACAGCAGTCGCATCTTTTCACCTGCGCAGCTCGATCTCTCAGTGTCGAGGAGTAACGCGTGGGAGGCTCACGCTGCCCCGACACTTCCTGATTCTACTGCGCAGGCGCACCAACCGACTTGTAGGAGTCGCTTGTTCACAACGTTCGATCCCCACCCTTCAGTTTTCCCTCCCCGTAATACGGCCAATGTGTATTACTGCGGACGACCAGCCAAACTGAAAAACAATGTGGAGAGCTGGATTCGAACACGCGAATCCTAGCGTCTCCACACTGGTGGCGAGTGCCTTGCCCACTACACCACCTAGCCGCCTCAATACACACAATTGTTAAGGGGATGCAGACCAGAGAAAGACTTTCGTCTTGTTTACATCAGGGTCCCCCATTTTCAACTCATGATCATACACACGGTTCCTAAATAGAACATGAACGTAAAACATTATAAAACAATAAAGAAAATGTTGATCATCATTGACCAATGTAAATGAAAGCTTACTAACAATAATAAGCATCTCGACAATTTGTGGTCATTTACACTCCCACCAAATCCTGCTATGATGAATAAGCACAGTCAGTTAGAAAGAATAAATTAGTCATACAGGATTTCTAGACTAAATAACAGACCACTTATCTTAAATGTGTAATAATAACAAATCAAATAATGTACTAATTCAATGTGTCTGTGTACTAATCACTCTCGAGGAGGAGTACCAGTCACTCCTTGTTTCCCTTCTCTAGCTCCTCCCCCCCCCCCCCATGCTTCAATTAAACATTCTAAACCGCTCTATTCTCCTGGGTTCTAGAAAACACCTCACCCTAACATGCAGAGCTCTCTCTATTTCTGCTGGGCAGGTAAACCCATGCTTGCAAATACATTTTTTGATTAACATACAGTAGTAGGCAAATATCTCTAGACACACACACACACACACACACACACACACACACACACAGCAGTCGGTCGCGGGCAGAAGTGGGACATCTGGCCCGAATTTGTTATTATGTTTTGTTAATACAATTGCTCCGTCGTGAGAACGGTTTTCTCTTTCCTTAATTATCTCTCAGTTGTAGCCTCATGGCTACATTATGCTTTCTCGTCCCATTATCTTGCTCTAGTGTTTCTGATAATAAAATAACACATATTTTGAGAAGAGCAACACCATCTCCACCTCCTTCTTCCTTTCTACTATTGGACTCAACATTCCTACCTTGAATCATAACAATGTACTATGCTACTATGCCTATACTACTACCTACTATGTCTATACTACTATCTACTATGTACTATGCTACTATGCCTATACTACTACCTACTATGTCTATACTACTATCTACTATGTACTATGCTACTATGCCTATACTACTACCTACTTTGCTACTATGCCTATACTACTACCTACTATGTCTATACTACTATCTACTATGTACTATGCTACTATGCCTATACTACTACCTACTATGTCTATATTACTACCTACTTTGCTACTATGTCTATACTACTATGCACTCAGAGTGTAGCACAAATCATGTTAAACCCAGATTCGGCTCAAACAAGGGACTAAACACGTTTCACAACTATGCAACAACAATGTGGAACGCCCTACCCACACAGCTGTAAAGGAATGTGAAATCACTACCCACTTTCAAAACCTCTCTAAAAGAGCACCTACGGGAGACTGCAATCCGAAACTGGCCCCTGTAAATGTCCAAACCCAACCACCTCCAATGTACAGTTTTCCCTGACTTGTTGTACAGAACTTGTAGGTCACTTTGGATAAAAGCGTTAGCTGAACGACTAAACGTAGTTATGTAATTACAGTGTAGGGCAGTTGTAGACAGTGAAAGCTGTGCTGGTAAACAGATGTGTCGGGTACAAGTTGACCAAATGGCCACATTTAAGAAGCCGTAATAGATAGTTGTTCTGTATCTCGACCAGCAGGGTGCACTGGAGCCCCATGCGCGCGCACACACACACACACACACACACACACACACACACACACACACACACACACACACACACACACACACACACACACACACACACACACACACACACACACACACACACACACACACACACACACACACGCACGCACGCACGCACGCACGCACGCACACACACACACACACACACACACACACACACACACACACACACACGCACACACACACACACCCAATATCATGAAGACTATAGAGCAGAAAAAACACCATTTGAATGGAGATGAATATTTATATACTGTATGTGGGAAAATTAATACCATTTGTCATATAAATTAATATCTGGGCTCAAATTAGAGGTTAGCGGAATGGCTGAGATTATCTTGTTGCTTAATTGAAGCCGGCTTCTAATTAGCTCGGCTATTATCATCCAACTTGGGAACAATTACCCATTTTTGTAAAACTTTTTGAAAAGGTTGAGAATAGAATGTGAACTTAAAGCCCCTGCGTCGTGGAGGGGGGGGGGTTCTGATCCCCCTGGAACAGCCTCGCCGGTCGTGACCCCTGGTCTTAACCCTTTCACTGCCACACTACAGAAGGTTAACCCTTTACTATTACACTACCGACGGTAGTGAGTCTCTCTGCGTTAGTGCCCCTCCTCCTCCTCTGGTCTCTCTCATCACGTCACCCTCGTCACACGCTCTGGAGAGGTGTCGAGTGTCTCTTACCTCAGGGGAAGCGAGAGGGAGAGGAGGAAGAGAGAGAGGAGGAAGAGAGAGGGAGAGGAGAGAGGGAGAGGAAGAGGAGAGAGGGAGAGGAGAGAGAGGAGAGGGAGATAGAGGAAGAGGAGAGAGATACAAGGAAGAACAGAGAGAGAGGAAGAGGAGAGAGACATAGAGAGAGAGACAAGGAAGATGAGAGATATGGGGGAAGAGAGAGAAGGCGAGAGGAGAGAGAGGAAGAGAGAAGGCAAGAGGAGAGATAGGAAGAGGAGAGAGGAGAGAGAGGAAGAGGAGAGATAGAGGAAGGGGAGAGATTAGGGGGGAAAGAGAGAAGGCGAGAGGAGAGAGAGGAAGAGAGAGAGGGGAAGAGGAGAGAGGGAGAGGAGAGAGAGGAATAGGAGATAGAGAGAGAGAGAGGGGGAGAGGAGAGGAGATAGAGAGAGAGGGAGAGGAAGAGGAGAGAGAGAGACAAGGAAGAACAGAGAGAGAGGAAGAGGAGAGAGACAAGGAAGAACAGAGAGAGAGAGAGGAAGATGAGAGAGATAGAGAGAGACAAGGAAGAGGAGAGAGATGGGGGGGAAGAGAGAGAAGGCGAGAGGAGAGAGGAAGGGAGAAGGAGAGAGAGAGGGGGGAGAGGAGAGAGAGGGGGAGAGGAGAGAGAGAGGGAGAGAGAGAGAGGGAGGGGAAGAGGAGAGAGAGAGAGGGAGAGGAGAGAGAAAGAGAGAGAGAGCGAGGGGAAGAGGAAAGCCATAGACTGGTGCTTGTAATAATAATAAGAGAGGCAAAGTAAAGTCCACAGCCCTGTAGACCTGTCACATGTATTTCCTGCACGGCCATTTACCATGTCTACCAGTGGTGGAGAGTAACAACAACAACTGATGAAGATGATGTATTTTCAAATTTGAAGCCTGACATTATGTCAAGAGGACATAATCAGAACTGAACCACATACCACTTTAACGTGACCTTTAATCAGAGCAGCATAACTGGACCACATACCACTTTAACATGACCTTTAGAGGATTCAATGGTTTGAGGGTCGAACGCTCCCAAGCACTGGAACACACAAACATCATGTAGAATGCATACTTTTACTTTTGATACCTAGGTACATTCAATATCAAATACATCTCTACTTTTACTAGAATTTGAATGGAGGACGGTTACCTTTACCAGAGTACTATTTTATCTGGGTATTTCTACTTTTACTTAAGTAGAATTTGAATGGAGGACTTTTACTTTTTCCAGAGTACTATTGTATCTGGGTATTTCTACTTTTTTTTTTTTTTTTTATCCACTTTTTCTCCCCATTTTCTATTTTTCTCCCATCCCAATTTCATATTATCCAATTCTTCCCTCCCCTGTCTTGACATTGCTAGACTATGACTCCCACAGGTCGGTTGTAGTGAGGACAGAAGCCTTGCATCACGTGTCCCCTCCGGTACATGAGGAGGCAGCCTGTCGCATCTTTTCACCGCAGCAGCTCGAACTCTCAGTGGCGAGGAGTAACACGTGGGAGGCTCACGCTGCCCCCGATACTTCCTGCTTCCGCCGCACCGGCGTCACCAAACCGACCTGTAGGAGTCGCTGTCCACAACGTCAAATCCCCACCCACCGGCTCTCCCACCCCTAACACTTGCCAATTGTGTTAGTATGAACGACCGGCCAGCCGGTAGCAACGTCGAGAGCTGGGCTCGAACCCAGCGTCTCCTGCGTTAGAGGCGAGCGCCTTGCCCACTGCGCCAATCAGCCGCCCTGTATTTCTACTTTTACTTAAGTAGAATTTGAATGGAGGACTTTTACCTTTACCAGAGTACTATTTTACGCGTGTATTTCTACTTTTACTTAAGTAGAAATAGTAGTGTGTACTTCTTCCACCACTGATGTCTACCGGCTGGCGGCTGAGACGGATAACACGGTGTTCGCCGCACAGAATGGCGTCAAGTGTCCTCTGCTCGCGTCGACCCCGCAGGCTGGTGGCGGGCGCTCATTGTGGCCACACTGTGCAGCTGCCAGGGTGTGAAGAGGAAAACCAGTTCCAAAGTGATTCGCTGCAACCAGTGTTAAATCTCAAGTCCGAGTCCAAGTCCGAGTCCGAGTCACCAAAGAAGAGCCAGAGTCGAGTCAGAGTCGAGTCCCCATTACCCTAGTCCGAGTCCAAGTCATCAAGGCTGAGTCCACTCCACTCTGGCAGTCAAAGAGCTGACATAAAAATTAAAAAAGGTCTAAAAAGGTAAATTACACAGCAGTCACCATTTCTTTTTTTCTCCTCCTTTTTCTGCGATTTTTCTCCCATCCCAATTTTCCTCTCGTGCCAATTCTCCCTCCCCTGTCCTGATCGTTGCTCACATGTGCCCACCACTGGCCGGTCGTATAGGGAGGGTATAGAAGCCCATCACATGTCCCCTCCGATACATGTGGAGGCAGCCAGCCACTTCTTTTCACCTGCCAGCGCGGACTCTCATTGGCGAGGTGTAACGTGTGGGAGGCTCACACTGCCCCCGCCATCTCCTGTCTCTGCTGTGCAGGCGCCCTGACCGACCTGTAGGAGTCGCTGTTTACAACGACTAGATTACCACCCATCGACTTCCCTCCCGCTGACTCTGCCAATTGAGTCAGTATGACGGCCGGCCCAAGCCGGAGGCAACGCTGACAGCCAGATTCGAGACCGGTGTCTCTAGCGTTGGTGACGAGCACAATGTCCGCTGTGCCACCCAGCCTCCAGCAGTCACCATTTAAAAGGGGAGTGTATTTACTTTGTGACACAATAGCCAAACAAATGCACTCGCTATCAATATCTTATGCCAAATGATTAGGGCCTATTAAAAAAAAACAAAAAAACGGTATTTATCAATGAACAAGTCCGAGTCCGAGTCTGCACCTTCCGTGTCCGAATACAGTCAATGCTCGAGTCCAAGTCCAAGTCCGAGTCATCAGTGCTCAAGTCAGAGTCACGACGAGTCCTGGACTCAAGTACTACAACACAGCTTTACCTGAGAACAGATCTCACTGCACCTGAGCCCTGAACACGGCTGCTGGACCACCAGCTCACCACACTGGAGGTTGAGCATTTCTGACCTGCAGGCGATCAACCTCCAACACACACACACACACACACACACACGCACGCACGCACACACACACACACACACACACACACACACACACACACACACACACACACACACACACACACACACACACACACACACACACACACACACACACACACACACACACACACACACGCACCACTATTCCTGGATGTATTGCAAATGGCTGCCTACCAGCCACTTCCTCCTCTCTCTCTCTCTCTCTCTCTCTCTCCTCTCTCTCCTCGTCTCTCTCTCTCTCTCTCTCTCTCTCTCTCTCTCTCTCTCTCTCTCTCTCTCTCTCTCTGTCTCTCTCTCTCTCTCCCTCTTTCTCTCTCTCTTCTCTCTTTTCCGCCTCTCTGAATTATTGAGCTCTTTCTTTCAAGGGGCCGGGTCCCTCTCATCATGTGTGTGTGTGTGTGAGAATGTGTAAGTGGTAAGTGTGTGTAGGCGATTTATGTGTGTGTGTGTGTGTGTGTGTGGTGTGTGTGTGTGTGTGTGTGTGTGTGTGTAGCATCAGGCCTGCCTCACTGCTCCTCACCTCTTCTCTGTACTGCTGCCTCGTCTCCTCGTGACTCAGAGGAAATCATTCACATGTTCACACTTTCCCCTCTCTCTCTCTCTCTCTCTCTCTCTCTCATTCTCTCTCTCTCTCTCTCTCTCTCTCTCTCTCTCTCTCTCTCTCCCCTCT
>NC_140178.1:14365529-14398029 GCF_963971535.1 Notolepis coatsorum
GGTGCGCCGGCATACACGTTGACGATGCAAGTGCACCGGTGGAATAAGTCCGCGTCGGCAAAAATGTCAGGCTGAACTCGCGATGCATCTTGTTGTAGCGTCTTTGCACCGGTCAAAACCGATGCATTGATATAATTTCCCTCTTCATCCACTTGTCAGCAGTGCACTGTGGACTGCACACACACACAGCAGATACTATTGCTTTGCTACTACATAAGGCGAGAGCCGCGTCACAGTTATCAACAAACAGTGGAAGTCGAGGAGACATGAATAGAATTGCCCAACATGCTAACGCTAATAGCCTCTGGCTAACGCCAGTTAGCCGTTCAGCTAACGCTAAACTAGTGTCTAACTAAAGTGACTCTGCAACACCAGTAGCATTAGTGAGGAGGGGGGGGGGGGGTATATTGAAGACGCTTGACAACAGGGGTTCAAAGATAACTTCACATTTATTGGTTATTCATTTCTTAATTATATCGCTTCATGCAATCCATCCAGCTCCGTGTTGTTGACATAATGCTACGGTCGGAAAGTATCTGACGCATCCTAGTGACCTAGTCTAGTGTGTGACATCATCAACTGTCGACGGCCGCTCAGACGGGGAGGGTCTCTCTCTCTCTCTCTCTCTCTCTCTCTCTCTCTCTCTCTCTCTCTCTCTCTCTCTCTCTCTCTCTCTCCTCTCTCTCTCTCTCTCGTGTGTTTTTAGCTAAAGTGGATAGAAAAGACAGTTTATGCCAAAAGTCTTCTTAGGCACCCAAGAGTTTTTATATAAATTGTCTTACAGTAGATTATTTTATTTTTAATAATAATATAAGCTGCATATAAGGAATACAACCAAATCCTCTGTCATACCATAACATTTTATTATTTATTATTATTATTATTTTGCATCGTGTTGAATCGCATCGTATCGCCCCGAATCGCATTATGTTGAATCAAATTGTATCGAATCGTATCGTATCTCAACAGGGGGTGAATCATATCGCATCGCCCGGTGCTTCAAATGTATCGTTAATGTATCGTATCGTTGGCACCGTATCGAGATGCACATCGCATTGGCCTCAGTGAGGAGATGCACATCCCTACTGCACACAAGATGAGGTGGAAACCAAGCTCCACTTCTTAACAACCTGCCCACTATACCAAGACATACTTCCCACAAATTGCAAACACCCAATGAGACCTTTAAAACATCGACAATAACTCAAAACTCCCATACCCTACTGGGAGAAATACAAGAATGTGAAATAAAGCCCATTTGAATTGAAGAGAGAGAGAGATAGATAGAGATTGTCTGTGTGTGTTAGAAAGAGAGAGATAGAGAGAGAGCATGTATGTTTGTGTGTGTGTGTGTTAGAGAGAGAGCATGTATATGTGTGTTAGAAAGAGAGAGAAATATAGAGAGAGAGAGCATGTCATTTTGTGTGTTAGAGAGAGATATAGAGCATGTCTGTGTGTGTGTGTTAGAAAGAGAGAGAGAGAGAGAGAGAGAGCATGTGTGTTTGTGTGTTAGAGAGAGAGAGCATGTCTGTGTGTGTGTTAGAGAGAGAGCATATATGAGAGAGATAAGCAAAGATGAGCCCCTAAAGGATATTCAACTTTTAATGGAAGAACAAAATAGAAGGAAAAGATAACTTCACAAAGGCAACATGAATATACATAGATCCAAAAGGACAAAGATCAACACTTAAATCCAAAGAGAAGAGGGTCTATACCAGAGAAATCAAAGTAGCAAGGAGCCAATGGCCGACATCAGCTAAATAGGCCTAACCTGCAAATAGAGTAGCCAGGTACTGACACCCAGGCCACCACCACCGTTAGCTACTACAACAGCTAGCCGGCCCGTTTGGCTCAATATAACGTTAGCTAGCCGGCCCGCTTTGGCTCAATATAACATTAGCTACAACAGCTAGCCGGCCCGTTTGGCTCCAGAGAGAGAGAGAGAGATATATCCACGGCGGAAATAGAATAGAGTGCATTAAAACTCACCAAATGTCCAAGAGGATGGAGACAACCGCGTGGAGTTGACGAAGTTCATCTGCCGAATGACCGTCCTCTTCATCTTGGCATAACAATGCTGCACGCGCTCTCTCTAGGTTAGCTAACGCTAGTTAGCCTTTAGCTAAGCTAGCTACTAGCCGACAATCATCATGGCTATCCCGACTGAACCACCACGTTAGCACTCGATATTATAACGTAGCTAAGGCTAACTAGCTGTCCCCTGCCTTTAGATAAGCCGACATGGCTAGCCTGACTGAAACTGTC
Source organism: Notolepis coatsorum (assembly GCF_963971535.1). Taxonomy (NCBI): domain Eukaryota; kingdom Metazoa; phylum Chordata; class Actinopteri; order Aulopiformes; family Paralepididae; genus Notolepis; species Notolepis coatsorum. The sequence goes on from NC_140178.1 coordinate 14,367,795, forward strand.
TAACATGCAACAACTTTCATCTTCAGTTCATCTGCCGAATGACCGTCCTCTTCCTCTTGGCTGGCATAACTAAGCATAACCTCCAAAGCTGCACGTGCGAAATAGTCAAACGCAGCTGACGCACGCCGGCGTACACATGATGTAACCCCTCCTTCGTTGAAACCAATAGTATGTCTGCTGCAGAGCCCCCAGAGCTCCAATAGTGAGTATGTCCTGCTGCAGAGCCGCAGAGCCAGGAACAAGGTCTTATTAAACAGTATTATTAGTTACATCATACATTAATAAGATAAGATAAGAAAAACTATTGTCCCTGGAGGGGATATTACATGATACAGTATATAGATATATACAGCAGATGCATATATTCTCATTTATCACATATTTTATTTTTATTTTTTTTTATTTTTTTTTGTGCGAAGCCCCCCCTTCCCGCGAGGCCCTGTGCGACCGCACTGCTCGCACACCCCCTGAGGCGGCCCTGACTACTACTACTACCTACTACTACTACTACTACTACTACTACTACTACTACTACTACTACTACTACTACTTACTACTACTACTAACTACTACTACTACTACTACAACAACAGTATTATTAGTTACATCATACATTAATAAGATAAGATAAGAAAAAACTATTGTCCTGGAGGGGAAACAGTATATAGATATATACAGCAGATGCATATATTCTCATTTATCACATTCAGGTTTAATTCACACATGGCAGTGACAATTACACATAATTACAGGAGCATTTACTATATTTTATATATATACTGCAATAAAATACATATAAATAAACAGGAAACCAATGATCCAAGGTACTGTAGGGGGATAGAGTAGCATACCACTGAGGTGTATTTATTAGTCTCAAGTACGGACTGGGGATTTGTATTGGGGTTTCTTTATTTGGGGGTGTTATGGAGTATGTGGCTTCAGTTGAAATGTAAATGTCTTGTTGGGGACAGTCTCTAAAGGCTGATGAGTGGAATGTCTCTTTATCAATCCCTGGGGGAGAATGGAGAATGACTGTTGGGTAATGTAATACTTTAACAATATGTCAATTATTGGTACATTGAGGACAAGGATAGGTTGCTAACCGATGGCAGAAAAAGACGACATAGTATTTATGTATTTATTCTATTTTGTCTTCTTAGCATTCTACATTGGTTATCACTTGGTTATTGATTTATTGATTGATTTATATATATATATATATATATATATATATATATTATATATATATATATATATATATATATATATATATATATATAAAAACCATGTCATGCAAGTTATCAGGAAAAAAAGGTAAATTATCAATTATATAACTCAGAACTCTATATAGCCCTGCCTGGAGAAGCAGACTATAACCCTGTCTGGAGAACTCCGACTTCAGCGAGAACCAGACTATAACCCTGTTCAGAGAACCAGACTATTATCCTGTCTGGAGAACCAGACTATAATCCTGTCTGGAGAACTCAGACTATCATCCTGTCTGGAGAACTCAGACTATAATCCTGTCTGGAGAACTCTGAGTATAACCCTGTCTGGAGAACTCTGAGTATAACCCTGTCTGGAGAACTCTGACTATAACCCTGTCTGGAGAACTCTGAGTATAACCCTGTCTGGAGAACTCTGAGTATAACCTTGTCTGGAGAACTCTGACTATAACCCTGTCTAGATAACTACAGCCCTATCCGTTTCATCTTTTAAATTACTCTTCAAAGCACATTGTTACAGATGGCACCCCCGTTTTATGTATTATTCTAACTTTAGTTGTAATTTATTCACATTTGCTGTCATTGTCTTTCTTTCCCCTCCAAACTGTGATTTTATCCTCAGCTTGGATTAGTGCTGTCCTCTGTGTTGTCTGTTCATTTGTTTGTCTCTGTGAAGTGCTTATTTATTTATCTATCAATTTATTTATTGACATTGTTCCCATCATTGCATCTCATGTTCACCTCACAGATGTCTGCCATCTTAAAGATAACAGGTTGTCTAAGCAGAGAGAAGTTCCAAGATCCATCTTGAGAAGTAAAATGCTCCTTTGATCTGAGAGAGAGAGAGAGAGAGAGAGAGAGAGAGAGAGAGAGAGAGAGAGAAGAGAGAGAGATAGAGAGAGAGAGAGAGAGAGAGAGAGAGAGAGAGAGAGAGAGAGAGAGAGAGAGAGAGAGAGAGAGAGAGAGAGAGAGAGAGAGAGTAGATGAGAGTTTGTTGCTTTGGCAACATGTACATGTTATGTCATGTCAATAAATACATTTTAATTTCATTGAATTGAATTGAGAGAGCGAGCGAGCGAGAGAGAAAGGGAGAGAGAAAGAGAGAGAGAGAGAGAGAAAGAGAGAGATAGGGAGAGCGAGAGAGAGAGAGAGAGAGAGAGAGAGAGAGAGAGAGAGAGAGAGAGAGAGAGAGAGAGAGAGAGAGAGAGAGAGAGAGAGATGCTGTTTTTGTTCATTATGGTGCCTGAGAGAGCACTGCAGTGGACCTTGAGGTCCATTTCAAAAGGTGCGCTGGCTGTGTATGTGATGTAAAACCTAATCAGTGAAACATTCTGCCTGGTGCAAATGCAACATTACAAAGTCAATACGACCACACTGTTTAATGCAACGGTTTCCACGTGTCATCTCTCTCTTTATCGCTGAGGTCAGTCAATAGCATTGATTCAATCACTGGCAACACAAAAGCACAAAACTGAAAAAGTCACCCATTCAGAGGCGAGCACAGTGCACACAGTAGAGTTAATACTCACATCTCAGAGGCGAGCACAGCGCACACAGTAGAGTTAATACTCACATCTCAGAGGGCGAGCACAGCGCACACAGTAGAGTTAATACTCACATCTCAGAGGCGAGCACAGCGCACACAGTAGAGTTAATACTCACATCTCAGAGGCGAGCACAGCGCACACAGTAGAGTTAATACTCACATCTCAGAGGCGAGCACAGCGCACACAGTAGAGTTAATACTCACATCTCAGAGGCGAACACAGTGCAGACAGTAGAGTTAATACTCACATCTCAGAGGCGAACACAGTGCAGACAGTAGAGTTGTGACAACCCCATCCCTCTCCTACAGGTTGACTAAGGCCTGCGAACCCCAGCTACTAGACGGAGAGGCTTAGGCTCAGCTTCTTCCCCCAGGCCATCAGAGCCTTGAACAATGAACATTGAGTGCCACAGAAACTGAACTATCCACACACAAGCACACACGAGCACACACACGACACGCACGCTGTGCACGCTCACACACTAGCAGCCACTTTAACACTTTAACACGAGCGGGCACACACTCATGCCGCACACACGCACACTTATGGCCAAGAGGAAAGGCACTTTAAATTAGTATAACAACAGGAACAGTGTATTGCACTACTAAAGCTACCTAGCATGTCCTAATGCTCTGTAAATACTATGTACAGATACCGAGATGTCACACCATGTTACCTGTTACCTGTTTATTGCACAATGTTTTTTTTTTTATTGGATTCTATTATATGTTGTACCACTGTATTTTTATTGGATTCTATTATATGTACCACTGTATTGCACATCGTCGCGGGCAAGACCACCCGCATTTCATTGTATACTTGTATGCCGTGACAATTAAAACTCTTGACTTGACTTGACTTGAGGTATAAGGGATATATACCTGTGTATCTGAATAAACCTGTCTGTCAATCACAGACAGGAGGATGAGTCACGCTTGTCGCTCTCTCTCCTCCAAGCTGGCCATGAGATTTTGTTTGGTTTTGTTTGTTTGATTCTCACCTTATCACTTACATACACCACACACTGACTCATCCATGCACTCACTACATCACTGATATTACTGATCCACTCATTCTTTAATTCCTTTTGTAAATAGTTTCATTGGTTAATTAAATTACTTTTCTTTCAAATCCTCAAGTACTTGTGTGGTCTCCCTTGTTTTCTCTGTACCCTGAGCAAGAGTTACATCTCAGAGGCGAGCACAGTGCACACAGATAGCATGCAGTTAATACTTACATCTTGCAAACCCACACACAATCACACACAAACACACCTACACAGATGAATGAGCAATTTGCTTGCGTGAGCAGCAACAAGTTACACACACAAATACACAAACGGACACACAATTTCTAAATGATGGTCAGGGAATGTGTTTATGTATGCAGGCTTTTGCCATATGACTCTGAATTTGAGTGTGAGTTCTGTTTGTGAAAGAGACAGGTGTGCTCACCCACCAAGACGGCACATTTGGAGCAAAGTCAAGCAGATTAACAGCAACAAACAGGCCAAAAGGACAGTAGGAGTTAGATCATTTTGTGTACTGTACTGTGTAGGGACTGTCCTGCTCCACTAGGGGCAGGCTTTTCTCATTCACTAGGCTGGGGGCGGGGCTGGCTTTTCTAATTCACAGGAGCGGTCTTTTCTACTCTACGTTGGCTTTGAGAGTTGTGAATGAATGAATGAATGAAAACTTTATTTAACAGATTGCAGAATGGGTACAATACAGTACGGCTCAATACATACAATTGTTAAGGGGATGCAGACCTGAGAAAGACGTTTGTCTTGTTTCCATCAGGGTCCCCCATTTTCAATTCATATAGACATTTATGACATACACAACATACATGACATTTATGGCATAGGGTATTAGGGACATATAGGTATTTAGTACTGATACATTTGTAAATTGTGACATAACCGGTATTCAAATATACAGTACTGTTACCCCTAGATCCTGACAGAGTATATACATATGATGGGGAGGGACTGTACATTAGGAGGGGGTGGGTGGGTGGGAGAGAAATATACATACGGCGGGGAGGGAATATATACATGTTTGATTGATTGAATTGATTGAAAACTTTATTAACAGATTGCAGAATGGGTACAGTACAGTACATAGATGTAGCAGTAGGCCTACTGTCTATCTGTATGTCATGTATGGGGACCCTGATGTAAACAAGACGAAAGTCTTTCTCTGGTCTGCATCCCCTTAACAATTGTGTGTATTGAGCTGTACTGTATTGTACCCATTCTGCAATCTGTTAATAAAGTTTTCAATCAATCAATCAAAACAGCTCAATACATACAATTGTTAAGGGGATGCAGACCAGAGAAAGACGTTTGTCTTGTTTACATCAGGGTCCCCCATTTTCAATTCATCATACTGTGCAGGACAGTGATGCAACAGTAGCAGGACAGTGGATCACAGTGATGTACTGTAGCAGGACAGTGATGTAGCAGGAGTCAGGACATTGGATCACAGTGATGTACTGTAGCAGGACAGTGATGTAGCAGGAGTCAGGACATTGGATCACAGTGATGTGATCATTTTGTGTAGTGTACTGTGTAGGGACTGTCCTGCTCCACTAGGGGCAGGCTTTTCTCATTCACTAGGCTGGGGGCGGGGCTTGCTTTTCAATTCACATGAGCGATCTTTTCTACCACATTGTACAACAGAACTGCCGAGTCCCGAGGCTGGTAAGTGCTAGTTAAAATGTACAGTAGTACACAAACTCTACGTTGGCTTTGAGAGTTGTATTATACTGATATAAAAGTTATGCTGTAGGTTGTATGTGGGAGGGGGGCGGGGGGCTGCGTCGCCCACAGTATTTGGTTAACGTTACTGTGGGAAGTTATGCTGTAGGTTGTGTGCGGGGGGGGGGGGGGGTGGGGGGTACGTCGTCCACGGTCTATTTAACGTTATGTACAGTAGTTGTGTTTGATTGATTGAAAACTTTATTAACAGATTGCAGAATGGGTACAGTACAGTACATAGATGTAGCAGTACTGTCTATCTGTATGTCATGTATGTCTGTCCTGATGAATTGAAAATGGGGGACCCTGATGTAAACAAGACGAAAGTCTTTCTCTGGTCTGCATCCCCTTAACAATTGTGGTATTGAGCTGTACTATATTGTACCCATTCTGCAATCTGTTAATAAAGTTTTCAATCAATCAATCAAAACGTTAGGTTATGACTATAACCAAGTTCTGTTAGTTAGGGGCGATGCTTGGCATCACTACTGCACTATCTCGCGTACGTGCACGCGTACTGAATAAACCACAAATGTACCTCTAATACCAGTATTAGTCTGACCACACCCCTCATCAGCTTACCTTCATAAGCAGGTGTGTGGTCACCTGCTCTCCTCCTTCCCAAGCTTTCACCACAAGGTGAGGACAAGGGCTGCAGCGGCCGTCTGATGCCAAGCATCGCCCCTAACTAACAGAACTTGGTTATAGTCATAACCTAACGTTCTGTATCGTTAGTGGCTTAGCTTGGCATCACTACTGCACAAGGGAGGCCAAGCGGAGCCACTTGGCTGACAAATACACCCCGCTGACAGCCCCCCAAAACCATCAGAACAGGGAGGGCCGAGCCCCCCCGACCCCCCCTAATGGAGGGTAGCCCCCCTATTAGAGGCTTCACGGGAAGGCGACGGACCCGACCGTGCGAAGAGGCACTCAAGCAACTCAACGCACAGGGTGAGCAGACCGTGGCTTGACCCCACGACTACACACACGCACAACCCGCATGCCACCCGGGAACGAACGGAGGAACAACCTCGTTACTGCCCCCAGAATCACGGGGCCAAGGGCAAACCCAACCCCGTGGCAAGGCCGTAGCAGCGGAGCGCGAAGGAAGACCCAGACCCACCAAAAGGACTGGACTCCCTGGAATGGGGGCCCGGAGAAGTCCATGATGCCAGCATCAAGACCCCACCAGGTGGGCACGCAGTGCCCCGCCCCCCACATCGCCAGCGTATTCGGACAAAGGCCCCTCAGTTACTGCACCTGGTATTCCCAGGCGGAATCCCATCCAAGTACTAACCAGGCCAGAACCTGCTTAGCTTCCGAGATCGGACGAGATCGGGCGTGTTCAGGTTGGTATGGCCGTAAGCCGAGCGGGCCCCGTCCCCCCAATAGTACACCGCCTGGCACACTGACCCTGCAGAACAGGCAGTCAGCATGGCCGTAAGCACACAAAAAGGTTAACCAACGGAAGCAGGCAGCGCACCGGGGAAAAACCAGGCAACAGGCTGTTAACCCTAGCCTGGAGACTGCGGACGAGACAGGCGCCAGAGGGGACAGCTGAACACAGCCGCCCCGGCGGAAGGAGCGTAAGCTGGCGGTGTTGCATGACCAAGCCTCCATTTAAAAACCCCCACCCAGAGGGGTCGAGGCAGAGAAGGCTGACACGATTGGCAGACGTCATGAACGTGCAGGGGCACCCTCAAACGGTGAACCCGGGAGTTGACACTGCTCCAACACACCAGGGAATCAACCACCTCGGTGTTACCCAATGCGGTGGTTGTTCCTATAACCCCCCAAGAAAAAACTCCAAAACACACCTGCGGGCATACACCGGCTATACCGCAGTACAAGTGTTTCAGTTTCCAAAAAGGGTTAACCCAGGCCTACGGGTCGCAAACATCACTTCGGACCGGGCCTGGCGGTACGGGAAGCACAGGGTCACCAGAGGAGGTCAAAAAACCACCCCCACAGGCCCCTCTTCGCCATGCGTGAGAGAGGAGCGAAAAATAATGGAGAACCAGCCCCTAAGCACACCGTACCTGGTATTCCCCGGCGGTCTCCCAACCAAGTACTAACCAGGACCAACCTGTGTAGCGGCCGAGATCCGACGAGATCGAGCGCGTACAGAATGGCATGGCTGTAAGCCATGACGACAGTGCTGAGTAAAAACATACCCAACCAGGGTCTCCATAGCGCTTAACCCTGTGACACCCAGACCGACCTGGCATTTTTCCCCCTGAAAAAAGCCCAAGTCCCTCAGGGTACCAGAACAGCAGATCTGCATCCCCGGCGGACAACGGGTTCAACTGATCTGGACCAGCGTGACCAGAACCAGTCCCGTGCCCTAACCACGCCGACATGCCTACTCCAGGAGAAGGGCAGATATGCGTGTTGATCTTAACATGAAAAGAAGGCGCCACCCAGACGTTCGGACGAACCGCGCCTGGTGGCCCACCCCAAGGGCGTGAGACCCCACTACATATGTTCAGATCCATCCCGTCATCATCCCCCAGACATGAACGAGAATCCGTCGACAACCCACCCAGGTCATGGGATGTGGTCGTCGGAAGAGGAAAAACCCCCATCTCAGTTGCTTTATAAAAACGCTGTTTCAACCACAAGCAACCAAGGCGTGCCAGTCAATCGCCTGTTTACAGCGAGCTAGCACTATACGTGCGTCGGGACACACCCCCATCAATGAACAGGCTATTTAGACCTGTCATTGAATCCCCAAGGCGCCCAGGGGAACGACAAGAGGGGTGTGACACTCCCTAACTCCAACACTTCTGGAATAGAAAGAAGGAAGCATCAACAGTATGTATCCCAGTCTACACAGCCGGGGTAAAAAATGTTCACATTTTTACATCCCACCACCCTCCCATAGGAAAGAGACGGGGATCCCCAGAGAGACTTCCCACGCGAGCTGTACAGATTGAAAAGAATATATTGCACCTTGAGCCATGTAAAAAACTGGTTTTAGGGCCTCCGGGGAAGAGGCACTGAACCCATACACACTCAACAAACGAATTGAATCGAATATACATACAATAGAAAAGGACCCTTCTAGAGGGTCCACTCACTTTGACAATCTGAGGAGGAAGGCTCTGTACTCTGATGGAGGCTTCCTCACATGGAAGAAGGAGTCCGAACTCACAGAAGGCCTGAATAGGCGCTTGGTGAGGAGGAGCCCTGACCACCCCCCCTGAAAACAGATCCATCACATGGACCTGAACAGCACACGGAAGTCCTACCAACAGAGACGCGCACGGTGACGTACTCTATGGCGGGGGAATTCCTGCGGTGCACACGCCCAATATACCAGGCCGTGGGACCAGGAACTCCCCCCCCCCCCCCCCCCCCCCGTAACGTGCCGAACCGCCACGTGACGGGAACCTTGAAGGACAGGGGGTGTACCCCTGACCGACAGAACAATGGGGAGAGGAAAGGTTACCAGTTCACCCCTTTACGACCCCACACCCATGATACGACGTAACGACAAAAAGAGAATATGACACAGTCATAGTCAGCTCTATGAAGCGTTTCACAGCTCCACACAGCGCATGAGCTAACCTGCTATCTGATTTTTACTAAGGAAAAACACAGAATAGAGAGGGCTCTAAGAACCCCGGTCCAACATACACATGTGCTTCTGTGGCCAGTACAACCCAGTTGTAGGTCACATGACACACACAACCCATCATCACCTACAAAAAATGGCAAAAACACTCAACAGAGGAACGCCGTTTTTTTCACAATGAGAGAATACATCATTCTTGATTAGTATCGACCACAGGCCTTGCTAAGCACACATGACAGCAACCAAACCAATTTCCCTTTAGGAAATAAGTTTCTCCAGCAGATTTAGCACAACCTCAGCAATCAAGCTAAGAGTTACATCGTATCCCTACCACACAAAAGACACAATTAATGCACAACATGTCTGATAGGAGGTGATAAAGTCCCCAGGGAACCGGGGGGGAAAACACAATCCTCCTATTTTACCCTCAATACGGCCAGTTAAAACAGGAAAACCTGTTAATGTGTGAACACACTGTTCATTGTCATTACAGTCTGAGAAAGAACATTCTTTTACTCACTTGTCACCAAGCATAGCTTCATAGGTTAGTTGCCTTAGTAGTGAGTACACGGTACACATAAACACCATGATGTTTCTCACACAACAACCAGATCAATACATCACGATCTGCACGGAGAAGCTAACTGCCAGTGACAAAAACAGCTCACACATAACCCGCAACGTATCCTAAATGCATTGCGACAACACACGTTTTGGGAAAAAACACCGTTATTCACAATACATTTAGCAAAGTAAAACCAGAAGACGTGTTATGAGGTCTGGCCAACCCCGTACCTACCCGGAACGCAGATCAGCGAAGTGCAGTCACAAGACACCGTAGAACACAGCCGACCTGTGTTGTTCGATCCGGGCAGCGTCGCCGCTCCAACCAGTCGCTACAGTCCTCTTTGTTGACGCAATCCCCGTCCAGGCTCAGGGCAGGGTCGACGAAACATCCCCTGTCAAGGATGACGTCGCGGTCAAGAGTGTAAAACATGTTAAAATCAAAGCACGTTCAACAGAAAAGCATCAAGCCAACGGCGATCAGAAGCGAGCTCCGGCGGCGCGCGAGAAGCTAAGCTACCCCGCGCCAGCCATGGCCTTAGCAGCAAGCTAACGTTTACCCAGCGACCACGACATGCTAGCCCCGCAGCTAACAGCTGACTGGCTAACAGTAGGCCTTAAGCAGGCCATGCAGCGATCCAGCAGGCTAACGCAGCAGTTAACAGCTGACTGGCTAACCGTAAGCTATGAACATGTAAACAATGACATAACACTCACCCAGACAGGCCGCCGTTCCGAACCTCTCCTCACTTTTTAAGAGAAAAGAGAAAACAAGACGTCAACACCGCTTCACAACGGTGAACATCCGGCGGAATCAGCACAGTACCAACTGGCCTGTGTAGCTGACTTCGAACATGAATCTGCCGCTATCGCACATTACATGCACATATCCCCTCGTGAAGGAATACTCTCATTTGGATATGAAAGATGGGGTCTTAACACGGTGACAGAGAGAATCCACTCGTCCAGAACACACAGGGATCACCAGTGTCAATGGTCGCGGCCCACTAGTTAAAACTATAATGGTCTCCAGACCAAGGCCTTCTGTCGCCTAGGCGGCTAAACAAAGGACCCTAGCCTGGGGCCGGTTTCCATAAACTTTGTCAAGTAGCCCCCATAGCACTAACAGACAAGTGGAGCCCGCCAGCAAACACTACTCACCCAACCTGGAACGCACCGCTCCTCACAACAGCGGCATGTCCGACAGTTCAGCTGTGGCCTGACAGGTTTCACCCCAACAAACACAGCAAGGAACTGCAGTTGAGAAGCATGCAGCGGCGTGCTCCCAATACGAAAACCGGTGGAGGGTTTTTAGAATGATCATCATCTTCTAGACACTCCAGTACGAAGACAATATCGCCGTATTTCCCCGAAAATAGTGAGAGAGAAAATAAAGATATGATGTCAACGTATCCTTGTTTCCCAAGCTGTTCCTAATCCAATTTCTTCCATCATGGTGTCAAGTGTGGGGATCTACCGAGGCACTTCTTCCTTGTGGTGAAAGCGAGAAGGAGGAGAGCAGGTGACCACACACCTGCTTATGAAGGTAAGCTGATGAGGGGTGTGGTCAGACTAATACTGGTATTAGAGGTACATTTGTGGTTTATTCAGTACGCGTGCACGTACGCGAGATAGTGCAGTAGTGATGCCAAGCTAAGCCACTAACGATACAGAACAGCTCAATACATACAATTGTTAAGGGGATGCAGACCAGAGAAAGACGTTTGTCTTGTTTACATCAGGGTCCCCCATTTTCAATTCATCATAAACAGGGGTGTAAAAAGTACCCAGAAATTATACTTTACTACTACTATTATACTAAGTACACTGTACAACTGTACAAGCAAAACTGTACATTGGAATATTGACGAAACCATACTTGGTCATTTACTGTACATTGGAGGGGGTTGGGTTAGGACATTTACAGGGTCCAGTTTCGAATTGCAGTCTCCCGTAGTTGCTCTTTGAGAGTGGTTTTGAAAGTGGGTAGTGATTCACATTCCTTTACAGCAGGGATCAGCAACCTTTTTGATACAAAGTGCCATTTTAAAATGTTCTTGTTAACCAGTGTGCCATATCAATGTTAAGGTTAATTATGACACCACATCACAATGTAAATCTCCAACAGATCTGTAATTCTATTCCATCCATATAGGCAACGTGCATAGCAATAGTTTTAATAACCATTTTCCTCTCATAAATATATAAGAGAATGCTGCCGTCTTTATGAGATGCTTGCTTGCCATACCTGGACACATTCAGCCTTGTCTGCCTCATCCTTTAAAGTTCTCATGTTTGGTCTCAAAATGGCGTTTAACACTCAATGTTCGGCAAACCTTCTCATTGGCTCTGACCATGAAATATCCCTGGTATATCAGTCAACCTACAGTACCATAAATAACAGGCTGTGCAACTGCCAATGGCTGTGAAAGAGGTAACTGCATGGGGAGGTAACTCAACATTTCCAAAAAGGTTCCTCTTACACATTTGCTAGTGTGCCATGTTGGTTTAGATAATGTGTACCAATGGTGGCACTCGTGCCTAAGGTTGCTGACCCCTGCTTTACAGCTTTGGGTAGGGCGTTCCACATCGATGTGGCATAATTGCGAACCGTGTTTAGTCCCTTGTTTGAGCCGAATCTGGGTTTAACATGATTTGTGGAGCTCCCTCTGGTGTTGTGATCGTGGTATTCACTGACCTTTGGGAAGTATTTTGACATGTACATGGGTACCTTAGTCGTATAGTGTATCTTGTTGACCAGGCCCATTGCAAGTTGCTGTACTCTGTCGTCTACTCTAAGCCATCCTAGGTTGTCAAAGTGGGCAGGGGTGAGGTGGGTTCTAGGAGTAAGGTCAAGCAGTAGTCTGACCAGTTTGTTTTGAGATCTGCCAGGTTATGACATTTATGCTTCTACCTAAAACTAGGTTATGTGAGTAGCTGGGATTGGTTCAGGTTCTGATATTGCTGTACAGGCCAAGATTTCACTGATCGCTTTAGTACTTAGACACATAGCACTATGTTGTATCCTCTCACCAGGCTCCAATGCAATGGGGCACATTTTCACATGATGTTGCTGTCAATGACGCATTATACAAAATGGTCATCAGTAGTGGCCACAGAAATAAACCCATATTCCATAATGGGACTTGAGTATACTGAATATTTGACCATACCAAATACCAAATATATTGCCAAAAGGAAAGGCCAATTTAAATTAGTATTAGCAACAGTAACAGTGTATTGCACTACTATTACTACTACTGTTAACTGTTAACTGTTACCCGTTATTGCACAAATGTATTGTTACCTGCTACCTGTTATTGCACAATTTTATTGCACACATTTTTTTGTATTGGATTCTATTATATGTTGTACCAATTGCACATCGTTGCGGGCAAGACCACCCGCATTTCATTGTATATCCGTATGCCGTGACAAATAAAACTCTTGACTTGACTTGACTTGATCTCATATAAAAGGCCTTCTAGTAGGCCAGTTGACTAACTCACATAATTAGCATCATATAGCCACAATACTAACTAACAATGCTTTACTTTTTCTCTTTCCTTGGCATGTCTCCCAGGGGGCCCGGAATCACTACTTACTGGTCTGTTTAGTCCTATCTCATTCCTCATCTCTCCTGCTCCATCCCTCATCTGCTGACTGTGGTCATCCTGTCCTGGGTGTGTTTGGTCTCCTGCTCCACTCTTCTTCAGGCTCTGTGATCCTGCACCTTTTTAGGGTGGAGGATATCGGCAGCCATTGGACGTGGTTGGCTGCCTGAATTTAGCTTAAGTCTATTGCTCTTTTTGCCCAACAAAGTAGCTGCAATTTTTTTGAGGACCAGCACCATGAAAGGACAAGACAATCTGAATGTGTGCACATAACCTCACCATGCTCACTGAGAACACCTGCACAATGAGGATTACAGTTGATCACAAATGATGTGCTTGTTTATGTGTTGTGCTTGTAGTAGTAGTGTTAGCTTGTGTGCTATTTGATTGTTATTATTTACACTGTTTCTAAACAACTCCTAACTGATCAGAAAAAGTTACTGGAATATGTTGTTTCTTTACACATATGTTGGATTATGTAATTGGTTTGTCTTTTTTATTGGTTTGTCATGACAAACCAATTACATAATCCAACATATGTGTAAAGAAACAACATATTCCAGTTAACGGTATATTTTTTTAATGATTCGTTACGGCGAAATCAATACTTCCATTTGTATAAATTGCATTAAGCGGACCTTAGTATTGCTGCCTGGCTGAGGGGCTTGTTGCGGCTCATGTGCATGCGCACGCTCGGCCAATCAGAGCAACGCGGAAGGGCTTGTTGCTTACCGAAAGTATTCACGCGGTTGGGGCTCCTTTTGCACAAATTACTGCATCAATACAGCTAAATATATACTTTTCCACGATATTCTAATTTATTGAGCTGCACCTGTACATCACTGTGCTCAGGAGGCAAAACGATGTCTAACATGCCTGCCATGTATCACAAACAGTACTGTATTTGCAAATCTGGTATGTCATAAATGTATAGATGTAGCAGTACTGTCTATCTGTATGTCATGTATCAAGTTTCAAGTTCAAGTTTCTTTAATAGTTGTCATACAGAAGTACAGAATACTTTTATACAAAATGCTTCTTTCTGTTACGCTCCAGAGACTACTAGACAAAAGATAAGTGAAATAAAATAGTATAGCATGTAAAAAAAATAGAAGTAAAAATAGAAGTCACGTACGTAGACACAGTGTAAGGGCCATATGAGTGTTTTGATTATGTCGGTAGCTTCTCCGATATATATATATATATTTTGTAATTGTGTTTAGTTTAAGGCACAATTAGGCGCCGGTGTGTAGAATATTAGAATTCATTTTGTCTAGAATAGTGTCTTATTTATGTTTGAACACTAGAGGGCTCACCGCCTCCATTATAGCCAGCTGGAAGTCATGAGATTACTTGAATGTAATTCAAGCATATATACCTTTAGGAGTTGAACATGAAGTAGTATTTTAACTTTGGGTGGAATAAAGTTTTAGAAACATTTGGGATGAATACACCTTTAAAGCTATTTGTGGGAATACACATACAAAAATAAAAACGAAAGAATGGAAAAACATGCAGAACTGATCGCTAATGCTGTCACGTCCCTGATGAAGATGAACAGGAGCACTTGGATTGGCAAGGTATTGTATTGGAGCGGACCCACGACAGGATGAAGGATGACAGGATGGGTCAAGCGCAGATGACATTTCAATGGCAACCCCCCCAAAGGAATGCGTGTGTGCTGCCCATCTCACATGTGTTACAAATAAAGACTTCATAGTCCCATTTCATTCATTTATTCATTCAAACTATTTGGGGTTATAAGCTTTAAAAGGATTTGGGGAAGACACCATAACACAATTGGGTATTAGAACCTTTAAAACCATTTGGGTGGAATACACCTTTAACTGTCCTGCTACTGTTGCATCACTGTGATGTACTGTCCTGCTAACCATTTGGGTGGAATACACCTTTAACTGTCCTGCGACTGTACACCTACTGTACTGATACTGTACACATACTGTACTGATACTGTACACATACTGTACTGCTACTGTACACACCTCCTGCACATTGTGATGGGGCTGTCCTGCTAACCATTTGGGTGGAATACACCTTTAACTGTCCTGCGACTGTACACCTACTGTACTGCTACTGTACACCTACTGCACTGCTACTGTACTGCTACTGTACACCTACTGATACTGTACACATACTGTACTGATACTGTACACATACTGTACTGCTACTGTACACCTACTGTACTGCTACTGTACACACCTCCTGCACATTGTGATGGGGCTGTCCTGCTAACCATTTGGGTGGAATACACCTTTAACTGTCCTGCGACTGTACACCTACTGTACTGCTACTGTACACCTACTGCACTGCTACTGTACTGCTACTGTACACCTACTGATACTGTACACATACTGTACTGCTACTGTACTGCTACTGTACACACCTCCTGCACATTGTGATGGGGCTGTCCTGCTAACCATTTGGGTAGAATACACCTTTAACTGTCCTGCGACTGTACACCTACTGTACTGCTACTGTACACCTACTGTACTACTGTACACCTACTGTACTGCTACTGTACACCTACTGTACTGCTACTGTACACACCTCCTGCACATTGTGATGGGGCTGTCCTGCTAACCATGAATGAATGAATGAATGAATGAATGAATGAATGAAAACTTTATTTAACAGATTGCAGAATGGGTACAATACAGTACGGCTCAATACATACAATTGTTAAGGGGATGCAGACCTGAGAAAGACGTTTGTCTTGTTTCCATCAGGGTCCCCCATTTTCAATTCATATAGAATTTGGGTGGAATACACCTTTTTAACTGTCCTGCTACTGTTGCATCACTGTGATCCACTGTACTGCTACTGTATTAAAACCTTTAAAACAATTTGGGTGGAATACACCTTTAAAATCATTCGATTTGGGTTATAACCTTTAACACTATTTGGGTGGAATACACCTTTAACTGTCCTGCAGCCATTTTACCACTGTACTGTACAGTCCTGCTACATCACGGTCCTGCTAACCATTTGGGTGGAATACACCTTTAACTGTCCTGCTACTGTTGCATCACTGTGATCCACTGTACTGCTATTGTATTATAACCTTTAAAACAATTTGGGTGGAATACACCTTTAAATCATTCGATTTGGGTTATAACCTTTAACACTATTTGGGTGGAATACACATTTAACTGTCCTGCAGCCATTTTACCACTGTCCACTGTACTGTACTGTACAGTCCTGCTACATCACTGTCCTGCTAACCATTTGGGTGGAATACACCTTTAACTGTCCTGCTACTGTTGCATCACTGTGATCCACTGTACTGCTATTGTATTATAACCTTTAAAACAATTTGGGTGGAATACACCTTTAAATCATTCGATTTGGGTTATAACCTTTAACACTATTTGGGTGGAATACACCTTTAACTGTCCTGCAGCCATTTTACCACTGTCCACTGTACTGTACAGTCCTGCTACATCACTGTCCTGCTAACCATTTGGGTGGAATACACCTTTAACTGTCCTGCTACTGTTGCATCACTGTGATCCACTGTACTGCTACTGTATTATAACCTTTAAAACAATTTGGGTGGAATACACCTTTAAATCATTCGATTTGGGTTATAACCTTTAACACAATTTGGGTGGAATACACCTTTAACTGTCCTGCAGCCATTTTACCACTGTCCACTGTACTGTACTGTACAGTCCTGCTACATCACTGTCCTGCTAACCATTTGGGTGGAATACACCTTTAACTGTCCTGCTACATCACTGTGATGTACTGTCCTGCTACATCACTGTAATGTACTGTCCTGCTACATCACTGTCCTGCTACATCACTGTGATGTACTGTCCTGCTACATCACTGTCCTGCTACATCACTGTGATGTACTGTCCTGCTACATCACTGTCCTGCTACATCACTGTGATGTACTGTCCTGCTACATCACTGTCCTGCTACATCACTGTCCTGCTACATCACTGTGATGTACTGTCCTGCTACATCACTGTCCTGCTACATCACTGTCCTGCTACATCACTGTGATGCTACATCACTGTCCTGCTACATCACTGTCCTGCTACATCACTGTGATGTACTGTCCTGCTACATCACTGTGATGTACTGTCCTGCTACATCACTGTGATGTACTGTCCTGCTACATCACTGTGATGTACTGTCCTGCTACATCACTGTCCTGCTACATCACTGTGATGTACTGTCCTGCTACATCACTGTCCTGCTACATCACTGTGATGTACTGTCCTGCTACATCACTGTGATGCTACATCACTGTCCTGCTACATCACTGTGATGTACTGTCCTGCTACATCACTGTCCTGCTACATCACTGTGATGTACTGTCCTGCTACATCACTGTGATGCTACATCACTGTCCTGCTACATCACTGTCCTGCTACATCACTGTGATGTACTGTCCTGCTACATCACTGTGATGCTACATCACTGTCCTGCTACATCACTGTCCTGCTACATCACTGTGATGTACTGTCCTGCTACATCACTGTGATGTACTGTCCTGCTACATCACTGTCCTGCTACATCACTGTGATGTACTGTCCTGCTACATCACTGTCCTGCTACATCACTGTGATGTACTGTCCTGCTACATCACTGTCCTGCTACATCACTGTCCTGCTACATCACTGTGATGTACTGTCCTGCTACATCACTGTCCTGCTACATCACTGTCCTGCTACATCACTGTGATGTACTGTCCTGCTACATCACTGTCCTGCTACATCACTGTCCTGCTACATCACTGTGATGCTACATCACTGTCCTGCTACATCACTGTCCTGCTACATCACTGTGATGTACTGTCCTGCTACATCACTGTGATGTACTGTCCTGCTACATCACTGTGATGTACTGTCCTGCTACATCACTGTGATGTACTGTCCTGCTACATCACTGTCCTGCTACATCACTGTGATGTACTGTCCTGCTACATCACTGTGATGCTACATCACTGTCCTGCTACATCACTGTCCTGCTACATCACTGTGATGTACTGTCCTGCTACATCACTGTCCTGCTACATCACTGTGATGTACTGTCCTGCTACATCACTGTGATGCTACATCACTGTCCTGCTACATCACTGTCCTGCTACATCACTGTGATGTACTGTCCTGCTACATCACTGTGATGCTACATCACTGTCCTGCTACATCACTGTCCTGCTACATCACTGTGATGTACTGTCCTGCTACATCACTGTGATGTACTGTCCTGCTACATCACTGTGATGTACTGTCCTGCTACATCACTGTCCTGCTACATCACTGTGATGTACTGTCCTGCTACATCACTGTCCTGCTACATCACTGTGATGTACTGTCCTGCTACATCACTGTCCTGCTACATCACTGTGATGTACTGTCCTGCTACATCACTGTCCTGCTACATCACTGTGATGCTACATCACTGTCCTGCTACATCACTGTCCTGCTACATCACTGTGATCCACTGTCCTGCTACTGTTGCATCACTGTCCTGCACAGTACAGGACACAAAATGATTTAACTGCCTCTCCAAAGGGACCAGGATAAATACACAGACACATCTGACTCTTAATAATAAAGACTGTTAGGACTGTCTGACTCTTAATAATAAACACTGTTAGGACTATCTGATTAATAATAAACACTGTTAGGACTGTCTGACTCTTAATAATAAACACTGTTAGGACTATCTGACTCTTAATAATAACCACTGTTAGGACTATCTGACTCTTAATAATAAACACTGTTAGGACTATCTGACTCTTAATAATAAACACTGTTAGGATTGTCTGACTCTTAATAATAAACACTGTTAGTGTTACGAAGGATCAGATTAAACCGAATATATATATTTATTTATGGATATATATTGAATAGTATTTGTATATTGTTTGATATCCCTTGTATATTCCTTGTACATATACACGGAATATCCCTTTAGCCTACTATAGCCCATAATAGTTCATTCTCTTATTGGACAAAAGGACCAGGCGCCAGGGGACCAGCCCCTGGCGTCAAGTTCAAAGGTACCGACGAGACATGTCCGTACTAGCCCCGGCTCCGCTCAGGGATACGGCTACCGAAATGAGAGTGGCACTATTTGTTCACTGTGCATATAAATATGGCGCAAGTAAATGTAGAAGACCCTTAGTCCTTTACCCTTCTACCCAACTTAGTAACAGAACGTGAAGCCTCACCCACGATACCACGTGTGGTGAAGTATGGCCTGTTTGGCCTTAGAATAGCATCGAGACCTCGTGCGAATTAATAACTGAATTGTCAGAGTTTGGCACTGTACCGTCGAGTGCGACGTATTTCTATTAAGTAATAATAGTCTATCGTGTATGGTGCATCGTGCGGTTAGAGTTCTAAAGTGACCAGCATCTCCAGCGCTTCCTCGTGTTATCTAGAGTCTTATCCAGGCTGGGCCGACCACATGGCGCTTTCATCCGAGGAGATCTAGGCGAGGACCGAGGGACATGTACACTGGATTACCTACCCGACGACTGCTGAGCCCTATGCGGCTGGAATATATATTTGCTTTGGTACTGTGATTTGTGGAGCGGATAATCGCCGACGCCTGTGAGTGTTGGATTTACCCCCGAGAGGAGTCAAGTTGAGTCGGCGCTCAGAGAGACTGAGGTCGCCTAGCTTCTTCTTCATTGTGGAGCGACAGCCTACAAGAGAACCAAGGTGTATTCATCTGCGGATCAAGAGTCTACTGCACTGTCTTCTGTACTTGAAGTCTCCCTAGATATCGTTGACCAGACGGTCTACTACCGACGGCTCTCCTACCCCCCCTACCGGCTTACAACCGGGAGGACCCCCTCCAGAATATCCCGCTATATCATTAAGTGTACCATAGATCTAATTCCCTAAGAGCCAGGTTGTATACTTGCTTCCTGCGTAACCAGAGATTGGACATTCAGTGTTGATTTGCCTACGAGTACTCATTTGCCTTACAAGTGCATTCAAATCATAAATGTAATAGTAAATATCATATGTACCTTTTGCTATATTAAATATTTGATTATTACCTTTGTCTGGAACCGATTTCATTGTGGAAAGTGTTCATCATATTTAGATATCGTGTACTGTATGGCCAGTAGTTAAAGTACATAAAGCGGTAGTGGTTTAATGATACCATACTTATCAATACAGTCAGGGAATTGTACCCCTCAGTTACAATTGGTCCTTCGAGCCGGATGGTAATTAGTGTAATATTAATATAGTGGTATTAATATTGAAATGGCCTATGATGAACACTCCACGAAACGGTCCTCCTAAAGTAGAACGCCCGCAGCGTAGACGGCAGCCACCTCAGTACTTAGAGGATTACGCTGCCAGTATACTACCTAGCCTTCTACAAACGGTAAACGCGATAAAAGTAGAAAGTAAAATTATGTCCGACCCTATCAACCAGGATACCCCGACCACAGAGGCCCTAGTGGGTTCTAATGTAACTGACCAAGCTCACGGTGGGGACCAGGAGGGAACTGACACGACTTTACCCCCCGCCAAGACCGAAGAAGTAGTCCCCGAAGAGCTCCGGGAGGAAGACAACCCTCCAGAGATGGAACTCTGCACGGAACAAGATGAGGAGAGCGCCGAGGAGATAGAGCTCCAGGACTCCCCGCAGGGGAACGCATCCCCAACGAGTACTGCCAGTAGCGGATCACCTCAACCAGCGTCTTCCCCCAGCGAGGCGGACAAGATGCTGGCACAGGCGTTCCTCGCCAGCCTAGCAGCCTCTACGGAGCGCGATCGACTCCAAGCACAGACGCTTAGCGAGCGCGAACAACTCCAAGCACAGATGCTTAGCGAGCGCGAACATTCTACCATTGAAAGAGAACGCCTCCAAGCGCAGTAACGGAGCGACGAAGAGCGCATACGTCTGGAGATGAGACGCCTTCAGACGGAAGAGAATATGGCAAGAGACCGGGCCGACACCCAGCGTGCCGCTGCCGGTGCCCAAAGAGAAGCAGATCTCACCAAGCGCGAAGCCGAGCGCGACAGACTACAAGCGCAGCTAATGGAGCAGCTGATCGCCAGGGCAACACCCCCTCCCTCCACAAGGGGTTCCAGGGCCTCGTCAAGACACGGGTCAAGGGCACCCTCCCCTAACCGATTAAGCGACCCTGAGCCCGACCACCAGAGAGAGCCTATACCCCCCTCCGAACTCCTTCCCCGACTGGTCCCAGTGAAACCCAGCTACAAGGAAGGAACGGCGTACACCGCGGAGAGGCTAAATAGACGACTACAGGATCTAGATGACCTGACAGAGGAAGAAGAGGGAGAAGAGGAGAGTCAAGCCCGACAGCAGCACATTACTCCACAGGACCAGGAGGTCCAGTACAGCCCAGGCTATACCCCCGCGGCTCTGCGCTACAGACCCCCGACTCTATTCACGGGTGAGCATGACGCACGACCAGTCCCGAGGAATAGTATCTGGACCAGCGGGCCATGGTACCCTGCCGGTACCAGCCCACCGAGAGGCCTGGGAGGCCTCTCTTCCAACGCTCACCGATGTGCCAGCCATCCACGGCGTCATACATTGGCACACCGACGTTTCCAGACTTCACCCATGAGAACCGAGCACAGTACACGGAGCTACGGATGTGCTTAGAGACAATGATGGTGGATGTAGCTGATGAACGCCACAAGTATGCTATCCTATTGAAGCACCTGAAAGTGCCCAGAGCGCACAACATAGCGCTAGCTTATGCCACCTCAACGACCCCATACACCGCGGCTCTAGCAGCACTAGACCAAAGATATGGACGTATATGGGATTACGTAATACAAGAGATAAGGCATATTGACCGCCTACCCCCAGCAACAGACAATCGCTCACTAGACGACCTGTCTATCAAAGTACAATCCCTGGTAGGGATGCTGGGGGCGCAACGAGAAAAGGGTATGCATGAACTATACGCAAACTCGAATGTCGAGAGGATTTTAGAGAAGCTGCCGCCCGCCCGACAGGAGCGCTTCAGGCGGCAAAGAGACCACCGTGATCCTAACGG
Source organism: Notolepis coatsorum (assembly GCF_963971535.1). NCBI lineage: Eukaryota > Metazoa > Chordata > Actinopteri > Aulopiformes > Paralepididae > Notolepis > Notolepis coatsorum. The sequence goes on from NC_140178.1 coordinate 14,390,124, forward strand.
TCCCGAGCCATCCCTCCTAGACCTAGCCGACTTCCTGGCGAGAGAAGTCAGCAGCCTACGGTTGGATACGTTCGTGCGGAGCACACCAAGCTCCAGAGAGGGACCTAGGAGAACAAACGATGGCCGAAGATCGGTGACTGTCATGCACCAATCAGAATCAGTACCGAGCAGCAAGAACCACAGTACCCCCTCGATGAAAGAGAAGTGGAAGATGGTGTGCCCGTACTGCGAAAAGGAACACTGGTTGTCACAATGTGACCTGTTCAAGAAGATGACCGCTGAAGAAGTGAGTCACTGGATAAAGTCCAACAGGCGCTGTTACCGATGTGCGCGCAGTCACATGGCAGCCGAGTGCCGCCTAAAGAAGAGGTGTAGTCGGTGTGACGGAGCCCACCTAGATGTCCTACACGACAGTAACAGAAGAAAGCCTGCACCATCCAGCAGCACAAAGGCAAGTGTTATGTACATTGACCCCGCTAGCAGCGGGGGCGCCCAGGTGCTCTTAAAGGTGGTCCGCGTAACACTGAGTTACCAAGATAAAGTCATGGACACTTACGCCGTCCTTGATGACGGGTCAGAGAAGACCCTTCTCCTCGCGTCCGCTGCGGCCCAGCTGGGGCTGCGGGGGAGCGAGAACCAGATGACGATTCGGACAATAAGAAGAGATCTAAAGACGATAAAGGGCGAGAATGTCTCCTTCACTATCGCAGCAAGCGGGCAGCCAGAGAGACGGTATAGGATTACTAATGCTTTCACCAGCCAAGAAATAGGACTATCGCAGTACACCTACCCCATCGCCAAACTGATGGATAAATATGTGCACCTGCGTCAACTACCTATCCCGCTCATAGACGGTGCCACCCCGACCCTGCTGATAGGCTCCGACCATGCAGACCTCATAGTCCCGATAGACCGGGTCCATACAGGACCCAGAGGTTGTCCTGCAGCAGTCGAGACCCGCCTAGGATGGACATTACAAGGCCCCCTCGCCAAGTCTCTTAACCGAACAGCAGCCACTAGCTGCCTCCACTCCAGAGTGACAGAAGAAGACACCACACTCCTGCAGCATGTCGAGAGGCTATGGACACTAGAGACAATGCCCTTTAAGAACGAAAAGAAAGACATTCGTTCTAAGGAAGATATTTACGCTATAGCCCTCCTCGAGCAAGGGACAAAGAGAGTCACAGTCAACGGAGTGATGAGATACGCAACTCCACTCCTGAGGCGAGAGGGAATGCCCACCTTTCACGCCACAAAAGAGGCGACGGAGCGGTATCTATTGAACACAGAGCGGCGCCTAGCCAAAGACCCCGCTCAAGAGGCTGTGTACCGCGCTGAGATTAACAAGCTAATCACAGCGGTACACATAAAGAAAATTGACATTAAAGAGGCCGATCAGACGACCGAATCATGGTACGTGCCGCACCACAAGGTCCACCACAACGGCAAGGATCGTATTGTGTTTAACTGCAGCTACCAGATCGGATCACAAAATCTGAATAAAGAGCTCTTGCCCGGCCCAACACTCGGCCCCTCTCTACTAGGCGTGCTACTACGCTTCCGCCAGGACAAGGTGGCTATCAGCGGCGACATCAAAGGGATGTTCCTGCAGGTGAGACTAGTGGAGGAGGACAAGCCCCTGCTGCGGTTCCTATGGAGAGAGAGGATCGGAGATGAGCACCCAGCCATCTATCAATGGGAAGTCCTCCCTTTCGGAACCACATGCAGCCCATGCTGTGCTACGTTTGCACTACAAAAACACGTCGCAGAGGACCCAGCAGCAGATGAAGAGGTCCGACAAAGTGTGACAAATAGTTTCTACGTGGACAACTGTTTACAAAGCGTCTCGACGCCAGAAGAAGCCGAGGCTCTCCTACTCAAGCTCCGCGCCTCCCTGATCAAAGGCGGCTTTGATCTCAGGCAGTGGGCCAGCAGCGACCCGCAAGTACTGCGCAGCCTCTCCCCCGAGGACAAGGCAGCGAGCAGCGACACCTGGATGGCGACCATCCCAGGAGAAGCCCAAGAAATGACACTAGGACTAGTCTGGCGCTTCAAAACAGACTCGCTCCATTATAGACACAAACCCCTGACCAAGGAGCAGGGAAGGTCGACGGCAATACCGACCACCAGACGGAGTGTATACAGAACACTCGCCAGACAATATGACCCGTTGGGATGTATTCTACCTTACACCACCAGGGCAAAGATGATTGTAAGAGCGCTATGGGACAAGGACCAGGGCTGGGACGATCCCATACCCGAACACCTTGCATCCACATGGAGAGAGTGGGAGACGGAACTCCGCTCACTCCCAGGTGTTAATATACGCCGCAGCTACTTCCCACCCACAGTGAGGCCAGAGACATGCAAGATGGACCTGCACGTATTCAGCGACGCCTCCGAAGTAGCCTACGGTTCGGTGGCCTACTTGCGTGCCCGAGAGGAGGGAGGAGAAATACATACTGCTTTCATCCTGGCTCGCTCAAGAATAGCCCCACGAAAGCAACAATCTATCCCGCGTCTAGAGCTCTGCGCAGCCCTAGCAGGAGCGCAGCTCGCCACGTTAATCCAACGTGAACTCACCATCCCGGTGCAAAGAACAATCTTGTGGTCAGACTCCACGACAGTACTCACATGGATCCGGTCTGATTCGTGCAGATACAAGGTCTTCGTGGGAGTCAGAGTCACAGAGATTCAAGAGTTAACAGAAGTAGCGAGCTGGAGGTATGTGGACACCAAACACAACCCAGCTGACGTCATCACCCGGGGAATGTCCCTGGATGACCTCACCCGTCACAACCTCTACAGTGACGGACCAGAGTTTCTCAAGCTCCCCGAAGAAGAGTGGCCTACACCCACCCCACGGGAGGCGAGTAAAGAGGAGGCCGAAAACAAGAAACCTATGTTCTGTGGATTGAACACACTCGTCTCCACAGACCCCGACATAGACGATTGCCTCACCCTACAGAGTGCGCAGCTAAAGACATTTCTGTGGCACCACCCAGAGGTTCAGCCCACGACTGATATTTCAGCAGCTGACTACTGAAGAAGCAGAACTTCTTCTACTACAACGAGCCCAGAGAGACTCGTTCCCCGATGAGCTAGCCTGTCTACAGGGAGCAAAGCCCGTCCCATCAGACAGCAGACTGCTCCACCTAGCCTCCGAGAGCGACGCCCATAGTCTCATCAGAGTGGGTGGTCGACCACGGAGAGCCCCAGACTTACCGGATGACGTCAAGTACCCGATAGTCTTGAACAGCCGACACAAGGTCACACAGCTGATCATAAAGAAATACGACAAGGATGTGCACCACGCAGGGGCAGAGAGAGTCTTCGCGGAGATCAGACGGCGTTATTGGATACTGCAAGGGAGAGAAGCAGTGCGGCGCTTCCAGAGAACCTGTCTAGACTGTCGTAAGTGGCGAGCCCAGCCCAGTATACCCCGGATGGCTGACCTACCTCCCTGTCGCCTCCGACTCGGCGACAAGCCTTTTCACTCCACCGGTATGGACTGTTTCGGCCCGCTGTATATAAAGAAAGGAAGAGGAACCGAGAAGCGGTGGGGTATTGTATTCAAATGCATGACCACCAGAGCGATACATATCGAACTCCTTCCAACCATGAGCACAGACTCATTCCTTATGGCCTTCCGAAGATTCACATCACGGAAAGGAAAACCGTCTACATTATTGTCTGATCACGGGACAAACTTCAAAGGCGGAGAAAGAGAGCTGAGAGAGAGCTTCCAAGCTATGGGCCCAGAACTTAAGACCCACCTCGCTCCATCCCAGATTGACTTCCAGTTTAATCCCCCGAACGCACCTCACTTCGGTGGAACTTGGGAACGAGAAGTACGTTCCATAAAGACAGCCCTGTACGCCGTGCTTGGGGCCCAGACCGTAGCGGAAGAAGTCTTAATGACAGTCCTCACGGAGATCGAGGGAGTATTGAACTCAAAGCCCCTCGGTTACGTCTCAAGTGATGTAGCAGATGTCGACCCAGTCACCCCCAACACACTCTTGATGGGGCGGCTGGACCCCGCGCTACCACAGACAATGTACAGGCCTGAAGAAGCGAACGGCCGAAGAATGTGGAGGTACAGTCAAGTATTGGCTGACAAGTTTTGGAACAGCTTCCTACTCCACTACCTACCGTCTCTACAGACCCGCCAGAAATGGGTGAAAGAGAGAGACAATTTGACAGAAGGAACAGTCGTCATGATTATCGACCAGTCACTACCCCGAGCTATGTGGCCGGCTGGCCGCGTAAGCAAAGTGATCACCGGTGCCGACGGAAAGGTCCGAGCAGCTGAAGTGCTCGTCCAAGGGCGGACCTACACCCGACCCGTGGCGAGGCTAATAGAACTGCCAAGGCTCCCTGATACTATCGATGACGACCATGACCCCATGACTTTGTGAACTGACTGACCCTCACAGCGGACATTGAGTAGTGGACAGTGCGGTTAATCTGTCTCTGCTTAGCTAATTAGGTGGGACTAATTAGGGGGCGGCTGTTACGAAGGATCAGATTAAACCGAATATATATATTTATTTATGGATATATATTGAATAGTATTTGTATATCGTTTGATATCCCTTGTATATTCCTTGTACATATACACGGAATATCCCTTTAGCCTACTATAGCCCATAATAGTTCATTCTCTTATTGGACAAAAGGACCAGGCGCCAGGGGACCAGCTCCGCTCAGGGATACGGCTACCGAAATGAGAGTGGCACTATTTGTTCACCGTGCATATAAATATGGCGCAAGTAAATGTAGAAGACCCTTAGTCCTTTACCCTTCTACCCAACTTAGTAACAGAACGTGAAGCCTCACCCACGATACCACGTGTGGTGAAGTATGGCCTGTTTGGCCTTAGAATAGCATCGAGACCTTGTGCGAATTAATAACTGAATTGTCAGAGTTTGGCACTGTACCGTCGAGTGCGACGTATTTCTATTAAGTAATAATAGTCTATCGTGTATGGTGCATCGTGCGGTTAGAGTTCTAAAGTGACCAGCATCTCCAACGCTTCCTCGTGTTATCTAGAGTCTTATCCAGGCTGGGCCGACCACATGGCGCTTTCATCCGAGGAGATCTAGGCGAGGACCGAGGGACATGTACACTGGATTACCTACCCGACGACTGCTGAGCCCTATGCGGCTGGAATATATATTTGCTTTGGTACTGTGATTTGTGGAGCGGATAATCGCACGACGCCTGTGAGTGTTGGATTTACCCCCGAGAGGAGTCAAGTTGAGTCGGCGCTCAGAGAGACTGAGGTCGCCTAGCTTCTTCTTCATTGTGGAGCTACAGCCTACAAGAGAACCAAGGTGTATTCATCTGCGGATCAAGAGTCTACTGCACTGTCTTCTGTACTTGAAGTCTCCCTAGATATCGTTGACCAGACGGTCTACTACCGACGGCTCTCCTACCCCCCCTACCGGCTTACAACCGGGAGGACCCCCTCCAGAATATCCCGCTATATCATTAAGTGTACCATAGATCTAATTCCCTAAGAGCCAGGTTGTATACTTGCTTCCTGCGTAACCAGAGATTGGACATTCAGTGTTGATTTGCCTACGAGTACTCATTTGCCGTACAAGTGCATTCAAATCATAAATGTAATAGTAAATATCATATGTACCTTTTGCTATATTAAATATTTGATTATTACCTTTGTCTGGAACCGATTTCATTGTGGAAAGTGTTCATCATATTTAGATATCGTGTACTGTATGGCCAGTAGTTAAAGTACATAAAGCGGTAGTGGTTTAATGATACCATATTTATCAATACAGTCAGGGAATTGTACCCCTCAGTTACAGTTAGGACTGTCTGACTCTTAATAATAAACACTGTTAGGACTAACTGACTCTTAGTAATAAACACTGATAGGACTATCTGACTCTTAATAATAAACACTGTTAGGACTATCTGACTCTTAACAATAAACACTGTTAGGACTATCTGACTTAATAATAAACACTGTTAGGACTGTCTGACTCTTAACAATAAACACTGTTAGGACTGTCTGACTCTTAATAATAAACACTGTTAGGACTATCTGACTCTTAACAATAAACACTGTTAGGACTATCTGACTGTTAATAATAAACACTGTTAGGACTATCTGACTCTTAATAATAAACACTGTTAGGACTGTCTGACTCTTAATAATAAACACTGTTAGGACTGTCTGACTCTTAATAATAAACACTGTTAGGACTATCTGACTCTTAGTAATAAACACTGATAGGACTATCTGACTCTTAATAATAAACACTGTTAGGACTATCTGACTCTTAACAATAAACACTGTTAGGACTATCTGACTCTTAGTAATAAACACTGATAGGACTATCTGACTCTTAATAATAAACACTGTTAGGACTGTCTGACTCTTAATAATAAACACTGCTAGGACTGTCTGACTCTTAATAATAAACACTGTTAGGACTATCTGACTCTTAACAATAAACACTGTTAGGACTATCTGACTCTTAATAATAAACACTGTTAGGACTATCTGACTCTTAATAATAAACACTGTTAGGACTATCAGACTTAATAATAAACACTGTTAGGACTATCTGACTCTTAGTAATAAACTTTGTTAGGACGGTCTGACTCTTAATAATAAACACTGTTAGGACTGTCTGACTCTTAATAATAAACACTGTTAGGACTGTCTGACTCTTAATAATAAACACTGTTAGGACTATCTGACTCTTAATAATAAACACTGTTAGGACTGTCTGACTCTTAATAATAAACACTGTTAGGACTGTCTGACTCTTAATAATAAACACTGTTAGGACTGTCTGATTCTTAATAATAAACACTGTTAATAATAAACACTGTTAGGACTGTCTGACTCTTAATAATAAACACAGTTAATAATAAACACCATTAGGACTATCTGACTCCTAACAATAAACACTGCATGGACTCTGGTGCAGTGCGTTACTATACGGTTTGGACCATGTATTCCATCATCACTATTACTACTGTCAGATTTAATCCTGCCACTAACTATACTGTTCTCCACTACTACTGTTATCACTATTATCATTACTACTTTGTTCTATGTCGTATTATTGTTACCATCTATCTTTCCCGTACCCCCTCCCCGCATGCTGCTATCACACTTGAATTTCCCCAAGGGGATTAATAAAGGAACACTTGACTTGATGTGTATGGGTGTGAGGGTGTGAGGGTGTGAGGGTGTGTGTGTGTGTGTGTGATTGAGGTTGTGAGAGGTCACCAGCAGAGTGTGTGGTAAAAGGTGTCCGCTCTCTCCTCTGACATGTGCTGATGTGCAGAGGAAGCGCTATTACCGTAGCTAAGCTCTGATAGACCACATAATAGCCTGGAAGTCGCTGTTCCAAGAGCAAACTCTATCCCATATATGACACCCTGATATGGGAGATATAGCCTGAGTGGACGCAAACAGCAAAACATGCTGGGTGGGTGTTTACATGTGTGCGTATGTCTGTGTGTGTGTGTGTGTGTGTGTGTGTGTGTGTGTGTGCTTGTGTGTTGCTTGCACCATCGAGCATTTGCATAAGTGCTGATTCTGAGTTTCTGATCTCCACCACACTGCGTTTCACAGACTTTCCCTGTGCCCTCATCTCCTCTCCTCTTCCCTTCCCCTGTGCCCTCATCTCCTCTCCTCTTCCCTTCCCCTGTGCCCTCATCTCCTCTCCTCTTCCCTTCCCCTGTGCCCTCATCTCCTCTCCTCTTCCCTTCCCCTGTGCCCTCATCTCCTCTCCTCTTCCCTTCCCCAGTGCCCTCATCTCCTCTTTCCTTCCCCTGTGCCCTCATCTCCTCTCCTCTTCCCTTCCATGTGCCCTCATCTCCTCCCCTCTTCCCTTCCCTGTGCCCTCATCTCCTCTCGTCT
>NC_140178.1:14402278-14432435 GCF_963971535.1 Notolepis coatsorum
CGGGCGGGGGAAAAAAAAAACCTGAGAAAAAAGAAATGAGCTTTTGTAATGAGCTTTACCGTTTCCTCTGTTGTGGCGCCTGTCTCAGCCCCGCGCTCTCAGCCCGTCGCTCCGTCTCTGTCTGACTGGCCGCCTCCGTCAATTCAATTCATTTCAAACGGCCTTCATTGGCGTGACGGAGGTATGATGGCGGTGCCAAGGCTCTTAGAAAACAAACACAAAAATGGTGAGTTATATATATATATATATCTTCTTCCTCCCTTTTCTAGCCTGGACGGCTCGCCACGTTCTCCCTGCCAACGTGCCCCCCCTCTTCCTCGTCCTCCACATCACCCTCTTCTTCCTCCTCCACATCCTCCATGTCCTCCTCCTCTTCCTCCTCAAAATCATCGTCCTCTTCCTCCTCCACCACATCATCATCCTCCTCTTCTTCTTCTTCTTCCTCCTTCTCCTCTGCCACATCCTCCTCCTCTTCCTCTTGATCATCCTCCTCTTCCTCTTCTTGCTCCTCCACATCATCCTCCTCCACTTCCTCCTTCTCCTATGCCACATCACCCGAGTAGCCTCCAGCTGCAGCCCTGGAGAATCCTCTCACTGGCAAGCTTGTGCCAGTGAGAGGATTCTCCAGGGCTGCAGCTGGACCCTATTGCATCACCCACCTCTTCCTCCTTCTCCTTCTCTTCTGCCACATCATGCTCCCCTTCCTCCTCCTCTTCCTCCTTCTCCTATGCCACATCACCCACCTCTTCCTCCTTCTCCTTCTCTTCTGCCACATCATGCTCCCCTTCCTCCTCCTCTTCCTCCTTCTCTATGCCACATCACCCACCTTTTCTCCGTCTCCTTCTCTTCTGCCACATCATCCTCCCCTTCCTCCTCCTCTTCCTCCTTCTCCTATGCCACATCACCCACCTCTTCCTCGTCTCCTTCTCTTCTGCCGCATCATCCTCCCCTTCCTCCTCCTCCTCCGCTATGTCCTCCTCCTCTTCCTTCTGCTTTTCTATCTTCTCCTTCATCCTCTCCTTTGTTTGGCGTCTTGAGAGAGAGAGAGAGAGAGAGAGAGAGAGAGAGAGAGAGAGAGAAGAGAGAGAGAGAGAGAGAGAGAGAGAGAGAGAGAGGAGAGAGAGAGAGAGAGAGAGAGCGAGAGAGAGAGAGAGAGAGAGAGAGAGAGAGAGAGAGAGAGAGAGAGAGAGAGAGAGAGAGACACTACAATGATGTTGTATCAGTGGAGGGGCCAGAGGTGAGGGTCTATAGGCAAGGGGCAAGACATGAACATCCTGTGAAAATATCTTTATTATTTTAATCGATCAACCTTCCTACAGAAAAGGATCCATGACTGGAGTGACTGACTGCTGAGCCAAGGACTTAAGATCAAGGAGCCACTGATGGTGGATGAGAGAGAGAGTGAGAGTGAGAGAGAGAGAGATAGAGAGAGAGAGAGAGAGAGAGAGAGAGAGAAACAGTGTCAAAGAGAGAGAGAGGCAACACAGAGGGAAAACTAGAGAATAAAGGAATGGATAAAAGAAATCTTGATTTAGTCTGAGAGAGAGGTATTGATTTCCTCCTCTGGGCCCATGTGTGTGTTATTACCTTAGAAACGAAGGCTGGATGTGAAGAGAGAGTGAGTGAGTGAGTGTGTGTGTGTGTGTGTGTGTGTGTGTGTGTGTGTGTGTGTGTGTGTGTGTGTGTGTGTGTGTGTGTGTGTGTGTGTGTGTGTGTGTGTGTGTGTGTGTGTGTGTGTGTGTGTGTGTGTGTGTGTGTGTGTGTGTGTGTGTGTGTGTGTGTGTGTGTGTGTGTGGGGGGGGTTGTGTGACCATGGTTGGGAGGGTTACTTCATAAATGTATTCTGTTACAGTTACAAGTTACCTGTTGAAAGATATATTCAGTAACTAACTTTAAGTACAACAATATAAAAGTAATGTAATCTGGTTACTTTCAGTTACAGTGCTTTATGGCAAATATGGAAAACTTACCTATTTTGACCCAGACCGGCCCACCACAACCAGCATGTGGATATTCCTCCAACCTCCCCCCTTCCATGCACCAGAAATACAAACACACCAGCCCTTTGTTATGTCCCACCTATCCATGGACTGTTCTCCCCTGCTCTACCTCTCCCCGTCCCTGTATGTGTGTTTCACATCTCCCTGTCCCTTAGGGTTCTTCCCCTTCTCTCTCTCATGCTCTCTCTCTCTCTTGCTCTTCATGTTCCCTTGTTAGTCTAGTGTTTCTCTTCTTGTCTTGTATTAGGTTAACTGTTTAGTCTTAGTGTTTGTAGTTTAATGTCTGGTATTAGGTTCTCTCTTTAGTATCTGTAGTCTGCTTGTTTTGTCCCAGTGTTGGCATTTGTCTTGACCGTCCATAGTTGTAGTTCCGTGTGGTTTTTCTTGTAGTTCTTTGTCAGTCTGTTTCCCCTCCCAGGTGTCTCCAGTTGTAATCATCCCAGGTGTTTCTCGTTTGTCATTTGTTCCTGTGTATTTGAGTTCCTTGTTTCCTGTTCTCTGTGTCGGTTCATTGTGTCTCTGTTACTCTGTCGTTGTTGCACGTTCCATGTTTCCCGTTCAAGTAAGTGTTCCCCATGTTGGTTGTTTGCGTTTAGAGTTTATTATTTTAGTTTTCCCTTTCCCCCCTCTTCCAGTGGTTACTGAGAATTTTTTTTTTTTTTTATCTACTTTTTCTCCCATTTTCTATTTTTCTCCCATCCCAATTTCGTATCGTCCAATTCTACCCTCCCCTGTCTCGAACGCTGTTTGGCCATGCCTCCCACAAGCCGGCTGTAATGTGGACGAAGCCATACATCACGTGTCCCCTCCGGTACTCGAGGTAGCAGCCGTCGCATCTTTTCACCTGCACAGCGCGATCTTTCAGCGTCGGGGGTCTGCGCTTTGGAGGGACGCCGCCCCCATCGCTTCCTGATTCTACTGCGCAGGCGCACCAACCGACCTGTAGGAGTCGCTGTCCACAACGTCCAATCCCTACCCATCAGCTTCCCACCCCCTAATACTGCCAAATGTATTAGTATGAACGACCAGCAAAGCTGAATGCAATGCGGAGAGCTGGGCTCGAACCCAGCGTCTCCTGCATTGGTGGTGAGCACCTTGCCCACTGCACCACCTAGCCGCCCTGAGAAGTTTTGTTTTGTTGTTAGTTTTGTACCCTGGTTTCTGTTTATTCTGTTTTTATTAAGAGTTTTGGGCCTCATTCAACAATACTCTCTTATTATTTTTCTTATATTCTTGCTTACCTGTCTGTTAAGAGAACAATAAGAAAAGCCACCGCCACATTCATCAAGCCGTTCTTAAAGTCCAAATCTGTTCTTACCCAGGTATTTTGAATGGTGAATTCATTCTAAACTGGATGCTCGTTCTCACACAAGTCATTTGCATACAGAGACACGCCTTGCGGGCTCATTATAATACGAGAGCCGTGGGTCTGCATCGGATCCCCCGGTAAGCGCTGGATCAAAATTAGATAGGAATCAAATGTATTGTCATCATACAGCACCTATAGCTATATAGTGGAATATACTGTATTAATATAGTAATATAATAGTAGTTGGCTAGTTGCACGCTTCTGGCCACCTCCCGCAGTGCGCGCATACACACATACTGTATACAGTACATGCAAAATGAATCGTTCCAGCAAAGTACTGTAGACTTTGTCAATACTGAACGACTGTGCGTTGTCAAGAGCCAATCGCACAGGTTGCCACTCATCTGGCTCTGCAAATAGATCTAGAGTCTGAATATCTCCGCATATATCCTGATGACTGGCAGTGCGCATAGTACAGTGCGTGCTCCAAGTCAAACTGGATGACACATCTCTCTCAAATCCATTCTGAGAACGGAACGCAGTGCCCGCAACGCGGTCTTGATTGATTGATTGATTGGAAATTGTATTAACAGATTGCAGAATGGGTACAATACAGTACAGCTCAATACACACAATTGTTAAGGGGATGGAGACCAGAGAAATACTTTTGTCTTGTTTACATCAGGGTCCCCCATTTTCAATTCATCATAACATATATGACATACATGACATACAGATAGACAGTAGCCTACTGCGACATCTATACATTTATGACATACCAGATCTACAAATACAGTACTGTTTGTGATACAAAAAGTGTTAAAAAAAGAGAGTATATACATTTGATGTAGAAACTGTACATTGGAGGAGGTGAGGGGGGGGGGGGATGGGTAGGTGGGTGGGGGTAACTGTACATTGGATTATCGACAAAACCTATTTGGTCCAAGAAGAGGGTCTCGTGTATTACTGGGTTTAAGTCAGTTGTTTATTTATTTATGTTTTACTGTTTGCATACGAGGTGGTCCGCAAATGTTCTTTAACAATCTAGTGGTCTGCATAAAACAGAAGTTTGGGAACCACTGATACAGACAATCTCCAAATATGCGTTCTATGCTACGTATACAGTACTGCATATCTGTATGTCATGTCATACATTTCATGATATATATCTCTATCTGTATGTTGTGTATGTCATAAATGTCATTATGAATTGAAAATGGGGGACCCTGATGTAAACGAGACAAAAGTCTTTCTCTGGTCTGCATCCCCTTAACAATTGTGTGTATTGAGCCGTACTGTATTGTACCCATTCTGCAATCTGTTAATAACATTTTCAATCAATCAAATCACCTGCGCGTAGGATGGCAATCCCCAAGGACTTCTCTCACAGACAGATGTTGAAAACACGGGTGCACACCAGAGAGAGAGAGCGAGAGAGTTGCTACTCATATTCCCAAATATTCTCTGTATACACCAGCTCCCTTGGTTCCCAGGCGCCTTGGTTTACAGACGTACCACAATCTTGAGCGGTGGTAAACGGTGTTGACGTGGTCCGTCTTGACTGGAGCGATAGTCTACTCTAATAGAAACGTGTGCTCTCCTCAGCTAAAACCTCCTATCGCTCTAGACATCTATAGGAATCAATACTTCTTAGAAATATTCAGACGTTTTGACACTGTAGTCAAACGTACTCGAAAACAACCCACTCCTCTCAATGCTGTGTTCACGGCCAAAGGTTGCATCAAATGTCCTCTTTCACCCGTGAGATTGACTTAAATAGAGAGAATGGGATGTTGTCGAACCAAGGTCTTCTCAGATCGGATCAACTGCGTACTCTCGTCTCGCACCTGGAAAATGTTTCTCTTAGTAGCTCCCTAAACAAATTGGTTTCTCGCCTCGAAAACCTTCGACTTGTCTGCTCTGTCCGCTTCGTGTGAAACTCTTCCAGCCCTCAACGTTATTAATCCCTGCTGCCTTCGAATCAGCCCTAATTAAAGCTGAACCTAACCTCCAAATCGACCCTTCTCCTTCCCCCAGATACCGGTAGAATTCTAGCTAACCAACTTACTCACTACTGTATCTAATTATAACCACCTACAAACTTTTCAGTCTGGTTTCAGAATGTTCCATTGAAACGGCGCTTGTATGATGTATTGCTTGCACTCGGACCGACATCAGTGTTATTGTTACAGTCGACACATGCAATATTCTCTCTGCTTCCCTGGTTTAGATTCTACTTAACTGATAGAACACATTATGTCCAGGGCGGCTACGTGGCGTAGTGGGCAAGGCGCTCGCCACGAATGCTGAGACGCTGGGATCGCCTGTTCGATCCCAGCGCTCCACATTGCTTTCAGTTTAGCTGGTCGTCCGTACTAATACACATTGGCCGTATTAGGGGGTGGGAAACTGATGGGTGGGGATCGGGCGTTGTGGACAGCGACTCCTACAGGTCGGTTGGTGCGCCTGCGCAGTAGAATCAGGAAGTGTCGGGGGCAGCGTGAGCCTCCCACGCGTTACTCCTCGCCACTGAGAGATCGAGCTGCGCAGGTGAAAAGATGCGACTGCTGTTACCTCAAGTACCGGAGGGGACTTGTGCTATGTATGACTTAGTCCACATTGCAGCCGGCTTGTGGGAGGCAAGAAACAACGTTCGAAGACAGGGGAGGGTTGAATTGGATGATACGAAATTGGGATGGGGGAAAATATGGAAAATGGGAGAAAAAGTGGATAAAAAAAAAGAACACATTATGTCCAAGATAATATGGCATTGGAGTTGTTTTCTTAGAAGATAAAACCATTAAGACAATTAAACGGGTCTAAAGAACAGTCTCTTCTTACTTCTGACCTGTATTAAGGCGGGACAGCACCCCCAAAATCGCCTTTTTGCTTATTTTTTTCCCCGTGATATTGAGATTGTTATATTTTGCTTCCTAAACATGTCTTCTATGAAACTACTAGTGACAATAAAACGTCAATAACACACATTTAGTTGTTTATTTTACTTCATTTTGTCTGATTGTATCCATAGATCCCAATTACAATACAGAAGCTTGAGGTCGTTTTCTGAAAAAATAGTTTTTATGCATTTTACTTACAAACAAAGTCTTGGAACTCCGTACTAGTACCTACACACACCAAACTTTCCACATTTCTTCCCATCCATATTATGCTTCTTATTATCGAAGTGTTTGTTGATATATCATTCATAGCCGGGTTTATAGTCAATCGTATACCAAAACTAGGCGAAAAATTATTCATAATTTATTCATAGCACACATTGCAACGTAGTCATGCAGCAAACACACATTCGATGGGCGACACACATGCAAATAAAATGTCTTCTCTGCGCTTGACCCATCCCGTCGTCCTTCCCCCTAAGGGCAGCCGGGAGCAGACATGGATTGCGGTGTGGGGCAGCTCCCGGGAACCAATCCAAGTGCTCCTGTCCGTCTTCGCCCAGGGACGCGACAGCGTTGGCGATCTGTTCTGCATGTTTTTCCATTGGGGGTATATATCTCTTTTTCTGGAGGGGAAACCCTTGCGAGCACAGGGAGAACATGCAAACTCCACACAAAAAAGTGTGGAGCAGCCAACCCGGCAACCTTATTGCTGTGAGAGGCGACGTGCTGCGGTGTATATCACGCTAACTGTCAACTTTCTCTACTGAATCAATCACGCCAAGTGTCAACATTTTAGTCAGCTAGACTAAGTAGGTTCCAGATGGCATCTAGGAATCTAGGAGGCCAGAGGTTGTGTTGAACTTCAGGCGCCAGAAAAGAGAGACGGCTCATGGGAGATAACCAAAGGCCGGCTCTCATGGGAGGGTGTGATAACGAGGGTTATATCAGGCCAGGGAAAGAGAGGATCTGCACTCTTCAGTAAGCTCACACAGAAGGGATCCATAGAGGACCTGATAGCGACCTAATCTATCTGTAACAATGTTTTTGTTTATGCCAATACACAGTAATGTGTAATGTGTAAACTAATAACAGAGCCTGTGTGTCGTATTATATCATCTCAAGGGGAGATTTAATTCAAGTGACTCTTCTTCAACATCAAACAACACGACGCAGAGTCCTATCCTGAAAGACGACAAGGATGAGTAACATTAATTAAAAGTCAACGGAATCTAACATAGTACTCCAAAACTTAGTCCTGGGTTATTTTCTATCTACATGCTACCTTGAACCTGAAACCATGGGATCCACAGGCACTAACCAGTTGAGCCAATGGGTCAGACCGGTGCTGGTGCAGCGACCGACTTGTTAGTAGTTTACAGTAGTCCTCCTCCCCCCGAGACGTGCGCCCTTGCATGTTCTTTCATCCATGCGCACACTTTCCCAGGGTTAAGACACTGAGATCCCACCCCCATTGCTACGTGAACCTGGATACAGATTCAAAGGGAAGTGAGATGATCCCACCGCTGTCACCAATGTAACCGAGTGGATTTGTACCTGGGACCGTAGGATACACAGGTAGCCATACTAACCCACTGAGCTAAAGGCTCAGACCCGTTAGCATGTGCTGGTTGATTGCAACCGACTCATTAGTAGTATTTACACAAATGAAGTTTTTATACCATGACCTGGGTGAATACTCTCTTCTGATTGTCCGGAAGGTGTGCATTGAAAGATCTCTGGTTCAAGATCTCTCGTCTCTCTGGCACTCAACGGTCGGCATGAACAAACGAGTTATCTCGTCGTTGGCACTCAAAGTGTTAAGGAGGGTGGGGCCCTAAACACAGTGCCTGATCAGCCTAGTGGCCAGGACGGCCCTGCGTGTGTATCTGTGAGCCTGTGTGTGTGTGTGTATCTGTGTACCGGTATGTGTGTGTGTTTGTGTACGAATGCAGAGCCCAGCAGGTGGACAGTGCAGCAGGGTACCAGGGCGCCAGGCTGTGTGGCGATGGGGGGGATTAGAGGAGAGATTAGGCCTGTGATTACACAATGTCTTCGCTCTAATGATCCCAACTGTTTGTTCCTCTTATCGTCCTCCATGCACTGGATCCTACCACCCGCACTGATATGAGATAACACAAGGGATTAGCCCCCCCCTCCCCCCCCTCCCCGGTGAGTTTAGGACCAGGGTGGACCGGGCTGACCTGTAGAGAGAGAGAGAGAGGGGGGGGGGGGGGGTGGAGAACAGAAGAAGAAACAGAGATGGAGGGAAGAGAGAGAGAGAGAGAGAGAGAGAGATGGGGGGTGGAGAGAATAAGACAGAGATGGAGGGAAGAGAGAGAGTGAGAGAGAGAGAGAGAGTGAGAGATAGAGAAATAGAAAAAGAGAGTGAGAGCGACATGTTCAACCCTCCAGTGTTCAACCATCTAGTGTTCAACCCTCTAGTGTTCAACCATCTAGTGTTCAACCATCTAGTGTTCAACCATCTAGTGTTCAACTCTCTAGTGTTCAACCATCTAGTGTTCAACCATCTAGTGTTCAACCATCTAGTGTTCAACCCTCTAGTGTTCAACCATCTAGTGTTCAACCCTCTAGTGTTCAACCATCTAGTGTTCAACCCTCTAGTGTTCAACCATCTAGTGTTCAACCATCTAGTGTTCAACCATCTAGTGTTCAACCCTCTAGTGTTCAACCATCTAGTGTTCAACCCTCTAGTGTTCAACCATCTAGTGTTCAACCCTCTAGTGTTCAACCCTCTAGTGTTCAACCCTCTAGTGTTCAACCATCTAGTGTTCAACCCTCTAGTGTTCAACCATCTAGTGTTCAACCATCTAGTGTTCAACCCTCTAGTGTTCAACCATCTAGTGTTCAACCATCTAGTGTTCAACCATCTAGTGTTCAACCATCTAGTGTTCAAACATCTAGTGTTCAACCATCTAGTGTTCAACCCTCTAGTGTTCAACCCTCTAGTGTTCAACCATCTAGTGTTCAAACATCTAGTGTTCAACCATCTAGTGTTCAACCCTCTAGTGTTCAAACCTCTAGTGTTCAACCCTCTAGTGTTCAACCATCTAGTGTTCAACCATCTAGTGTTCAACCCTCTAGTGTTCAACCATCTAGTGTTCAACCATCTAGTGTTCAACCATCTAGTGTTCAACCCTCTAGTGTTCAACCCTCTAGTGTTCAACCATCTAGTGTTCAACCCTCTAGTGTTCAACCATCTAGTGTTCAACCCTCTAGTGTTCAACCATCTAGTGTTCAACCATCTAGTGTTCAACCCTCTAGTGTTCAACCCTCCAGTGTTCAACCATCTAGTGTTCAACCATCTAGTGTTCAACCATCTAGTGTTCAACCCTCTAGTGTTCAACCATCTAGTGTTCAACCATCTAGTGTTCAACCCTCTAGTGTTCAACCATCTAGTGTTCAACCCTCTAGTGTTCAACCATCTAGTGTTCAACCCTCTAGTGTTCAACCATCTAGTGTTCAACCCTCCAGTGTTCAACCCTCTAGTGTTCAACTCTCTAGTGTTCAACCATCTAGTGTTCAACCCTCCAGTGTTCAACCATCTAGTGTTCAACCCTCTAGTGTTCAACCATCTAGTGTTCAACCCTCCAGTGTTCAACCATCTAGTGTTCAACCATCTAGTGTTCAACCCTCTAGTGTTCAACCCTCTAGTGTTCAACCATCCAGTGTTCAACTCTCTAGTGTTCAACCATCTAGTGTTCAACCATCTAGTGTTCAACCATCTAGTGTTCAACCATCTAGTGTTCAACCATCTAGTGTTCAAACTCTAGTGTTCAACCATCTAGTGTTCAACCATCTAGTGTTCAACCATCTAGTGTTCAACCCTCTAGTGTTCAACCCTCTAGTGTTCAACCATCTAGTGTTCAACCCTCTAGTGTTCAACCATCTAGTGTTCAACCCTCTAGTGTTCAACCATCTAGTGTTCAACCATCTTGTGTTCAACCCTCTAGTGTTCAACCCTCCAGTGTTCAACCATCTAGTGTTCAACCATCTAGTGTTCAACCCTCTAGTGTTCAACCATCTAGTGTTCAACCATCTAGTGTTCAACCATCTAGTGTTCAACCATCTAGTGTTCAACCCTCTAGTGTTCAACCATCTAGTGTTCAACCCTCTAGTGTTCAACCATCTAGTGTTCAACCCTCCAGTGTTCAACCCTCTAGTGTTCAACTCTCTAGTGTTCAACCATCTAGTGTTCAACCCTCCAGTGTTCAACCATCTAGTGTTCAACCCTCTAGTGTTCAACCATCTAGTGTTCAACCCTCCAGTGTTCAACTCTCTAGTGTTCAACCATCTAGTGTTCAACCATCTAGTGTTCAACCATCTAGTGTTCAACCATCTAGTGTTCAACCATCTAGTGTTCAACCATCTAGTGTTCAACTCTCTAGTGTTCAACCATCTAGTGTTCAACCCTCCAGTGTTCAACCATCTAGTGTTCAACCCTCTAGTGTTCAACCATCTAGTGTTCAACCCTCCAGTGTTCAACCCTCTAGTGTTCAACTCTCTAGTGTTCAACCATCTAGTGTTCAACCATCTAGTGTTCAACCATCTAGTGTTCAACCCTCTAGTGTTCAACCATCTAGTGTTCAACCCTCCAGTGTTCAACTCTCTAGTGTTCAACCATCTAGTGTTCAACCATCTAGTGTTCAACCATCTAGTGTTCAACCATCTAGTGTTCAACCATCTAGTGTTCAACCCTCCAGTGTTCAACCATCTAGTGTTCAACCATCCAGTGTTCAACTCTCTAGTGTTCAACCCTCTAGTGTTCAACCCTCTAGTGTTCAACCATCTAGTGTTCAACTCTCTAGTGTTCAACCCTCTAGTGTTCAACCCTCCAGTGTTCAACTCTCTAGTGTTCAACCATCTAGTGTTCAACCATCTAGTGTTTAACCCTCTAGTGTTCAACCATCTAGTGTTCAACCATCTAGTGTTCAACCATCTAGTGTTCAACCCTCTAGTGTTCAACCATCTAGTGTTCAACCATCTAGTGTTCAACCCTCTAGTGTTCAACCCTCTAGTGTTCAACTCTCTAGTGTTCAACCCTCTAGTGTTCAACCCTCTAGTGTTCAACCATCTAGTGTTCAACCATCTAGTGTTCAACCATCTAGTGTTCAACCCTCTAGTGTTCAACCCTCCAGTGTTCAACCCTCCAGTGTTCAACCCTCTAGTGTTCAACCCTCCAGTGTTCAACCCTCCAGTGTTCAACCCTCTAGTGTTCAAACCTCTAGTGTTCAACCCTCCAGTGTTCAACCCTCTAGTGTTCAACCCTCTAGTGTTCAACCCTCTAGTGTTCAACCATCTAGTGTTCAACCATCTAGTGTTCAACCCTCTAGTGTTCAACCCTCTAGTGTTCAACCCTCTAGTGTTCAACCCTCTAGTGTTCAACCCTACAGTGTTCAACCCTCTAGTGTTCAACCCTCCAGTGTTCAACCCTCTAGTGTTCAACCCGCTAGTGTTCAACCCTCTAGTGTTCAACCCTCCAGTGTTCAATCCCCTGCGGACGGGTGTCCCCCAGGGCTCGGTTTTAGGACCCCTTCTCTTCTCCCTCTACACTAAATCACTGGGTAACATTATCACGTCTCATGGCTTCTCCTACCATTGTTATGCCGACGATACTCAACTCTTCCTCTCCTTCCCTCCCTCAGATATCCACGTCTCTGAGCGGATCTCGGCCTGTCTGTCCGACATCTCTGCCTGGATGACGTCCAACCACCTCAAACTGAACCTAAGCAAAACAGAATTGCTCCACCTTCCGGCCAAATCCTCCCCCCTAACCGACCTTTCAATCACAGTCGAGAATGCAGCTGTGACTGCGTCCCCGACCGCCAAGAACCTTTGTGTTGTCCTCGACGACCAGTTGAACTTCTCTGCTCACATCGCAGCGACGACCAGAACCTGCCGATTCCTCCTGAGCAACGTCAGAAGGATCCGCCCCTTCCTGACAAAAGAAGCCACCCAACTCCTCGTCCAATCAACAGTCATCTCCCGCCTCGACTACTGCAATGCACTGCTCGCTGGCCTCCCGGCCACTGCCACTAAGCCTCTTCAACTCATTCAGAACGCAGCGGCCCGCCTGATCTCAAACCTACCGAAGTCGGCCCATGTCACCCCACTTCTTAGGGACCTGCACTGGCTCCCCATTGCTGCACGAATCCGCTTCAAGGCCCTCGACCTAGCATACCGTGCGGCAAAGGGAACCGCTCCCGCCTACCTCCGGTCAATGGTCTCTAACTACACACCCTCAAGACCCCTACGCTCTGCATCTTCTGGCCGCCTCAGACCTACTCCTATCCAAGCTCCGGGAGGGTCATCAAAGAGAAGTCGCCTATTCTCAGTCCTTGCCCCACAATGGTGGAATGAACTACCCACCCCAGTTAGGACAGCCGAATCACGTCCAATCTTTCGCCGTCGACTAAAGACGCACTTCTTCAACCATTATCTGAATAAAAAAAAAAAACAATAAAAAAAAAAATCTAACCCTAACTAACCGTACTGTCATGCACTTGTCCTAATAAACTAACCTACACTGTAGCACTCAACACTTTGATGAACATTGTTGCTCAGCTGATAGAGTTGTGCCCTTCCTGATGGCTTGTCGTACAGAACTTGTAAGTCGCTTTGGATAAAAGCGTCAGCTAAATGACTAAATGTAAATGTAAATGTAGTGTTCAACCCTCTAGTGTTCAACCCTCCAGTGTTCAACCCTCTAGTGTTCAACCCTCTAGTGTTCAACCATCTAGTGTTCAACCCTCTAGTGTTCAACCCTCCAGTGTTCAACCCTCTAGTGTTCAACCCTCTAGTGTTCAACCATCTAGTGTTCAACCCTCTAGTGTTCAACCCTCCAGTGTTCAACCATCTAGTGTTCAACCCTCCAGTGTTCAACCCTCTAGTGTTCAACCATCTAGTGTCCAACCATCTAGTGTTCAACCATCTAGTGTTCAACCCTCTAGTGTTCAACCATCTAGTGTTCAACCCTCTAGTGTTCAACCATCTAGTGTTCAACCATCTAGTGTTCAACCCTCTAGTGTTCAACCCTCCAGTGTTCAACCCTCTAGTGTTCAACCATCTAGTGTTCAACCCTCTAGTGTTCAACCATCTAGTGTTCAACCCTCTAGTGTTCAACCCTCTAGTGTTCAACCATCTAGTGTTCAACCCTCTAGTGTTCAACCCTCTAGTGTTCAACCCTCCAGTGTTCAACCCTCTAGTGTTCAACCATCTAGTGTTCAACCCTCCAGTGTTCAACCCTCTAGTGTTCAACCATCTAGTGTTCAACTCTCTAGTGTTCAACCATCTAGTGTTCAATGCTCTAGCGTTCAACCCTCTAGTGTTCAACCATCTAGTGTTCAACCCTCTAGTGTTCAACCCTCTAGTGTTCAACCCTCTAGTGTTCAACCATCTAGTGTTCAACCATCTAGTGTTCAACCCTCTAGTGTTCAACCCTCTAGTGTTCAACCATCTAGTGTTCAACCATCTAGTGTTCAACCTTCTAGTGTTCAACCATCTAGTGTTCAACCATCTAGTGTTCAACCCTCTAGTGTTCAACCCTCTAGTGTTCAACCCTCTAGTGTTCAACCCTCTAGTGTTCAACCCTCTAGTGTTCAACCCTCCAGTGTTCAACCATCTAGTGTTCAACCATCTAGTGTTCAACCCTCTAGTGTTCAACCCTCTAGTGTTCAACCCTCTAGTGTTCAACCCTCTAGTGTTCAACCCTCTAGTGTTCAACCATCTAGTGTTCAACTCTCTATTGTTCAACCATCTAGTGTTCAACCCTCTAGTGTTCAACCCTCTAGTGTTCAACCCTCTAGTGTTCAACCCTCCAGTGTTCAACCCTCTAGTGTTCAACCCTCTAGTGTTCAACCCTCCAGTGTTCAACCATCTAGTGTTCAACCATCTAGTGTTCAACCATCTAGTGTTCAACCCTCTAGTGTTCCACCCTCTAGTGTTCAACCATCTAGTGTTCAACTCTCTAGTGTTCAACCATCTAGTGTTCAACCCTCTAGTGTTCAACCCTCTAGTGTTCAACCCTCTAGTGTTCAACTCTCTATTGTTCAACCCTCTAGTGTTCAACCATCTAGTGTTCAACCATCTAGTGTTCAACCCTCTAGTGTTCAACCCTCTAGTGTTCAACCATCTAGTGTTCAACCATCTAGTGTTCAACCCTCTAGTGTTCAACCCTCTAGTGTTCAACCATCTAGTGTTCAACCCTCTAGTGTTCCACCCTCTAGTGTTCAACCATCTAGTGTTCAACTCTCTAGTGTTCAACCATCTAGTGTTCAACTCTCTAGTGTTCAACCCTCTAGTGTTCAACCATCTAGTGTTCAACCCTCTAGTGTTCAACCCTCTAGTGTTCAACCATCTAGTGTTCAACCCTCTAGTGTTCAACCCTCTAGTGTTCAACTCTCTAGTGTTCAACCATCTAGTGTTCAACCCTCTAGTGTTCAACCCTCTAGTGTTCAACCATCTAGTGTTCAACCATCTAGTGTTCAACCATCTAGTGTTCAACTCTCCAGTGTTCAAACCTCCAGTGTTCAACCATCTAGTGTTCAACCCTCTAGTGTTCAACCCTCTAGTGTTCAACCTCTAGTGTTCAACTCTCCAGTGTTCAACTCTCCAGTGTTCAACCATCTAGTGTTGAACCCTCTAGTGTTCAACCCTCTAGTGTTCAACCCTCTAGTGTTCAACCTCTAGTGTTCAACCCTCTAGTGTTCAACCCTCTAGTGTTCAACCCTCTAGTGTTCAACCCTCTAGTGTTCAACCCTCTAGTGTTCAACCTCTAGTGTTCAACCCTCTAGTGTTCAACCCTCTAGTGTTCAACCATCTAGTGTTCAACCATCTAGTGTTCAACCATCCAGTGTTCAACCCTCTAGTGTTCAACCCTCTAGTGTTCAACCATCTAGTGTTCAACCATCCAGTGTTCAACCCTCTAGTGTTCAACCCTCTAGTGTTCAACCATCTAGTGTTCAACCATCTAGTGTTCAACCATCTAGTGTTCAACCCTCTAGTGTTCAACTCTCTATTGTTCAACCATCTAGTGTTCAACTCTCTATTGTTCAACCATCTAGTGTTCAACTCTCTATTGTTCAACCATCTAGTGTTCAACCCTCTATTGTTCAACCATCTAGTGTTCCACTCTCTATTGTTCAACCATCTAGTGTTCAACTCTCTAGTGTTCAACCATCTAGTGTTCAACTCTCTATTGTTCAACCATCTAGTGTTCAACCCTCTATTGTTCAACCATCTAGTGTTCAACCCTTTATTGTTCAACCATCTAGTGTTCAACTCTCTAGTGTTCAACCATCTAGTGTTCAACTCTCTATTGTTCAACCATCTAGTGTTCAACTCTCTAGTGTTCAACCATCTAGTGTTCAACTCTCTAGTGTTCAACCATCTAGTGTTCAACTCTCTATTGTTCAACCATCTAGTGTTCAACTCTCTAGTGTTCAACCATCTAGTGTTCAACTCTCTAGTGTTCAACCATCTAGTGTTCAACTCTCTATTGTTCAACCATCTAGTGTTCAACTCTCTATTGTTCAACCATCTAGTGTTCAACTCTCTATTGTTCAACCATCTAGTGTTCAACCCTCTATTGTTCAACCATCGAGTGTTCAACTCTCTATTGTTCAACCATCTAGTGTTCAACTCTCTATTGTTCAACCATCTAGTGTTCAACCCTCTATTGTTCAACCATCTAGTGTTCAACCCTCTAGTGTTCAACTCTCTATTGTTCAACCCTCTAGTGTTCAACCATCTAGTGTTCAACCATCTAGTGTTCAACCATCTAGTGTTCAACCATCTAGTGTTCAACCCTCTAGTGTTCAACCCTCCAGTGTTCAACCCTCTAGTGTTCAACCATCTAGTGTTCAACCATCTAGTGTTCAACCCTCCAGTGTTCAACCCTCTAGTGTTCAACCATCTAGTGTTCAACCCTCTAGTGTTCAACCATCTAGTGTTCAACCCTCTAGTGTTCAACCATCTAGTGTTCAACCATCTAGTGTTCAACCCTCTAGTGTTCAACCATCTAGTGTTCAACCCTCTAGTGTTCAACCATCTAGTGTTCAAACTCTAGTGTTCAACCATCTAGTGTTCAACCATCTAGTGTTCAACCCTCTAGTGTTCAACCATCTAGTGTTCAACCCTCTAGTGTTCAACCCTCTAGTGTTCAACCCTCTAGTGTTCAACCCTCTAGTGTACAACCCTCTAGTGTTCAACCATCTAGTGTTCAACCCTCTAGTGTTCAACCCTCTAGTGTTCAACCATCTAGTGTTCAACCCTCTAGTGTTCAACCCTCTAGTGTTCAACCCTCTAGTGTTCAACCCTCTAGTGTACAACCCTCTAGTGTTCAACCATCTAGTGTTCAACCATCTAGTGTTCAACCCTCTAGTGTTCAACCATCTAGTGTTCAACCATCTAGTGTTCAACTCTCTAGTGTTCAACCCTCTAGTGTTCAACCCTCTAGTGTTCAACCCTCTAGTGTTCAAACCTCCAGTGTTCAACCATCTAGTGTTCAACCATCTAGTGTTCAACCATCTAGTGTTCAACCATCTAGTGTTCAACCATCTAGTGTTCAACCCTCTAGTGTTCAACCCTCTAGTGTTCAACCATCTAGTGTTCAACTCTCTAGTGTTCAACCCTCTAGTGTTCAACCCTCTAGTGTTCAACCATCTAGTGTTCAACCCTCTAGTGTTCAACCCTCTAGTGTTCAACCCTCTAGTGTTCAACCATCTAGTGTTCAACCCTCTAGTGTTCAACCATCTAGTGTTCAACTCTCTAGTGTTCAACCCTCTAGTGTTCAACCCTCTAGTGTTCACTCTCTAGTGTTTAACCATCTAGTGTTCAACCATCTAGTGTTCAACCATCTAGTGTTCAACCCTCTAGTGTTTAACCATCTAGTGTTCAACCCTCTAGTGTTCAACCCTCTAGTGTTCAACCATCTAGTGTTCAACCATCTAGTGTTCAACCCTCTAGTGTTCAACCATCTAGTGTTCAACCATCTAGTGTTCAACCATCTAGTGTTCAACCATCTAGTGTTTAACTCTCTAGTGTTCAACCATCTAGTGTTCAACCCTCTAGTGTTCAACCCTCTAGTGTTCAACCATCTAGTGTTCAACCCTCCAGTGTTCAACCATCTAGTGTTCAACCCTCTAGTGTTCAACCCTCTAGTGTTCAACCATCTAGTGTTCAACCATCTAGTGTTCAACCCTCTAGTGTTCAACCCTCCAGTGTTCAACCCTCTAGTGTTCAACTCTCTAGTGTTCAACCATCTAGTGTTCAACCATTTAGTGTTCAACCATCTAGTGTTCAACCATCTAGTGTTCCACTCTCTAGTGTTCAACCCTCCAGTGTTCAACCCTCCAGTGTTCAACCCTCTAGTGTTCAACCATCTAGTGTTCAACCATCTAGTGTTCAACCCTCTAGTGTTCAACCCTCTAGTGTTCAACCCTCTAGTGTTCAACCATCTAGTGTTCAACCATCTAGTGTTCAACCATCTAGTGTTAAACCATCTAGTGTTCAACCCTCTAGTGTTCAAACCTCTAGTGTTCAACCCTCTAGTGTTCAACCATCTAGTGTTCAACCATCTAGTGTTCAACCCTCCAGTGTTCAACCATCTAGTGTTCAACCATCTAGTGTTCAACCATCTAGTGTTCAACCATCTAGTGTTCCACTCTCTAGTGTTCAACCCTCCAGTGTTCAACTCTCCAGTGTTCAACCCTCTAGTGTTCAACTCTCTAGTGTTCAACCCTCTAGTGTTCAACCATCTAGTGTTCAACCATCTAGTGTTCAACCATCTAGTGTTCAACCCTCTAGTGTTCAACCCTCTAGTGTTCAATCCTCTAGTGTTCAACCCTCTAGTGTTTATTCTCTAGTGTTCAACCATCTAGTGTTCAACCCTCTAGTGTTTGCACGTTAGCCTAGCTTAACACAATGAATGGAAGCGGACAGTGCCGGTTAGCCTATAGGCATTGTCCAACTAACACCTCTCCCGAAGGCTAACCGACACTGTCCGCTTCCATTCATTGTGCTAAGCTAGGCTAACGTGCAGCCAGATATCTTTCTACTGAACGCACAGGAAAGAGGAAACCGGTATCTATCTTCTTGTCTCTCTCTGGAGAAGACGGTAAGCTAATTTCCCCAAATGTTGGCGTGTTCCTTTAAGTGATGAAAGCCCCACATCTCTAACCACCGAAAAATGCTGCAAATCCTTTTGCGATTACCGTCCCCACCGCTCTTGTTATTTCTCAGTGTTCTTCTGAACCGGCAGGAGAGGCTTGTTGGAAGGCGTCAGCGGGAGACTGCTGTTATTTCACCCTGACTGTGTTACCTGCTCGACTCTCCTGCCTCCAGACAGTGATGTGTCGCTGTCTGGCTGGTGGCGGCGCTCATGTCGGATGTGCTTCCATCTACGTGGGCGACACGTCTCAAGCAGCAGCACCTGCAGACAGTCGTGTTTCTGTTATTAACTGTTTTCCTTCCCTCGTCATTGAATTCAAGCCAAAACCGAAATTAAACCACCACCTCTCGACTCCACTCGCCATGCTCCAGTGTTGTGTGTGAAATGGGACTCCGGGGTTGTTGTTGTTACCCCAACGCAGTGATTGGATATTTACTCACGATGGAGGGGGAGGGGTTTCCTCATCCCAGACCGTGGACACAGGTGTGGACGCACGCACGCACACACACACGCACACACACACCACCAGGCACATCAGGCTTTCTCAAGTCAAAAACCTAAATATATCACACTGTGCATTATCTGCTTATACCTGCTGTCTGCACTGTCTGCTACCCAATGTGCAATACTGTTGTATTCACTTTTACACACACATCCTCATTGTCATTGTCATGTATGTTTTTATATACAAAGACTTGAACTTCCTGGCTGCTTGTCTTGCCTTCTGATTCCAAAGCAAAGTTCTTATGGGCTACGATCACAGGACCCTTTGTTAACACTTTCAGAGCCGGCCGTGTTTTCCTTTTTACCCCCTTGAATGCCCAGCAACCACTTCAATGTTAGCGTTAATATCGCCTAATCTATGTTTTAAATTATGGCTATGTGTCTAATCTGCCCGTCGCTTATCAATGACTCCTTTTCCAGTCAACATTGTCGAAGCGGATTGTTTTTTTATCGGTTCATTTCCGTTTTATAGCATTTTGAAAAGCCCTCGTTTTCACGGAAAATATAAAGATTCTGTGATAATCGCCCTTTACTGGAATATTCTAGAACGTTGTCATTTTTCTGCCTATTTATGAATCGTTTTCAAATAAACGCTAGATTATCGATATTATTATGTGTACGTGTGCACGCTGGTGCCGCAAGCTGTAAATCGATTCTCTTAGTTCCTGATCGCTCGCACAGTCAAACAGCCATATCATATAGGGGAAAAGCTTATATCTCCGTGAAAACGGGTCTGATTATCCTAAGACTGGTAAAATAGATTCCTTACCTGAGATCAGATGGTATCCAAAAAGATTATTCCAATTCCTGCTCGCCATTCCAAAAATCGATCCTTTTATTGATCCAATGCTACGTACTGTAAAGACATATTACAGCTGTGCTGAGGGTCCACAATGAATCTGATCGGCTCCGGTTACATGCGTGAGAAGTAAAATGTGGATTCCGGAGTTTTTTTTTTCTCATCCATTTTCATTGAGTCCATTCCAAAAGGGTGCATTACCATCTGGGAGACGATAGGGGGCGCTTTTTTCACATCTGAGCGCCTGGTGGGGCTGGTTTACCAATGGTAGACTCGGTTGATGAAATATGAATTCAGATCGCTAATAAAAAATATTTCACGCTAATTGTCGTGATGGGCGGGGCGGACTGTTAACACGTGTTATGTCGTCCGTGGCATCCAAAGTGTTTTAATGATGGTCCCACATTTTTATTCTGATCTTGGAAAGAATGCTTTTGGGGTTTCTTCTCCATCTGCATGGAATAGCCTGTAATACTATTATTATTATTACTTTATTATTTTTAATGACACCAATCTCATAGCTACTCATCATGATTTCAAGTCCCTGATTGTATGCGTGATATGAGGAACTAGAAATAGTCTCTAACTGGTTTCAATGTAACAAGCTTAGCCTACTCTAAATGTCAATGTTTACTTCATGGTCTTCTGCAACAAAAAAAATATTAATTAATGAAAATTTTATTCTCTAAGTGCCATTCACAAAATGTTTAGGAGTTGCTATAGATGAAGGGTTGAATTGGCATAACCACATTGTATGCAAAAAGTCAATGATGATGCTTGGAATTTTGAGAAAGGTCTGCCCCATGATACACCCCTCTGCCCATCTAACCTTGTATTATAGCTTTTTATTTCCTTACCTTAACTACTGCAATATAGTCTCTGGGCTGCAACATATCCATCATATCTGAACTCTAAATTAATTCAAACATATGAAGACCATGGAATCTGAGACCATAGGAAACTGTAAATGTTTTAATTGCGTATTTTCTTTCCTTGGAACTGTGTCTAAAGCCATGAGCTCATTTGTCTGAATGTTTTAACGTTTGTTTTTGTCTCAAACAAATGTGTTTTTGCTGTCCTTCTTGGCCAGGTCACTCTTGTAAAAGAGATTTTTCATCTCAATGAGTTTATCTGGTTAAATAAAGGCTACATAAATAAAGTCACATTCCATTTATCTCATTCCACTCAAGAGACATCTTGGACGACAGGTGCTCACTCAAAAAGAAAGGTCTCACAGAAGATACGTGCACAGAGCATGCAGTACTTCTCTTAGGGTGTGTGTTTCGCTGTGCTGTCTGGCACTTTACCTCTTAATCAGCCTCTCTCTCTCTCTCTCTCTCTCTCTCTCTCTCTCTCTCTCTCTCTCTCTCTCTCTCTCTCTCTCTCTCTCTCTCTCTCTCTCTCTTTATGTTACTCGATCTTTGCAACATACAGTGTTGAGCCCTCGACGTCTGAATGATGGTTAAAAGCACAACATAAGTGGAAGCTGAGTGACGGAGACGTCGGCACCTCAGCAACCGGTGCACTTACGGCCAAGCGATAAGAAGAGAGAGAGAGAGCGGGGGGAGAGGTGACTCAGTATAGGGTCAGGAGGGTTCACCGTTCAATGTTGAGTTGATCTGCCTGATTTGATATTTGTATTTTCCTATAATACAGTTGCACAGTATATCAAGTACATTAATTCCGTCCCTGCCTGGTTACCCCAAAGAGTGAATACTAGTGCTGTCAATAGATACAAAAAAAAGTAACTAATTAATCTCACAATTTTCTGTAATCTAGATTAAAAATAGCATTGCTTGTAACAGATATTTACTTGATCATGGAATTAATGTAAAATCAACACAAAGAAAGTATATTTAGATTCAAATACTATTTTAATAGCTTTCTTACAGTTTCTCTCCTGTGAAATACAAATGTTCAACAAAACCATCAACATTGACTCAGCTAGAACTCTTTCTTATATCTGCGGCGCTAAGATTGAAGATGTTTCACTCCATAGATTAATCAGATTAATTAATTTTATTATTTATTATTTATTTTAACTTTAAATAATTTTAATTAATCTCAAGTTAAAGCATTTATTTTGACAGCCCTAGTGAATACCCTTTAACCTCTTAAAATGCAGCCATATTTTAAGAAAATCTGCCTAAAGGTACATGCCCAAGTAAATGGAAGATTGCTCCACTTCTACAAGGTCAATTTGCATGTTCTTGGTATCTAGGAACATCTATGGATCTCAGGGAATGTATATAAATATTGTGTCTGTTACTATTCTTGAGTAAATTGTAAGGAAACAAAGGAGAATATAAATTAAAATGTTTCTTTTCATCTTTGACGGTGACGCCAAACACCATGCTAAAATTGAGCTTGGAAACATTTTGTTCACTGAGCTCATTCAGCACCTTCTTGAGATCAAGTGTACAAAGAATCAAAGCAAATGAATAAAGGGAAGATGATTTCTTGTCGATTTTGTAGATACAGTACTGAATTTTGCCATCCAGACACATGCGATTTGAAATATAATGCTATTTGAATATAGAATGTCAGGCCTATAAATTACCTTAGTATATGGCCTCTTTCCAATGGCAGTGTTAGAACTGGATTTAGTCATTTCCTCGCGTGACTACTCACCTTTTTCCGATGCAATGCACAGAGAATTCACATTATGCAGAGAAACTCATAATAACTAATAGCTAATAACACTTAAAATCATTGGTAAACAAACGTAGTACTGGAAATATACACTTTGACTGCTGTTTTTGTTTAGGGTCTTTACTCTTGGCTACATTTGAAAAATAAATCATCAAGGGGAAGCAATTCTGAACAGCTTGAGGTCGTCAACTCAGTTGCTATAGGCTCAAATCTAAAGGGGGCAGAGCCTTTGGTGTGGCTGCCCCCAAGCTGTGGACCAGTTCACCTTTACATGTTAGATCTGCCCCCCAAGCTGTGGAACAGCTCACCTTTACATGTTAGATCTGCCCCCCAAGCTGTGGAACAGCTCACCTTTACATGTTAGATCTGCCCCCCAAGCTGTGGAACAGTTCACCTTTACATGTTAGATCTGCCCCCCAAGCTGTGGAACAGCTCACCTTTACATGTTAGATCTGCCCCCAAGCTGTGGAACAGTTCACCTTTACATGTTAGATCTGCCCCCAAGCTGTGGAACAGTTCACCTTTACATGTTAGATCTGCCCCCCAAGCTGTGGAACAGTTCACCTTTACATGTTAGATCTGCCCCCCAAGCTGTGGAACAGTTCACCTTTACATGTTAGATCTGCCCCCCAAGTCCCTAGCGATCTTCAAGTCTTTGTTAAAGACTCACCTCTTTTTCCTTCAGTTCACGTTGAGCCGTACATAGAATAGAATATAAATAGAATAGAAATCCTTTATTTATCCCGAGGGAAATTCGGCACTACAGATTGCTCACAGTAAACATTAAACACTTAGTCAATCAGACTAAAATAAGAATATAAAATACATTCTGGTATGTATATACATTATAAAATCTTAAATATAAACTATACAGTAAAATGTACAGTAATAAGTGTAAAGAATTGTAAAGTGTAAAGTAATCCATGCTTCTATGCATTTCTTTGATTTATGACTATTTCTGTTTGTGTAAATCGTGCACTTTGTGTCGTATTTTTATTAGTATTGTATTTACAGTACTTTCTATTGTGCAGCGCTTTGGTCAACCTCGGTGGTTTTTAACTGTGCTGTATAAATAAATCCGACCTTGACCTTGTTTAGGCTTGTTAATCTGAAGCCTTGCACCTACGCCCATATACTGAGTACATGTCACATGAGGGAGGGAGAGAGAGAGAGGGTGGAGAGAGAGAGGGGGTGGGAGAGGGAGAGAGAGGGGGTGGGAGAGAGAGAGAGAGGGGGGAGAGAGAGGGGGTGGGAGAGGGAGAGAGATGGGGAGAGAGAGAGGGAGGGAGAGAGAGGGAGGGAGAGAAAGAGAGGGAGAAAGAAAAAACGAAAGAGAAAGGGAGTTATATATATATATATATGAAAGAGAGAGGGAGTAATAGTGAGAGATATGGAGTGAGAGAGAGAGAGGGGGGAGAGAGGGAGAGAGAGGGGGGAGAGAGGGAGAGGGGGAGATAGAGGGAGAGATAGAAAACGAAAGAGAGGGAGAGAGAGAAAGGGAGTTATATATATATATATATATATATATATATATATAGAGATATATATATATATATATATATATATATATATATATATATATATATATATATATATATATATATATATATATATATATATATATATATATATAGAGAGAGAGATATATATATAGAGAGAAAGATAGGGGAGTGAGCGGGAGAGAGAGAGAGAGAGAGGGATAGAGAGAAAATGAAAGAGGGAAAGAGAGAGGGAGTTATATATAGAGCAGACCTTGGCAATTACAGCCCGCGGGCCACTTCCGGCCCGCGGGTGTCCATGTCCGGCCCGCGGTCAATTTTTACAATGGGAGATAATGAATATTGAGCAGAAGAATTAAGTTCAAGTTATCATTGGTTCGGCCCTCCAACACAGTTCAGGTTTCTCATGTGGCCCCTTGTAAAAATTAATTGCCCACCCCTGATATAGAGAGAGATATACAGAGAGAGAAAGATAGGGGAGTGAGAGAAAGAGGGGAGAGAGAGGGGGGGGAGAGAGTGAGAGAAAGAGAGGAGAGGGAGAGAAAAACATGTCACGGCACCATAATCATAAAAATAGAGCGGAAAAGAGAAAAGAGAGAGACGTGGGGGACCCGGACGGAGGAGGGCCTCTCTCTCGGTGTGTGTGCTGGCTGGCTCCCGGAGTGGACGGGAGCATTAGCAGCCCGAGTGGTCATTGCTCACTGAGACAGTCCGCCGGGCCCCCTGGAGGCCACTCAGGCTGCAGCGCCGCACGCCCAGCGCACCTCAGCATATTACACGGAGGGCGGCGGGGGGAAGCGCTGATGAGTTGTGTGTTGTACTGTATGTGATGCTAGCGTACATTTTTATAGCTGCCGGAGCCGAGGTATGAGGTTATTAGAGAGAGGGAGGGAGGGAGGGAGAGAGTGCGTATTTTCATCTTTGTGTTATAGATTTGTGTGTGAGTGCATGTACGTATGTGTGTATTTGTTTGTGCTTTGGCATATGTGTGGGTGTGTGTGTGTGTGCACATGTGTGTATTTGTTTGTGCTTTGGCATATGTGTGTGTGCACATGTTTTCATCTGTGTTTATAGATGTGTGTGTGTGTGTGTGTGTGTGTGTGTGTGTGTGTGTGTGTGTGTGTGTGCGAGCGTATTTTCATCTGTGTGTTATAGATGTGTGTGTGCATGCGTTTTCATCTGTGTGTTTATAGATGTGTGTGTGTGCATGCATATATGTGTGTATTTGTTTGTGCTTCGGCATGTGTGTTTGTGTTTACAATACATACAGTATGTGTGTGTGTGTGTGTGTGTCAGTGTGTGAGGGTTTGTACTGTATATGTGTGAATGAGTGTGTACAGGTGTGTGTGAGTGTTTTCATCTGTGTGTTTATAGATGTGTGTGTGCATGTATGTATGTGTGTATTTGTTTGTGCTTGGGGTTGTGTGAATGTGTGTATACGTCTTTGTGTTTACGTGTGTGTGCACGTTTTTTGTACTGTATATGTGTGAGTGTGTACAGGTATGTGTGTGTGTGCATGTACGTATGTGTGTATTTGTTTGTGCTTGGGCACATGTGTGTGCGTTTGTACTGTATACTACTGTATGTGTTAGTGTGTACAGGCATGCGTGTGTGTATGTGTGTGGTATGTACACACCAGTGTGTGACAGACGGCTCACAGTCACTCTAAGTTAACATTCTGCATCGTCGGAGGTGAAGTGTTAATTGACGGTGTGAGTCTCCGCTCGTACGTGTGTGTGTGCGTGCGTGACAATAATGCAGTGTGTGTGCGTGACAATAATGCAGTGTGTGTGTGTGTGTGTGTGTGTGTGTGTGTGCGTGCGCGCGCCCCTTTCCATGGCTGCTCGGTGCTCTGATCTCCCCATTACAAGGTCGATTAAGCCACTAATCCCCAAAATACACAAGTCCATAGGCACGACACCGGAGCGAGGAGGAGGATAGAAAAAAAAACTTTACAGAAAGAAGAAAAAAAATGCCTGAAGATTTCCCGCCCCGCTCTGAGCTTAAAGGAACACTCCAACATTTTGGGAAATTAGCTTATTTGCCATCTACCCTGGAGTTAGACAAGAAGATGCATACCTTTTTCTTCTCTGCACATGCAGTAGGAGTAGGAAGACGTTGGGTACTAGGCTACTTCCAGTGACTGACGCTAAGCTAGGCTAACGGTGCGCGTCTTCCTACTGCATGCACAGAGAAGAAAAAAGTATGTATCTCCTTGTCTAACTCCAGGGTAGATGGCAAATAAGCAAATTTCCCAAAATGTTGGAGTTTTCCTTTAAGCCGACCCCCCCCCAATACGGCACTTCCACAGGTGCCTGAACGCGGAGCCGTGTTTCACCGCTAGGAACCGTACAGCAGGTGGCAGGGGATTAGCCGTGGACCAAACCCCCCGGGAAAAAACACTGAAGCTACCTTTACTGCTCCGTGACCTCGAGAAAAAGAAAAAGAAAGGAGACATGTTTTTAATACAGATCCATACTGACGTGGGCGAGGAGCACTCGTTTAGGTTAATTGAAAATTCTACGGGGAGAAACCGATTCACCGGGTGCTTTTTTTTGGGGGGTGTTTTTTCCGTGGGATGAGAGTCTGTCAAATATGCGGAAACGCGCGGATGAAAGATATTTATAAATCGCTGAACACAACCTGATGGAGAGGAGATAAGAATCTACTTAGCTCCTTCAAATCCTGCTCCTCTCTCTCTCTCTTATCTCTCTCTCACACTCGCTCTCTTATCTCTCTCTCTCTCTTTCTCTCTCTCTCTTTCTCTCTCTCTCTCTCTCTCTCTCTCTCTCTCTCTCTCTCTCTCTCTCTCTCTCTCTCTCTCTCTCTCTCTCTCTCTCTCTCTCTCTCTATCTTATCTCTCTCTCCCTCCCTCATCCACATGTACATTAATGCTGTATGTATCGTACAGTATATATGTAACGGATGGTACCATGAAGCGCAGTCACGATGGACTTCAGATGTTGTGAAGTGACTGGGCTGAGTAGCGGTGCTATGGGTTAAACTCACTCTCACCCTTAAAAGACACAGACACGTTACAAAGCAGTGAGTTCACTTCTTGGTATAGCGGTCTGTGCTGTCGACCCGTGGTGTGGGAGACCACGCGTTCGAAACTCCCTCGGGGCATCGAAGTTTAAGGTGATGATGTCACAACCGTTACATATATATTCTTACCGTATATATATAGTTTCAAGTTTTCAAGTTTCTTTAATAGTTGTCATACAGAAGTACAGAATACTTTTATACAAAATGCTTCTCACTGTTACGCTCCAGAGACTGTGCTAGACAAGATAAGTATGAAATAAAATAAAGTAGCATGTAAAAATAGAGGTCACAGTGTTCAGTATAGACATATGTACAATGTTCGATGCAGACTAGAAGTAACTGAGTTACCATACAATATACTATGCAATATACTAATATACAATACTATATAGTGCAAAGCAGAAATGGGATGAGGTACAATTTAGGTACAATTTACAGTAAGGTGTACGAGTTGTAGTGCAAATCCTTTACCAATAAATATAAAGTGTGTTTAGGTGATCTAAAGTGTGGAGAGTGGGTGCGGCAGTGTGTTGTTTGTTTAAAGAGTGTGTGCGTGTGGATGTGTGTGCTGTGTGCATTTGATGGTTGTTGCATAGTGTTTATTGTTCGTTGAGCAGCCTGATGGCCTGGGGATAGAAGCTTCTTCTGAGTCTTTCTGTGCTCGCCTTGAGACTCCGGTATCGCTTGCCTGACCGCAGCAGTTCAAAGAGGCAGTTGTTCGGGTGGCTGGAGTCCTTGATGATTCTCTTAGCCTTGCCCTTGCACCGCTTGTTGTAAATGTTCTGGAGGGTGGGAAGCCCCCCTCCAATTGTGCGTTCCACTGAACGTGTCACTCTCTGTAGTCTGCTTCGGTCTTGTGCAGTGCTATTCCCAAACCAGGAGGTGATGTTGCCAGTCAGGATGCTCTCTATTGTACATGAGTAGAAGTTCTTAAGGATCTTCTGACTGACTTGGAACTTCCTTAGGCGCCTGAGGAAGTAGAGGCGTTGTCGTGCCTTCTTCACAACACTGTCAATGTGTGTGGTCCATGTCAAGTCCTCGGATATGTGGGCTCCGAGGTACTTAAAACTGTTCACTCTCTCAACCGGTGCCCCGTCGATGCTGAGGGGGCTGTAGTCCTTGACCCCCGACCTCCTAAAGTCCACAATCATCTCCTTTGTTTTGCTGACGTTCAGGGAGAGTCTGTTCTCCTGGCACCATCCCGCCAGGACCTTGACCTCTTCCAGGTAGTGTAATGTAATGTAATGTAATGTAATGCATCTTCTGGCTGTCTCCCACTCCTATCCGAGCTCCGGGAGGGTCATCAAGGAGAACCTGCCTTTTCTCAGTCCTTGCCCCACAATGGTAGAAATGAACTACCCACCCCAGTTAGGACAGCCGAAACCCGTCCAATATATTTCGCTGTCGACTAAAGACGTACGTCTTCAACCACTATCTGAAAAAAGAAAAATTAATACAATAAAAAAATTCTAACCCTAACTAACCTTACTGTCATGCACTTGTCCTAATAAACTAACCTACACTGTAGCACTCAACACTTTGATGAACATTGTTACTCAGCTGATAGAGTTGTGCCCTTCCTGATGACTTGTCGTACAGAACTTGTAAGTCGCTTTGGATAAAAGCGTCAGCGAGCTAAATGACTAAATGTAAAATGTAATGTAATCTAAAGGCTCCACACACCAGTCCATGTATCTGCCTACACACCGTGCCACCGCCGGTAATACCGGCACAGGATTGAATACGGCCCCACGGTGCCTATCATGCAGGCTTTCTTTATACCCAGTTTAATCACCAGTTTAATCACCTGTACATAGTATATTGCTGTTGCACTTTACTGCTACATTTGCACTCTGGTTGGATGCCAAACTTATTTTGGTTGTACTGTACTTGTGCTGCATGATGACAATACATTTGAATTAGGGAATTAGGGATGTCCGATATTATCGGCCTACCGATATTGGCATTAAATGTCGATAAAAAATAAATAAAAATAAGATTTATTATTATTATTATTATTTATTTTTTTACATTTATTTAACCTTTATTTACTTACTTACTTACTTTAGCAAGTAAGAACAAATTCTGATTTTATTTATTGTCAAAAGTATGCATAATGTTGTGTTAATTCCACAACAAGATATATCATGTTAATTACCTGAAATTATTCAGTTTTTTGGGGGGGGGGGGGGGGGGGGGAAACCCTGCATATATCGGTATCTGTTGATATCGGTTGATATCGGTATCGGAAATTAAGAGTTGGACTATATCGGTATCGGTAAAAAAGCCAATATCGAACATCCCTAATTTGAATGTAACATAATGTAATGTAATCATATAGGACTGCATATAGAAAGCGGGGTACTTCCTGTGGCTTTACTTATGCACCCCCCCCCCCCCCCCCCCCCTCCCCTTTTCCTCACCTTGCTCTCCGCAATGCCAGGGAATGGGATTAACCTTTAATTAGAGAACGTGAGAAGAAGAGCGTTGAGGTTCAGTCTGTCAGCAGCTGGCCTGGTGCAGTGTGCACTTTGGGAGTGTGACTGTAGTTTGCTGCCTCAATCTGAAGCCCCCCCCCCTCCCCACACCACCACCACCACCACCACACATTTCATTAGATGTCCAATTTGGCCCGAGTCACCAGGGGGTTTCACCTCGCCTCTTAGGCTCAGGGCCGGTACTGTGTTCCATCCATCCCCACCGGAGGTTTCACCTCCCCTGCCCCCCTTAAGGCTCCACCCACACACACACACACACACACACACACACACACACACACACCGGTCTGTGTATCTGTCTACTACACACAATGCCAGGGGCGGTAATACCTGCTCAGTACTGAATACTTTAAACTCTGTTGCCCGTATACTCGATTTGTACCACTACCTACAGTACCTACCTACTGCTTTCACTGTCTACAACTGCCCTACACTGCAATCATAATAATCATAACTACCTCATACTATAATCTACCCATATAACTCTGAACGATAGCATGTACAATAGTGCTGTATATACCGCATATATATATATACACATCTGTCTGAATATACCTGCAAATAACCCTTCTACTGTATATACCTACCTAAACACCTGCATATAACCCATACAACTCTACATAGTGAGTTTTTCCTTACCTTCGCGTGGGTATGTCTGGGAGTGCTTGCATTCTTTCATTTATTTGCATTTATTTTAAATTTGTTGGACCTTATGGTGTCCTTGTTCTGTTCTTGACTTATTGTTATGTTTTCTTCTTGAC